>NC_056735.1:440397861-440630361 GCF_019279795.1 Protopterus annectens | reverse complement strand
CAAGGATGAGCAAATGCAAGCAGGTAAATACAGAAGAAGACAAGCAGGGCACATACTAGAACCTCCAGCCCAGTATGTGAAAGCAAAGAAACAAGTACCGTGCCAAACATCAGTACTGTAGCAAAGCATGAATGTGGCTCTGTAATGTGCAAATAAGTGAATACAACCTAAACACATGTGAAATGGGATCCGTGTTTCTATGTTATATGCCATGTTAGAGCCAAATCATATGAGTTGTTAGGTGTACAGTGTATATGTATGGCATGCAATGGAATATCATAATCCAGTCAGAAAGAAGTCTCAGCATACATGCACAAACCAATGGGATGGAAAATAATGTAATTGGTGATACATATATGAGTAATGACAGATATGAAGTGCCAGCCTGTGAACAGGCAGGAATCATACAATTCCTGGGTAATGCTTAATACACAAGTAGAACATTAACAATGATGGAATCAGATCAGTAGCCACCACCTTGCATACACGTCTTGTATGTGTATGATACCCAACAAGGTGGCACAAGGTAATATTGTACTAGTATACCTACATGATAGTGATGATAACATAGAGGAAGGTAAACATACACATAACATATGCCATGTATATGTGCAACATGTAGGACAAAGCTATAAGGGGGAAGGGAGATTGACAACACATGCTCACGTCATTGAGGAAATGCCAGCAACAGAAAGTAGGAACAGAATAAAGCAGGACAACCCTACCTGTAAAGACACAGTGCACAAGCATGTGTTCATAGCATAGGGTGGACTACAAGTTATTTCAAGGTACACTGAAGCAAATTGCCAACATATGTCGCGTGGGGATAGTGGATTGGTGAAAACTATAAAAATGTAATGTGCAACAGTTAAACAACAAGAGACATAGGTAAACATCAACATTTCTTTTGATTATCACATAAACATATACACTGCCATGCAAACATAATTCAACAGATGATATAATCACCGTTCTTGATATAAATAGCACTGTACATGAGTAGTAATAATGAAAGAACATTCATATAAACAAAAATGCAGCACAGAAAAAATATATTCATGCACGTGTACCTCCATGTAAAGCAGTGTATATGTACTACAAATGCATACACATGAACATGTATGCAAATCTTTGTATGCAAGGCATTATATAAGCTATTATCAAAAATACCAGTTATTGACAAATGTGAGATATGGACAAACAAGGGAGCCATGAATGATGATAATTCATTTTTATTTTATTTTTTTATTTTACATTTATTTACCGGGATGGTCCGACTGGACGAGGTCCAGTTACAGCGCAGGCCCGGGGAGAAAAGCTCCACTTAATTAATACAACAAACAATGATAATAATACATAATGTAAAGTAAAGACTTTGTTATTGAGCAGTATGCTGTGCATAATAGAACAGTATGCAAAGAAATACCATATCAACAATATATACAAGTGAACATTGTTAGTCATCAAAATATACAGACAGAGATCACAACATTTCCAAATGTCAAGGGATACCATTTGTTACTTCCATTTTTACCGAGGGTCTGATAATTGGAGAGAAGAGAGAAAGATGGTGGTAGCATACACTAGGATTAAGTAACGCATGGACATAGCCAAGAGCTAATAAGATGAGCCTTAAGGGAGTTTTTGAATTGTTTGGTATTAGGTGCGGAAGTCACCGAGGGAAGGAGATTATTCGAACTTTTTGCTATACTGTGAGAAAATAGAGCTTTACCTGCTGTGTTGTTGGCTGTGGAGATAGGGAGGAGTGATTTGTTGGCAGAGCGGAGTGGTCGATTTGGAATGTAGTTAGTCAGAAGTTCCCTAAGGGCTGGAGTTTTTTCAGGATATTTTAGGTTGTTATACCTATGACTAGATGGTGGTAAGTTAATAACTGTGGGAGCTCAAGCCACTGAAGTTGCATAAGAGGTATACAATGGTGTGTTCTAAAGAGGAAATTTTTTGCAAACTTGGCAATTTTGTTATAACACGACTCAAGTTTCTCCAGGTCAGATTTTCTAACATAGGTGAGAATAGGTGCTGCATACATGAGTGTGGAAAGAAGGTGGGTTTGGGCTAGGGTGACCCGAGCTTGATCTGATAGAAAGTCTTTTTGTCTGTATAGGGACCCCATTTTTTGAGTACCTTTTTAATAGTTTGAGAGTTATGGATGTCAAAGTGTAGGTTGTTATCTATTTCGATGCTAAGCAGCTTGATGTGGAGAGAGGGTGAAATAACCGTTCCATTATTGTAGGAGATAGAGAAGGAGAGTGGAGTGGTTTTTGATTTGTTTGGTATAAATAGAAGTAGTTTTGTTTTGTTGGGACTTAAGATAAGTTGAATATCTGTGACCTACCTTTCTACTGAGGTAAAAGATTCCTGGGCGAGATGCTGTAGGGTGGTGAGATTTGGGGCGGAGTAGATCAGGGTGGAATCATCTGCATACTGTACGAGTGAAGCCTGTAGGGTAGAGGCATGTAGATTATTGGTAGAGATAGAAAAGAGGAGTGGACCGAATATGGAACCTAGAGGTACACCAATGGTATTTGGGAGTAAAGATGATATAACTCCTTGCCACTGGACAGCTTGTTGTCAGTCTGATAAATATTTTTTAAACCATGTAAAAGTGTTAGGGGCAAAGTATAGAGAGGTAAGAGTATCTACTAGAATGGAGTGGGAAACCATGTCAAATGCTTTGGAGAAGTCCAGGAGTATAGCAGATACAAATCTGTTGTTATTTCTATTTTGGTTAACCAGGTTTGTGGAAGAGAGAAGGGCTGAAGTTGTGCTGTGTTGTGGGTGGAAACCATGTTGTGTAGAGGAGAAGAGATTATTAGAGTCTAGGAAATGCATGACATGAGGGCATATGCATTTCTAAAGTATCTTTGATAAAGGAGACAGAATGGCTATGGGGCGATAGTTAGAGAAATCATTGGAATTCCCACCCTTATGAAGGGGAATAATGTAAGAGATTTTCCATAGTTGAGGGATGTGGGATTCCTGTATGGAGCGGTTGATTAAGATTGAGACTGGTAGGATAGAGAGTCGGCCTCATTTTTAGGAAATGAGCAGGTATACCATCTGCTGCTAGAGTAGTGGGTTTAAGTTTTAAGAGTTTTTTTTTTTTTTTGTTGAGGTTGGGACACGAGAGAATGTAAGGGAAGTGAGTTGTTAGGAGTTGGTATGGATGAGTAGATATTTTTGGAAAGTTGAGTTGATAGTGATTTAATGGATTCAATAAAGTGGTGATTAACTTGGGAAGCTATATCGCTATCTGTTTTTGTAGAGGTGGAGGTGGGAGCTGGTGTGGAGGTTTTACCAGGTTTTAGTAGGGAGTTTATTGCATGCCAGAACTTTTGGGGTTTATTGGAGTGTTTATTTTGTATATCTAGAAAGTAGTTCTGTTTATCAAGCTTTGTTTGTTTTTTGACCTGATTCCTAAGGTGTTGATAGTTTTGTTTGGATAGACTAGTGTTATATTTTTCCAGGTTTTCCATTCCATGTCTCTGTTTTTTTATAGGGCTCTAGTGGATTTAGTAAGCCAAGGAGCATAGTGTTGCTTAGCTCTATTTTTTCTTACTGGGGCAACTGAATCAAGGATGTTAATACGAGTATGTTAAAATAGTCCAGTGCTTGGTCTAGGGCAAGGCTGTGTAGTGGTTCCCAGTTACATTTTTTAATATAGTGTTGAGTTCTAGAGGGTTAACATTGCGATTGTTTCTGACTTGTCTATAGACTGTAGGTTTGAGTAAGTTAGTATGTTTTTGTAGGAGGAAAGTAGGGAGATGGTCACTAAGTCCATCAGGTAGACTACCTACTTGGTAATTATGTTCAGGATAATTTACTAATGTCCAATTTAGTATAGATTCCTTATGGGGGTTTTTTGTCTACTCTAGATGGTTCTTGAATGAGTTGAGAAAATCCATATAGGATGATGTGGTTAGTGGAGTTTTTAGAGTTATAGGCTAGCCAGTCAGTGTTTAGGTCACCTAATAAAATAGTTTCCTGTGGGAGATTATCTTTTGAACATTGTAGAATCTCCACAGTTATTGGAGCATTATTACCTGGAGGAATATATGCACAGAGAATATTGATGCTCTTTTTCTTATTTAATACTAGGACAGAGCCTACGATCTCAGCAGTATTCAATTTAGGTAGAGGAGTTAGTAGAGGTTGGCGAGAAATTGTATTTTTATAGACAATTGCAATGCCCCCCACCCTTCTTTCCTGTTCTATCTAGCTGTAGGATATTATATCCTGTAGGGAGAATTTCTTCATTCTGTGTGCTGGGTTTTAGCCAGGTTTCTGTTATGGTTAGGATGTCGGGGGAGTAGTGAGTTATGAATGCGTGTAAGTGAGGAAGTTTGTTTGATATACTGCAAGAGTTAAGATTGATGATGAGTAGATCTGCACTGTGTTTGTTTGGGGGTATAATGTTGCTTGGCCATGGATTTGGGTGAATATCCCCTGAGGTAAGGAATTATTTCTTTAATGAAAGTTGAAGCTTGGTAGTTTGTAGAAAATCTATGTGGAGTTTACTTGATGTTTTTGTAATGTAGAATAGCGAAACACACTTGTTACGTAAAAATAGTATTGTGTTGTCACTAAATAAAGAGGGGGCTATAGGAAAGCTTATGTGTGTAATAACAGGTGTGAAGGTATGTGTTGTATGGTAGGTGATGTGTGGTAGTGGTGTGTTTGTGTGTAAGGATGTAATGTAGGTTAGAGTTCTGAGGGTTAGTAGGAGAGATGAAAGTAAGGCCTGCATAGTTTGGGTTTGTGGTATTTGGATGCAAGTGGTAAATTAGGGATGTGGTTAGGGTGGTTGCAGGTGAGTGGCTGTAGGGAAGGGTCAAGTGATTGGGGGTTAGAATAAATGTAGACGTAGTGGGGGCGGGTAGAAACTGGGGGCAATGTAGGGGAGTGTAGTGAGCCCAGCGTAGCGAGGTGAATGGAGCGGTGGTCAGCCACCACGAGATTACAGAGACAATCAGTGAGCTCTAATCAGGGATAGCAGGAAAAAACACCTTCATTTATTGACAAATGTGAATGTCTATTCAATATGTGAAGGATACATGCTCATATATACCTGTCACAGGAATGTCATACAACATGGCACAATATTTGCATGCCACACAGAAGGCCATTGTGCCAGTGTGACAGCGTGACACAACAATGTCACATAACTCACATAGGCAAGCAAATTTCATGTTGTTGAACAGACATAAGACAGTAGCAATCAATACAGAAATGTCTGCAATGCATATACATGAATAATGTGTGCAAATAAACACACCAGACCAACCTCATTGTGTTATGTGAGAGCTATGGAAATTATGTAGAATATGAGTTGTTGTCATCCTACTTAAGTATCTACCAGAACAACACAACACAATCAGTACAGTCAAGTCTCAGATGCATTATGCTAACTTCAACAGTCATATCTTTCACATTCAGGGCCAGAGTGTAGTAGACTTAACAATATTATGCTGCACTGCATGCATAGCAGTATACACACACACACACACACACACACACACACACACACACACACACACACACACACACACACACACACACACACACACACTCTTGAGGAATAGCACTTTTGCCCATATGGAGCAATGCAGGCAGAAATGACAGCATGCTCATGTAAATAATATTGGTTAGAACATGCACTATTTGGTAATGTGTGCATTCTGCAGCAGCAGCATAATGCCACATATGATATGATATTTGCTGTATACATTATGTTGCATGTCATAAAAGCATGATAGCAATATACAATGCCTGTACAATAGTGCCTATACTGTAAATTCCTGAATATGGAAAACACCATGGTGGAAGCATTACAAAAGAGGGTCACATAGATAATACCACCCATATGGGGTTGCATATCATGAAAGATTTTTCTAGCAATCTCCCAGAAGGAGTCAAGTATGCACCATGCCAAGCCCTGAAAGTTGCCCATTAGTTCCCATATCTGCATCTCGAAGATGTCTGTCACTGCATCCTGGATCATGTCCCAAAAATCATCTCCCTGATGTGGTGGTGGACATCTATGATGAGAAGCAGGAACAATGACACATGCAGGGTCCCATCTTGTTATTGTCATCATTATTCTAGCAGCCCTTGGAGTCAGAGTTGCCTAGCAGTGATCTAGCATGTTGTTTTCTTTGGCATACAATTGGTGAGCTGCCACAAGTCCCTTGCAATGTCAGACTTCAGCACAAAAGAAATAACATTGTACATAAATAATAGCTATTCCCCTCAAATTAATTATTAGATAATTTGTCATACACACTCATGCAGGGTACATGTGGTAATTATTATGTATGTGATATTACAATATTGTATGACCTTATGCAACTGTAATACCGTATGTGATGAAAGGCATAAATTACATCCATTCTAATGTAAAAAAATAGTGTGTAACATACATCGCAATCATGCAAAACAGGTCTGTACTAACATACAATCAGATGTGCACATACAAAATGGTAAAGTGTGTCTATGATATGCAACTAACATCATCAAACATGCGAAATGTTTGCTCAAGGTATATCACAATATACTTTGTTTGTCATTACAATGTAATTGTCAGACAGTATTACCCATGGGGTCTGTTTATCCTTTGTAGAAGAAATGGCACAAAGTTGTGATAATAACAAGTGTACTGTTATGACCATGCAACATTCTGAATGTCCTAGTGTCCATACATTGATGACATGGATAAAAGGCCATGTATGGGTCAGTGCATTGCTTCAGTACATTATATGGCATGCAGTAGCCAGTTTATCAGACAAGATGCTGTTATTACTTGCTAATTTACTAACATATCAGTCATCAGTATGCATATATATCATTAAACCTCAAGACAAGCATACCATGTCACTCTGGCATGCAACGTAGACTAGTAGTAGTTTGTTGTGAATGTGAATGCACAGTAAATTATAGCCTGTTATCTTAAAAACACAGTACTTATATAACACTCTCACCAGCAGGCGTGAAGCTACTTTTTATTTGCATAGTCCCTAAACATCTGCTCAGCAGCAACATGTCATGCAAGTTTCCCCTACACTGTTAGTGTGTGCCAAAGCTGTTTTGTGCCTCTGCTTCCTATTCTCACTGTGGTACATACACACATGTTGACATTTTCAGGCCATTTTAACCTGCAGAAACATCACTGCATGGCATAAGCCTGAAAGCAGCTTGTACAGACATACCAGGCATGGTTGTCCATCTTGTTGGTATAATACAGCACTGTTTCACATATCTGTATTATAAGATGTCTTTGTTGCCTTGTTTCCTACACAAGTACATCTGGCCAACATGTGCACTGTATATCACATAAGTGTCTCCATAATCTGTTAATGTGATTCATAGATGTTGTGTGTCCTGTCTCCAGTCACAACTATGGTGCTTACTCAAATGTTGATACTTGCATGCATTGTTATAATACTGATTCCCCATTATGACAAGTGATATGCTCACCAAACAAAGAGGATATACATGATAAGGTAGTGTATCTGTTTACTACATTTCTCTAGTGATAATCACATCTGTGACCATCATGACCTCTGTGGTCTTGTTTACTTGCCTAGGACCCCTGCAGTCTACCTATCACCCTTGTCCATATGGTATATGTGTATCTTATCCTTGTCCATCTGGTATATGTGTATCTTATCCTTGTCCATCTGGTATATGTGTATCTTATCCTTGTCCATCTGGTATATGTGTATCTTATCCTTGTCCATCTGGTATATGTGTATCTTATTTCATGTATATTATGACTCATTTGGCATGCTTCATGATGCCTTGCATGTGCTTAATAATGATGCTTGTATATCAATCTTTTCACATGACAGCTGCATTTAACCCTCATCTCTGGTAGTGAAGTCACAGAAGGACATGTCAGGTAGGTTTCAGTATTTGTATTAACCTTATCTGTCATATTTGTTTGATATGTAACTTACATGTCATATCTCTGTTATGTGGGGTACCAAAACCATCCACAGCCACAACATAATGATAAGTCCATATAATCACTAGCATTATAGTTATATAATCATCTATATTTCAGCACTATGCTACATAATTTGATTTCTGTGAATGTATATGATGTGTCATCTTTGTCTTTTTGTAACACGTTCACTCTCTCCCTCCTCCAGTATTCCATCCATTGATTCTGAGGTGGGATGTGATGTGTCTAACTATGATAATATGGCCCACATCACACAGTCCACTGAAATGGTTTCATTGCCCAGCCCAGAAGGGGACAACCATATGGATTAAGGTGTAGTCTCAGATATGAAGGACACTGTGGCTGGATATTCTGTTGATGTCTGGTCATTAGATGATGAATGTGATGATAACTATGCCCCACTGTCTCATACAGAGGCTGGTAATTATGGCGACTCTTCCTCATAGTGGACCAATACTGTCCACTGGACTACATACATTTTTTTAAATGTCTGATGTCATAGAGTTTTAAAGATCATTTATCTGACCTAGATGACTAGCTTCAAGTTGTGATATGTAGGACTTCCTTGTCACTGGTATGTTTTAGTACAGATATTGATGACAGCAAAGCTATATGTGGCATCATGCTTTCATTTTGCATTAGTTGCTAGTGAACATAGAGCAGATAATTACATGGTTAACACAATGTCATCTTTGTCATCCAGCATTTATTGCTATATTACACATTTCCTTTTTGTCTGAAATTCCTGCATGCACAAGTCTGCCACTGCATGCATACCTGCATCACTTATGTCATTTTAATATGGTACTGCACATGTTTCACCCTCAGCACTCACTACATTTCTGTTTACCTGTTTCCAGTTTCAGTTCCATTGCTGGTATATAGTTCCCATATCTCACTGATTCTGCACACACATATAAATATATATATATATATATACCTATCTTGCTGTATCTTCAACATTATTGCATGCTCCACATATGTTGTATAGTCACTCTGACTGATGCTCTGCATGTTTGCACATATTGTTACATGAAACAGAGTCATGTTGCAGCAATAATCTGTGTGACATTCCATATCAGACATGGGATGTGATGCTTGATTGTGTTTATTTTCATTTTTGCCTGTCCTTGGAATGTTTGTAATTACTCCTGCTCCTGTAAGAGTTTTACTATGTTGTAACACACTGTTGCGCATCACACAATGCTATGTGTGATGCATCAGTTTTAGTGTACAGTCCCTGTTTTGGCGTATGTTTGTGCTGGTTATTCCCATACACTTCATGTGTCTAGATTTCTAGGATTAGTGGCTGCTTTAGGGGTACTATTCCATGTTATGTATCTGTATGATGATATTTATTTATTGGCATTTGTTTACCGGGAAAGTCCACTGGGCCAAAATAAGTCCATTTTCAGTGGAGGCCCAGGGAGAAAAGCTCCAGGTAACAATAAGACTTCAAAGAAGTTTCAAAAAGTTTCAAACAATTTCCGAAAGAACAAGAAAATTACATAAGAAAATTATCAAAAATGTTGTGAAGGTAGATAAAACTGATAAAACATTATTCAAACAGCAAAAATTAAACATATTCATAGTACAAATTAAACATATTCATAGTATAGAGAGTAAAATATGGCATAATACTAGGCAAAAAGAAAATTGCTCAATGATATACAGTTAGACATGAGGAATACTTAATATATATGGGAGAAGGTATGTGCAGAGAGAACATAAAAAGAGGAAGAAGGGAGAGGGGAGGTAAAAAATAAGGAGGATAGACGGTAGAAAAAAAGAGGAAGAAAAAGATAGGAGAGAAGGAAGGAGATAGAAGTAAAAGGAGAGTGAAGGAAGGGAGACAAGATGAGAAAAGCTTTTAGGGAGTTTGGAGAAAGCATGAGGAAGAAATGAGAAATGCGAGTTTGTTATGAGATCTCAAGAAAACAGTAGTTGGAGCAGGATCTGGATTAGAACAGATTGAGATTTGGTTGGAAGAATTAAGTAATGGCAGAGGAAGCAGTTGAACAGTTACACATCCAGTTGGAGAGGAGATAATTGAGCAGTGCACTTTTGAAGTTAGAAGGGCTTTGTTCCCTCCAGATAGATATAGGTAGGTTATTCCATATCCTGGCAATATACCAAAAGTGTAATAACTTTTCACTTGTAACTTTTATTGCATTGTATTACTGATGGAGCTTTCTCTAACCTTGTATTTTAAACTTTATTGTATTGTATGTCACTTTGTAACCTGATTTTAACTTTAACCTTTATTGTATTAATTGCTGATGGAGCTTTTCTCCCCTTGTATTTTAACCTTTATTGTATTGTATTGCTTATGGAGCTTTTCTCCCTGGGCCTCCACTGAAAATGGGCACTTCTTGGCCCAGTGGACTTCCCCGGTAATCAAACTGATAATAAATAAATAAATAATAAACTCACCTGCAGGTAATTTGTGTTCATGAACATGAAGAAGAAGTTTATGTTCAGATCTCAGAGGCCTAATGGCATTGTAAAGGGTAAGTAGGGAGCTAAGGGCAGGGCAGTTTTGAGGTTTATCAATAAATGTATGTGTTGTTGAGAGCTGAAGGAGTAATAGGTGGTGGGGGAATTCAAGTCATTGTAATTTTTTTAGGGCAATAAGTGATAACAAATGTAACAAAGTATATATTACGATTCTAGTTTTGATTTCAGGGAAGATTGCAGGTTGGTTAGTAGAGGTGTGCTGTAGGTTAGAGAGGGTAATGGGTAAGATAGTGTTAACACTTGTTTTCTTACTTATATTATTTTGGTTGAGTAGCTCAAATTTAAGGTTTTCATCATAACAATTTAGTATGGGTTACTAGCTCAATTTTGATAGAGTCAAGAGAGAATATATCGAGGTCTGCTTTATTGATATGAGTATTTTTCTTGGTTTTAAAGATGATAAGTTTAGTTTTTTTTGGCATTTAAAGAAAGGTGTTTTTTGCGGAGTCAAATTTCCAAAGTGGAAAATGCTGCTTGCATAGTTTGCTGTAATATATTTGTGTGAGGAGCAAAGAAGACTATAGTGGAGTCGTCTGCATACTGGACTAGGGAGCCATGCAGGACAGCTTTGTGGAAATTGTTGTTAAAAATGCCAAGGTTTGGACTCTGCAGAATCCTCGTTGAAGAACTGGGATAACCAGACTTTTTTTTGTTTTTGCGTGTGTGTGTGGTCATGATTGGCAGAATTATGGAGGGTAAGCCTTTAGCAAATGCAAGAAATGTCCCTGCTACAAACCCCTTGTGTACACCCATTGCAAGGAAGCATGGGAAATTGTTACATGTATAGGGGAACTGGCAGTACCATAACAAAATAAGCTCCCCAGTCTTCAAGAAGTTTAGAAGGTATGACTCTGTCTACTCACAAAGTAGACAGAAATAATAAGTAGCCAGTTTTTTAGACACAACAGATACACGTCTTAAAAAGTTTGTATCAAAAATGTCTTTCAAAATACTGACAATTAAAAGAGGTAATCTCTCACCTTAATCTTTATTTGATAACTTGTTTAGTCTAAGTTCTTTTTCTGTTCTGTTATAACTGATTCCATAGCAATCTGCTTATAGTGCTATAACACTCAAAGGAGAAAGAAAAAACATTAGTATATGTAAGCAAACTAACAGCTTTTTACCTGATGTCACTTCCAGGCATGGCTAACTGCATTTAAAAAAGTTACAACTCTAAAGCAGAAAGACAGAAAATCTCTGTAACTGCAGAAAAACAGAAAAAATCAATCACAATAAATTATACAAATGCTAAGAATCTATACAATTAAATTCAGAAATTCCACAGATGCGCTTTATCTGTATCCTTGAGGTAAGGTATCAGTCATAGATTTACATTTAATTTATTTATTTGCATTCATTTATATGGAAAGTTCAAATGAGCCATGAGGGGCTCCTTTTCAGCGAAGGCCTGAGGAGAAAAGGTCCATAGTTGCTTTACAAAAAAGAAAATTAGCTTCACAGTTAAATACAGTAAAGATAACATTATGAACACAATGCATCAAGCATTTGGAAGATTGTTAACATAAATATAGAAAAAATATAGGTAATAAACGGAGCTAATAACTGTAAACCTAAATCGATCTGGCTTCATGAACGCCTACAGTTCATGTTGTGTGTGTCACCTCTTTATACCAATCTCATAACTATATTTCCACTCGCTCTCTTATAAACTTCAACCCTCAATCCTTTTCTGACTCAATAAAACATACTAACTGGGCTCCTCTAAAATCCTCCCCTTGAATGATGCAGTTATTTACTTCAATACTATTTTCATCAACCTATTAAATAGCTTTGCTCCCATTAGAACTAAAATAATTAAATACAATACAGCCCCCTGGATAACCAACGAGACTATAACTTTCATGCATCTCTGGGGCAAAGCATGGAAAAACTACCAGAAACACAAGTCTTCTTCCTCCCTAACTGACTATAAGCAACTTCTAAACAAAGTCAAACAACGTATAGCTAGTGACCAAAAATTCTATTACTCTTTACTACAAAACAACCACAAAACTAACCCTAAAAGTTCTGGAATAGCATCTCTATCCTCCTCTATCCTGGTAAAAAACTAAAAACATGCCATGACCCTCACACCTCTGACCTCTCCTTAGCTACCAGTTTAACTCCTTTTTCATTGGCTATAGATAAACTCATTACATCTTTTACAAATAATATAACTAGCCCACAATCTCCTATCTCCCCTAAGTCACCCTCCTCGAGCAACAAAGCTTCTCAACTCCATCCTTTTACTCTCCAACCTGCTCCTATCTCTACCATAAAAAACTCCTACATACTTTGAAGCCTTTTTCAAATCTCCCTGATGACCTTCCATCTAACTTTGTTAAGCTAAATGCCAACAACATAGCCTTCCCCTCTCCATCCTAATAAACCTGTCAATGTACTAATACTCTGGAAGAAAGCCTTTATTATATCCCTTCATGAAGGGGAAAACAATACTGAAATATCTAACTTGCAGCCAATTGCCATTCTCTCCCCTATCTCAAAAATCTTAGAAAAATGCATTCATCCACAACTACTACCCTACCTACTTGACAAACATCTGCTTACCTCCACACAACACATTTTCTGGCCTGGACGCAGCACCACCACCACTCTACTCTCCCTCCTTGAAACTTGCAAGTGCGTACGTGATTCTGGCAGTATCGTATCTACCCTCCTACTTCATTTATCCAAGGCCTTCGATACAATTTCACACCACCTCCTCTTGTCTAAACTATCTCATCTTAACATATCCACCTCCTCTACCAACTGGTTTTCCAATTACCTCTCCAATAGGCAGCAATCAGTCAAGTGGAAATACTGTACTTCCCCTTTCCTTAACACCCTCACAGGAGTACCACAGGGGTCCATATTAGGCCATCTACTATTTAACATATTTATAAATTATTTCCACCAGTGTATTCCTTATGCCAAGCTCATCCAATATGCAGATGACTCTACGATAATCTGCTCTGCTGAAACCCTCCCCATACTACAGAAACTAACCCAAGAAGCCTTCCTATCAATCAAGAAATGGATATTAAACAATCATCTAGCACTAAATGCTTCCAAATCCAAAATTATGATATTCACTCCCTCAATGTATACGAAAATTGACAAGAACTCTTCATCCATTACTAGCCAAAACAGTACCCCTATAGAAAACATACACCATACAAAGCTACTAGGTGTCACTATCAATGAAAAGCTTAAATTTGACATGCATCTCCAAATATAAAAAAAAATGCCAAAAACTAGGCTTACTTTACCATCACAACCGTTTCCTTACTCCCTCAACCAAACATGTCCTTTCTACCAGCTACCTCATACCCTCCCTCTTGTATGCTGCCCCCCCTCCTTATTAATCTCCAATCTGGTCTAAAGGCTAAACTAGCTTCCTGCAATAACAAAATCTCAAAGTTTACCACTGGTGCCAAATCCTCCATTCACCACAGTAATGCCCTTGGCAAACTAAATTGGCTTCAATTACCCCATCATCTCTCTATCATCCAACTTTCTTATGCACATAAACTCATCTTTAAACCCTTTCTCTGCCCTTCCCTTGACTCCTCCTTCCAACTGCATCAGCCTGATAGACTATTCAGGTCAAACAATCAAAATCTGCTCGAAGTACACAAACCTGCTCAGACTCCAGGCAAATTCCTTTTGTCCTTCTCTCTATACTGACTCTGGAATTCCCTTCCTCCACAAAGTCGTACCACCAGCAACCACTCCACCTTCAAAACCTTGCTCCATTGCCACCTCTCATCCCTCTGGGAATGCTCCTGCTCCCACCCCTCATGACTCTCATCTACTTAACGATATCCTACCTATCTATCTTCTTTAATTTCTCATAACTGTGATGCCTCTCCTCTACTTCACTGCACCCTACCTACCTCTCTTTTTCAATGTTCACAACTCTGATCCCCACTGTCTAGTTTCCTACCTAATTTTCCACCTAGATCTATGCTCCTTACCTCTTCCTTCTATACCTATATTTTCACTCTACCTATTAGTCATCAGTTTCCCTCTTCTCTGTTTCTTGTTTCTTTTGTAATTGGACTTGAATTCACATGTGTAGACTATGTAAATAAATATATAGATAGATAGATAGATAGATAGATAGATAGATAGATAGATAGATAGATAGATAGATACAGAAGTACCTTTGATTGCCCTGTAAAAGCATTTTATACTATTATTTCTTTTGTTAGTACATCTCTTATTTCACTGTATACTACAAATTTTATATACTTTGTAAAATGTTGTTGGTGTGTTTGTCTAATTACTTCATCGCTTGTTTAACCTTGTTAGAGCTTTTCTCCCCAGGACTCCATTGAAAACGGGCTCCTTCAGCCCAGTATACTATCCTGGAAAACAAAGTGTACAATAAATAAATAATTAAAGTGTGCGTGTGTGTGTGTTTGTGTGTGTGTGTATCATGTGGAGACAAGCTCTCTATTTGGTATTCATTAAGCAGCACTATACACTGCGCTCACCTCCAAAACAAGAGTAAGTGGCAGAATATGTTATTGAAGGCATAAGCATGTTAAATACATGCTAACTAATAAATTTAGTATGGTGGAGCAATTCAGGAAGGTATATAATGCATGTGTACATGTCTCGCTCTCTCTTGGACTTAATTCCAATACTCTTTGGAACACAGCCACAAACACACAACATTTAAAGAAATTTTTAGGAGAAGCTATTGCTATTATTAACCTGCATGCACAACAGGCTTTAATATAAAAATTGTACAGACCTACAGGGTGGACAGACCTACCTCAGAGGAAAGTAAAGAACCTGTAAAGAAGAGATAAATGATTATCCTCATGTGCAGGCATTGTACTTCAGTAAGGTAAAACATTGCTCAGCTCTACAGGAATGTCAGTAATATCTCATGAGTGATACATGCAATACAACATATTAATCTGTCCAATACTATGCATCACAGACTCAAGTTGCCCAGTGTATAACTCCTCAACACTGACCAGGGCAATTTTAGCATCATTTGGACAAGTTTATGATCTAGCAAGAATTGCAAAATTGTATGACTGCATTGCTAACAGTACAAAACATATGTAATGTGAATCAAAAAATATATAAAAATATATAATCAAAACAGAACCTAATAATATATATATATATATATATATATATATATATATATAATATACATATATATATATATATATATATATATATATATATATATATATATATACACACACACACACACACACACACACACACACACACACACACACACACACACACACACAAACACAGTTTTAATTAAATCAAGCATCTGCCTAAGAAATCGCTATCCACTGTGTGTATCAGATATTGGTAACCCTAAGTCAAAAAGATATATGCAAGGGGCAGAGCACAACCATCATCACTTGCACATGGTGGGGTGGGGTTGGGGTATAGGATGGCAAGCCTGACACCAAAGAAGTGATTGTGCATGTGTGAGAAATCAGGATAACAGCAAGTATTCATTGTCAGCAACAGTAGCAACAGATGTAAATCATTCAATAATGACATGTATATACATATCTGTGTGTGTATTAATAGTACAGGCAAATGAATTTTAATGTGTATGAGTCTGCTGGGCTACAATCAAAGTATTTTTGCTATCACTATGCTCTGGCATCTTGAACAGGTATGAGCCATGAAACTACCTGCGCCTGGAGTTGCACTGCTAGTTTCATGACCCTGGCTAGAAGTTGGGGTGCTACCTGAAAGTGAATGATATCTGCTGGATGAGCGACCATCACAATTACATCCACAACCACCACCATGTGACCTACCACATATGAGTGTGGGCACCTCAGTCACTATGAAGCAGTGGAAGAAGCGTTATTAAGAGAGCATGATCTGGCATGACCCCATCAGCCAATACCTGAGGATGTAGTGGCTCCATGATTACCCTTCATATATGTTGCTTGGCACCTACTGATACACAACAACACTGGGGGAGGTCATAGAGCAGTCCTCCTCTGAGCACTTTTCCCCACATCCCTGTGTGGTATTTAACCATCACGATCACTAATGCAAGATTCTACCTGGTCTGTAACTTGACTAACCACACAACCTTGATCAACCATGTCACCATCATTCTGTCCTTTCTCTGATGACTCTATGTCATGGGTATGTGTAAGCATAACAACTGTGTGTAAACTCTGGGCAGGGGATATGGGAGCTGCATCTTCAGTGTCTGTCTCACCCTCTGCATCTTCAGACTGTGCTTTTTTGTCACCACCATCATCATCATTAGAGGCTACTGATATGGAACTCCACAGTGCAGTGGTAGGCTCACCTACAATAACAGAAAGAAAATACAACAAATAGAGAATTACAAGAAAAAATGATTAGACTTATGCTATGTAAATCTAACTTAAGCAATAATAGATGCAACTGCAATAAAAATGGATTAAGGTAGAGTTAAAGATACATTCTATACAGTAATACAAGCAGAGCAAGTTCTGTACATACCACTTGCAGGTGGTCATGGTAAATCAGTAGTAGATGTGCCTAGACAGACAAAATGGAGGTGGGAAGAGGGACGATAACCATTACAATTAAGGTGGACACCATAAATACAAACATTACCTAGTTATATATATATATATATATATATATATATATATATATATATATATATATATATATAAATAAAGATTGTAATACAGTTATATCTCTATCATCTCTCTCCCTTTTCCCTCTGTCTGCTTCTTATCTTTCTCTGACTCTGTCTAGCTCTGTCTACCCCTTTTTCTCTCACTGTCTCTCATTCTCTCTGTTTCTCTCTCTCTCTCTTTCTATCCCACTAAATATATGTATATGCTTTTTACATAGTGTCACGGCTTTGAATTCAGAAGTATGTGAAAGTATTATTTATTATTTTTTTTAATATTACTTTTATGTGTGTAACTGTCTTCTACACATGTCATTAGCCCATCCTTATCCTGCTTATGTATTAATCATGTTTATACGTTCCTCCCCTTTTTTGCTCCTTATAGGAAACATTTTAATGTACATTGCAGGACAGATTATGGTGACAAAACTGATTAACATGCCACAAAGATATCAAGAGTATGTGTGTATATGTACCTGTAGTGCTAGCTAGGACTGGATTCATCCACACATCCTATCTGTACAGTTTAACTCAGGAGAAACATTTAAACTGGGAAGGACTCCCCCATCAAATTCTTCCACTTTTATCACAAATAACTTCTGTGCAACAAAATGATTAGGTCATCCTTTTAAAAGTGCATTCTCTTACTCTTGGATTCAGATTTATCCTGTGGTGTTTGCAGTTCATACTGTGGTTTCTATACTGTGTAACTAATAGGTAGATGGTTTCAATCCAACAGTACTGAGCTTGTATGTGTGGTTCTAGTGTCAGGTAGGTATGGCTTCAACAACAGATTTGATGTGTACACTTTCACAGAATCGAAACACTTGTACTGGTAGAGGGCTAGCCCATCAAATTTTCCTACTTTTACAATAAACTTATTCTCTGAAAAACATTGATGAGGTCATCCTTTCAAAACTGCACTGTCTCAGTCTTATAGTCAGACTTCTCCTGTGGCACTTGCTGTTTATACTGTTCTCTAAATTGTGTAATTAGATAGGCAGGTGGTTTGAATCCAGCCGTGTTCAACTAGAGTGCATAGCTTCAACAACACATTTGATGTGTACACTTGCACTGAGGAACATGTTTAGAGTGGACGAGGGTTAACCATCAGTTTATTCCACGTTTATTACAAATATTTGCTTTGCTATGCACTGATGAGGTCATCCTTTCAAATGGGCCTTATCTCACTCTTAAATCAAGACTTTTTCCATGGGACTTGCAGTTAATATTATACATTTTAGATAGTGTATCTGCATAGGTAGGTGGTCCAAATCCACAATTGCTTAAATTCTATGAGTGTAAATGTGTAGTGTTATGCAGAATCCATTCTATCAAAAAGTTCACAGTGTACACTTCCACTTATGGGATATATCAGAGGAATCCCACATCAATGTGTTGCATTATTAGTCAAAAAACAATATGTGCAACACACTGATGATGTCATCCTTTCAAATGTGCTCTATCTCTGTATTGTAAACAGGTTTTTCCTGTGGTGCTTGCTGTTAATGCACATTCTATAGATTGTGTATATAGCTAGGTAGGTGGTTCACATACAACTGTGTTTAAGTAGTGTATGTGTGTGTGTGTCTACTGCTAAGTAAGTGTGGCTTTAACAATATATGTACACTTCCACTCAGAAGAAGCATTTACACTGGGAGAGGGTCCACCATCAATTTATTCCACTTGTATCAAAAACATATGTTCTGCTACATACTGATGAGGACATCACTTCAAATATGCTCTATCTCACATTTACATCAAGACTTCTCTTTTGACATGTGGTTGATATGGTGCACTTTAGACTGCGTCATTAGATAGGAAAGCAGTTCAAATGCAGCAATCCCTAATTAAAATGAGTATCCGCCTGTAGTGTCATGTAGAACTGATCCATTCAAAAGATCCATTGTGTACACTTTCACTTAAGAGATGTGTTCACAGTGGTAGTTAAGAGACATGTTTACAGTGGGAGAGGGCTTCCCATAAATTTATTTCATTTTTATGCAAAACACACTTTGTGCAACATAATGATAAAGTAATACTTTCAAGAATGCACTATCTCAGTATTGTAATCAAACTTCTCCTTGCTGTTGATATTGTGCTCTACAGATTATATAAATAGATAGGTAGATGGTTTGAATCCATAATTGAGTGATTACTGTGACTGAGAGTATCTATCTCATGTTAGGCTGAAATGGCTTCATCTAATGATATGGTGTGTAGCCTTAAAGTGGTAGATGGCCCACTTCCCCAGATGCAGTCCCTTTTACCACACACACACACACACACACACACACACACACACACACACACACACACACACACACGCACACACACACACACACACACACACACACACACACAAACACGCACACATGAACACACACATCAACCTATGAAATAATGGAGATGTCATTCATTCAAATGCGTACTGTCACAGTTGTATGTAAACATCTGTTGTGGCAGCTGTGATTCACAGAATCATCTCTCCCTTGTGACCTTAGTGAGGTAGTTGATTTGAACCCAGACATTATTCAATAGTGTCAGTGTGTGCATTAATAAACACATAGGTAATGTGCGCATATACAGCTGGAGTTGTCTCACTGATGATGGCATTTTCTGAAATGTGTTTTATCTCAAGACAGTAATAAGCCTTCTCCTGTGGTGTGAAGAAATGATACAATGTTCTGTAGTTTGTTTCTGTAGTAAGCCATGAGTTTGAATCTGGGATAATGTAGGCATTGTGTATAATTGTGTTTCTATTGTCTCAGGGATGAAATGCTTTACACAACTCATGCATTTGGGTATACCTACTATCATGCAATATTTTGTGACAAAGTGACAGGTCACACCACTCTAATTCAGTTTAAAGGCACACATATCCCTTGCAGCAAATAAGGTGTGATACCTTCAAATACACGCTATCTCACCTTTGTAGTATGGCTTCTGCTGTGGTGGGTGCAGAGTAGACAATGCCATGTAGTTTCAGTGGTCACATAGGCAGGTGTTTGAAACCCACATTGACTGTGAAGTATCATGTGTGTCTGTATTCTGCTTTGCATGAATTATATCGTCCACAGTTTTAATGTGCACAATTACAGTGAGGGAGGGGGATTCAATTACATTTGGCTCAAATAACTGTTTTGCACCACAATAAGTATGTCATACTTTGAGATTTTGCCTGTGGTATGTCTGTAGTTAACACAAAGTTCTATAGATTGCGGAGTTATACATGCAGCTGTTTATCTTCAGCAAAAGACAATACATTGTTAGTGTACTGATGTGACAAACAGAACATTGCATTAATTTATTTCTCTCAAGTTTTATTTCAAACAAAGACCTTTGAACACATTTGAGATTTCATGGCTGTAAAACAGGTGTTCTGTAATTTATTTGGTGAGAGCTTTCCTGTGGGGCATGCAGTTAATACTGACTTGTATATCAAGTTTACAGAGGTAGACAATGGTTCAATTCTAGGATGGCATGTGAGCAAAACAATGTGGAGAGATAAGAGTGGCTTAGTCACCCAACAATGATATTGGACTGTTCACTGTTGTGTGAACAGTAACATTACAACATCCTTTTGATCCCTCAGAATAATTTGTATCAGATGCATTAACAGTAAAAACATTTCTTACTTCACACAGTGATGTGTGTTCTTTGTGACTATATCCATTACTATCTCCTGTGGTAGATGTAGTTACTGCATGGCTCTTTAGAGTGTATAACATGATCAGCAGGGGTTGAGTCTTGTAAGTTCTGTTTTTTTTTTTTTTTTTTTGTCTGTCAGATAATTGCAACAGACTAGAGTGGTTTAAACAAAGAATATAGATAAGGCATAGTAAGGGGGACACTTTTTAGGTTTCACACTCCATGTTAGGGGAGCCATACCCATTAAAGCAGGGTACTAAAGTGATCCCTTCTAGTCTGTTCTTCATGACACATCAGATATGCCTCTTTCTGTAGCATCAATGGCCGATAGACCTCTCTCTGAGATCTGAACTCGGCATGTGCTTGAGTCTGGCAAGATGTAAATGCTTAACATGTCAATATGCTCTCAAGTGTTATTTATTTCCACAAAAATAATTATCTGTACTGCATCATGTAATACAAACATTTATGTATACATGTTATCATTTTGATCTCACTTTAGACCATTATAGGAGATGAGGCATTGTTCATCATTTCTTCATATGTGCTATGCTGCAAAATCATCACAAAGTGTGAGGGGAGCTTGGTTATATTATTTTCTTATATTTTTGCGTTGGGTATTTGCCGTTATATTACTCTTTTCTGCACTTCCTTATGGGCATGCTCAGTATAATGATGCATTTGATGCACACCATTAATTGAAAGGCACATTAATTAATCAAAGTTTTGAGATAGTTCTTGTGATATGTTATTGTTTTTCAAAAAACAGAATTAGCCTCTTGAAGATCAGCTTTGCCTGTGTCTGTGCAATGCAGTTTTTAACCTACACATATATGATGACAGCATTTGTCACATGCCAGTGTACACTTTGTGCATTTGAAATGTAATCTGGCAACAGATAACTTATGAATACGCATTAATGTTTTCCAAGTGTGTGATGTTTACTACTTTATATTATCATAGAGGTGTTAGTAATGTTTTTAACAAAGCTAACTTTGGGGCATGATATTATTTGCCACATCATTGTACACTGCATTGACATGTGTACTTTGATACTCCTATTTATGTCAATAAGTATGGTGTGGCACTTGTACCAACTGTTAGTTATATATCTCAGATAATTATTCTGTTTATATCCTAGTCAATGTGACAGATCTGTACTTTTGTCTTGCTCTTCTGCATTTTGCTACATACATGAACAGCATGCATGAGCAGTCAGAAAACTTCTACCATACACAACATGCAGGTTGCTTCCAAAAATCCATTTTTAGCACTTAATAATATTATTGGAATGATTATGCAGATTTCTTTGATTCTTGCCAATATTTCTAAATTGATACAGGTGTGTACACTGACATAATAACAACAGTATTGTTTCATTCATTCACTTAAGGCAATGAAAGCCTTACAATTCTGTATGTATGTTCCAACACAAGTCATATGGTTATACTTTAA
The DNA here is from genome assembly GCF_019279795.1 of Protopterus annectens. Classification (NCBI taxonomy): domain Eukaryota; kingdom Metazoa; phylum Chordata; order Ceratodontiformes; family Protopteridae; genus Protopterus; species Protopterus annectens. Next base: position 440,608,114 of record NC_056735.1, on the reverse strand, counting down.
TAGTACCTTTGAGCACTCCCTCACTATACATTACAATGACAGAGTACTTCCATACACCTGCCACACATGGATAGCTAGACATTCTCAATAAAATCATGTGAGTAACTCGCAATTTACTCAGCATGCCACAGCAAATGTATATAGGAAATCATGCATTTAAGTCTTGTAACTGTATAAAATAATGTATATTTTACATTAATATGCAACAAATGCTTGGCTAATAACATTTTACCCTTACACTAGCCTTTCTATGGTTACAAGTGACAGCAAATGACAATAAAATCACCTTTTTCTAAAGTGCATAGGACAACGACTGTAGAGTTCATTTACAAATTTACCTGATACGTGGGGACATACTGTTGGTTATAATGGATAACTTTCAGGATACACATCTGATATGCACTATGTGCAGTATATGCAATATTCTCTGATGTATCTGCTTTCCTTGCTAACTGTTATCACAAATCAGCATTTTAAATACATTTTACATGCATCACATTTACCCCATTGTTACACTGTAGCTGTGTCCCTCCCACATCCTTTGTCTGCATTTACTTTTTATTTATGTACCTGTCCCTAAGTGGGCAGGATTATTTGCAGAGAGAAAAATATATTTAACTGCTGTTGTCTGTACACTATTCTAAATATATCTAAATCCACTTTCCTTGTTAAGCTTCTCCTATCTATTAAATATGCCATGTAAGTTAACCCTACCTTATATTGTGCTGTCCTCTCATGCTAGCTTACTGGGGTTGCATATATATATAATCTGCTGTTTATAATGTGCACTCGACCCTTAGTGCACCTGTTCTTTACAACTAGCAGGTGTGCTGGCCTTGAACAGGTCCTTCTGAATGTGCAGCCTTGCTAAGCAGCTTAAATATTAAATGAGCATTGCTGCTCATTGCCTTAATATAAATGGAATGTGTAGACTTAGCTCAGTATGTACATTCACTTAAATTAATCCTCAGGCTTAAAGTACAAGGTTCATATATTTAAACATCAAACATTTGATGCTATTCCAAGACCAGGTAGTTGGATTCATTTTCCAGTACTGACTGTAGTGCATAAACGGAGTACATTCCCAAGTGTACATATTTTGGATGAGACATTAAACCAAGGTCCCATCTCCCTGAGTTGGTGGCAACTAAGGAGGATGCAAAGATCCCATGGCACTCACTGAAATAGTAGGGGTATTTTATTTTGATACATCATTCAAATTTCTCAATCCACTTTTTCACTTTGTATAACATAAAATGCAACAAATTAAGTACAGAATAAGTGAATTCACTTATAGGTTCATAGATTCATAGGTTCATAGGTAGGTACTAGGCTATTGGCCCTAGGACCTATATAAGCCTAGCCAAAACATATACCCTGGCTTTCGCCACCCAAGAAAATTATTTTACTGTGCCCCTGTCGAGCAGAGCCACAGAAGTGATCCCTGGGGTGAATTTCCCATTTCCCATCCAATCTTCAAGATTTTTCTTGAAGAGTGCTAATGAGGAGCTCTGTTTGACATAGATAGGTAGTCTGTTCTAGAGTATGGGAAGTCTCTGGGACAGGAATCTATCACTCCAGCATGTTCTGTTTATTGTGGTGACAAAGTTTAGGTCCCTAGAGCGTGTAGCTTGGAGGGATTGGGATTTCTTTAAGTGGAGCATGTCCAACAGCTCTGGGTTTGACATAGCTTTGTATGTTAGACAGAGATCGCCCCTGAGTAGGCAATATGTGATGGTGTAAAGCTGTAGTTTTTTGAGATGGTCTGCGTAGGGCATCTGTTTGAGGCCAGTAATCCTCTTTGTGAGGTATTTCTGTGGTCTTTCCAGTTGTTGTAGATGTCTTGTGAGGTACATACCAAAAGGGGCATTGTACTCTATAATGGGTCTAATGAGTGATAAGTAGAGGGGAACAATGGCCTCTTTTTTTCTGGATGAGAATCCTTTTGTGATGGGATGAGCCACACAGAAGGATTTCCTGACCACTGTGGTGATGTGATTATCAAAGGTGAGACTACTGTCCACCTGTGTCCCAAGGTCTCATCACATTTTTGGCAATAAGTAGACTACCAGCTATGTGGTAGTTCATGGGTACGGAGTTTTTACCAAAGGGGATGACAATACACTTTTGGCATTGAGCTTCAGGCCATGGCTTTGACACCGGGTATCTGTCTCAGTGAGGCCCTTTTGTAGTTTGTCCACATCATTAGGAGTTTCGATTATGGCTCCTAGTTTGCAGTCATCTGCAAACTTTGTTAGCCAAAGACCTTCTGTGTTAGCCTGCACTTCAGAGAAGTAGATACCAAACAGGAGAGGACCCAGGACTGAACCCTGTGGTACTCCACTTGTCACTGGTCTGATGTCAGATTTGGAATCCGCTACTTACACAGTGTGGGTTCTGTCCGTGAGCCAGTTGGCAATCCATCTTGTGACATAGGAATTTATACCTAGTTTAGTGAGCTTATCTATAATTCCAGAGTGGGGGACGGTGTCAAAAGCCTTGGCGAGATCTAGATAAGCTGTGTGAACCATTTTACCCTCATCTATGGCTTTGGTGACTGTTTCAAAGAAGTCAATCAGTTTTAGGAGACATGCTCTGCCTTTTACAAATCCAAACGGGGTAGGGTCCAGAGTTTGGAGATTACCAATGTCTTTGTTTATGAGTTCCATGATGATACATTCCATGGCCTTGCAGACCAGGCTCGTCAGGCTAATGGGGCAGTAGTTCCCGGAGTCTGTTGTAGCTCCCCCTTTGTGGAGTGGGATAACAGTTGCAGTGCACCATTCAGTGGGTACAAAGCCTGAGGTGAGGCTATGTTTGAACATGGTACTTAGGTAGGGTGCCAGTTCATTCTGTAGTTCTTGTAGAACGCAGCCTGGGATACTGACAGGTCCCATGGATGCTGTGTTCTTGGCTTTGGAGAGTGTGTTTTTTACCTGTGCAGCCGTGATTATAGGAACTTTGCATTCTTCCAGTATAGAGATGGGCCCTCTAGGGGGTGAGGGGGGTAAAGTTAGCACTGAACCTATCTGCTAGGATGTTGGCAATATCAGTTGGTTCTGTATACTTAGTGCCATTGTGCTGTAACTCAGAGCAGATCTGAGTGTTCCCATTGAGATTCTTGACATAGCTATAGAATGTTTTGTGGTTGTCTTTAGAGTCAGTGGCAATTTTGTTTTCGTAACTAGCTATGGAGGATTTTATGAGGGATCTCAGCTTCTTACTGAGGTTGACCAGGGAGTTCCTCCAGTCATGGGATTTTACTCTTTTTTGCAACAGTTTCTTTCTTCTGTTGTAGAGTTTATTTATGGCAGAGGACCACCGGATTGGCTATCTTTTTTGAAGGATAACATCTTGGTTCTATTAGGGATAGCATGATCCATGCACTCATGTAAGTGCTTATAAAGTGCATTTGTGTAGGATTCAGCAGTCATACCTCTATTGTCCATCTGCATGGGTGTTGTGAAGTTTGCCACTTCTGCCTTAAGAAGTGTGAAGTTTGCTTCGGAGAAGTTTTTTACGATGGTTTCCCTAATTGGGGGTGGGGGTGGGATGTGGATGTCTAGGCTGATTAGCTTGTGGTCAGATCTGACCAACGAGGAATTGACCTCTGGTGTGGAACACTGGTTTCCCATGTTGGTAATGACCAGGTCTAGGATATTACTGCCCCTGGTAGGGGTGTGAATAAGTTGATCCAAGGCGTTGAAATTTATAAATTGTAGAAAATGTTGAGCAAAAGAGTTGGCACATGAGTAGTTTCACCAGTTAATGGTGGGGTAGTTGAAATCACCCATTATTAGGGTGTTGGGTTGTACCCTAATACTTACCAGTGTATCAAAAAATGAGGAGTGGGAATCCTGGGGCATGGTGGGGGGTCTGTAGCAAGCTACAATTTGGATTGTGGTCTTGCCCAGAGTTAGTTGCACTTGGATAATCTCGGATGCATTATGCTGTGCAACTAGCCTGGAGGTGTGGGTATCCTTAATGAATATGGACACGCCTCCACCTTTAGTGCTTCATTCTGGGTTAGGTGGCCGAAAGGTGTGGTATGAATTGTAGCCTGGTAATGCAGGGGTGCTCTCTGGAGCTTTGAACCAGGTCTCTGTCACTGCACTGATGTCGATGTTCTCCATTATAAGGAGTGCCTCGAGTGAGTGCATTTTGAGGTTTAGACTTCTAGCATTGAGTAGCATTACCCTCAGATTTTGCTTGCTTGTACCTGTTACGGTGGTGACTTTTTCATTTGAACCTTGCCTAAAAAAGGCACTATAGGGGTGGCAAGAGCCTTACCCAGTATCCAGAATCCTAAGGGCGACAGGTGCAGGCCATCTCTGGCAAAGCATCATGGTCTGTCGATCATGTCTTCCCAGGCAGAAAAATACTGGATCCCCTTAGAATGACACCAGAAGCTTAGACAATTGTTGAAGTCAATCATTTTGTCCTTGCACTGTAGTATCATTCTGGGTGATGGCAGGATGCTACTCAGGGCTAGGGTCATACCTGCCTGGGATACAAGATCAGAAAGCTCCTTCATGTCTCTTTTCATGTAGTCCAGGGAGGTACATCTCATGTCATTCACATCAACATGGACAATGACAGTGTCATATTTGTACTTATTGTGGAGTGACCTGAGTGCATGCGTTATGTGGCAGATCCTGGCACCTGACAGGCAGCTGACAGTAACTTTCTCCTTGTTTAGTCTAGTGAATGGAACATCAGTCTGCCTGACTACAGAGTCACCTATGACTAGAGTGTTGGGTATGTTGTTATGCCTTATGGGCTGTGGTTGAGTGGCACACTGAGTTTGTGGGCTATGTGTCATTTGGGTTGTGTTGGGGGGTGAAGTTTGCTTGCGTTTTTGGATGTCCCTGATGCTTAGGCAGGATTTTATTGAGAGCCTCCACGAATGTAGGTGTGTGTTTTGTGTTTCTATGTGTGTGTTTTGGTAGTGTAGGTTTGAGGGACTATGTGATGAGTGTGGTGTGGTGCAAGTGTTTACCTTCTCCTCTTGACTGTCTAGTCCAGTCTTGGGTAAAGAGAGCTTTGCTTCCAGTTTGGCTATATAAGTGCATCTCTCACAGGTTGTAGTGTTGGGTGGTAGGAGGAGAGGGATGTCTGTGTACATGAGGCAATTGCTGCATTGCCCCAAGATGCCCAGATTCATCAGGTAGACAGGAGAAATCACTGGGAGCTGACCTTTAGACATGCCTGGTGTTAGAAAAATATGTATTTGAACATATATAAAGTGCTAGTTTAAAAGCAAATAGTATATAATGCATTTTATTCTATTTACAATATGGCAATAAGAATGATTTTACATGTAATTGCTTGAAGCTTTGGAGCTGCAGTGTGTTTGAACTCTGACCCTGGTAGTAGCCAGCTCAGCAAGCTTATGTTTTTCACTAATGATTATCTGCTGGGTCAGGAAAATTAAATGTATAAAGCACTGAAAATCCTTCTTTTTTTTCTGAGATAATTAGCCTTGTGAGTATTATCAGAGATAAGACACAGCTGCTAAAGTAATGTTGCAAGAAGAACAAAGAAGTATATTACAAGACTGAACCAACTATTGTATTTGAGCGGGCCTGAAACCTTGAAGGAGTAACACTTTATAAAAAGACATTATAACTAACCAGGTGCTTTGCAAGGCTGTATTACTCCCATGGGAAAACTTTTAAAATGTATAACATCAGCTTTTCTTATGAATAGAATATTGTAAACCATAGTGATGTAGGTGCCATGTGGCTAACCATGTCAGTAAAGTGGGCACAGCTTGAATTTAAGACTATATAAAATTGTGTATTTCCTGCATCATGTCAGACAAAACTCTGTACTTGTATGTTTTTTTGCCTCCTGGTGTACACTAGTAAACTTTTGCATCTGAGCTTCCTGTGTTGTTATCATTTGTTTTTATTTAACAGTTTGGTCCTCCTTGACTGGAAGCCCTCAGACAGCTACAGATCAGAGTGTACCGGTGGTCGAATACTGCGCAGGAGAAGCAACCGAAACGGTTCTTCTTGAAACACAAAGACCTCCGACTGAATTGTCGTTTTGAGAGGCTGGCCACTTTCTGATCTGCGGCCGAAGAGCAGTCTCGAACTGGTTGACCCAGGAGGCTCAGGTAGGAAAATATTTGCCTTTTTTCTGTTTTAGATCAGGGACTAGGCTACAGTAAATGTCATTGTCAGAGATTTGGTATACAGATCAAGGACAAAAAAAAAAATACTGTATATTTTGTCAGAGATCAGGGAAACAGAATAAGGTAGGCAGTTATTCTAGGTAAACTGTGTAAGAAACTGAAATACCACGTGGTAAAAAGGGTTACGTAACATTTTCCTTTTAAAATGGGGAATCAGTGCACTACAAAATCGCGAGATCCGCCCTTAACTGATGACGCAAAATATATGCAATCACAACGGGCAGATAATGTAAAATATTATACAAAATGGGTTAATAAATACAAATTTGACGGTAAACTAAACAAGATTTCATTAGTTAAACTTTTAAAACAGCTTAAATCTGACGCAGAAGGTCAGGCAAAAAAACAACAGCGATTAGGCATTCCTCATGCACATAGGTGGATTGAAAAAGTAAACCGAAGGGAACAAAAAACTAAAAATGCAAAAACATTATTTTTAGACAAAGAGGATAATAATACAGTAATAGCGATGGCCCCTCCCCCACCAATGCCTTTTTCAGGATATAAAGCAGGAGGACAAGCTGGTCCACCTCCACGTTATCCTAAAGTTACAAGAGCACTAAAACCATTTGTTAGAGATGCTATTGAAACTAGGCCCCGGGCACATAAAACACTTAGGGACACAGACTTATATCAAATGGGGAGAGATACACTAGAAAAAAATGAGGAAGAAATCTGTCCACTAATCGAGGTACCAAATCCTCAGGCAGGACAGGAAGGGCAGGACCCAACTCTTCTAGTATATAGACCATGGACACCGAAAAATATTCAGAAAGCTACAGAGAAAATCCCTCATCCAAAAGTTAATTACACAAAGTTTTTACAAAATTTACAAGGTATGAGACTAAGTTACCACTTGAATGGGGAAGAAGTAAAAAAGGTAGTTAGACAGATTGTGGGTCCAGACTGGCACATAATTTATGGCACCTGGAATCCTCGTAACGCAGAGCTTAAACCACTCCCACATCGTGATGCAGAATTAAACAACAAAGTGAAAGGTCTTACAGACCGAATTTCTAAAAAATGAAAACCTAGAGCAGATTGTACTTGCATTAATCAATGCATTCAGCAAAAATATAAAACTGTAGATGGGTACTATGGTAGATTATTGAAATGTTTCAATCACCATAGTGGTATGGCTATTCCTAAAAGTCAAACACATAATAGCTCGTATAAACAGCAACTAAAAAATGCGTTTTTAAAAGGTTGCATTGCACCTATCAGTAGCTTTATTACAAAGCACATGATAAATCATCAAACAAGCAGGCTACAAGCCCTACTTAAATATGCTAGACATGCTGAAAGACACTTTAATAGTAAAAAGAAAAAGAAGACACAGGTCTTCACAGCTGAAGACGGAGCAGAGGTCTTTGCAGTACAGTCGGGTAAAAAGGGTAAAAAAAATACCCAGGGAAATAAACAATCTGACAAAAGGTCAGAATATTTTGAAGAGAAAAAAAAGAAAGGTGAGTGCTTTAAGTGTGGCAAAAAAGGACATTTAGCAAGAGATTGCAGGCTAAATAAAAAGGTGACTGCAGAAAATAAAGGTAATGAGGACTGCCTATATGATAGTGATGAAAATCAGGAATCATCAAAAAAGACTAATAAACAAAGGACAAATGTAGATGTAGTGGAAGGAACAGAGGAAGTGCAAGCAGATGTAGAGGATAAAAAAAGTGAAATTTTAGATTTGGCATTACTGAGCTTGGAGCTCTATTTGGCAGACACAAAACCGGAAGTTACACTTCTGGTGGAAGGAAGGAAAGTAAAATTCTTGTGTGACTCAGGAGCGTCACAAACTTTGATACACCCTTCAAAGTTACCAGAATATTCTGAATCACCTGACTATATATTAGTAAAAGCAGCAAATGGACAGCTATATAGGGAGCCACTCTCCCATGATATAGCAATAACTGACCCTGTTTCAGGTATGACTCAAAAAAGTAAAATTGTAGTTTCTGCAAAATGTCCAGTAAACTTACTGGGAAAAGATCTTATGCAGATATTTGGCATAGCGGTAGTTCCCACTATGCAGGGTATGGAAGCACAAAGACAAATGGATACTTTTGTGGTGCGACCGAAGTGTAAAACTTTTTACTGGTACAGCCAGGACCTAGTTACGACTGGTCCAGGGGCAGTAACTGAGGAACTGATGAATGTAGCCATCAGTAAAGCCCCCTCCCTTGACACTAACCGACAACATTTGTTACATTGTACTCTATACTACTGTAGCATGCCAGGACCTGATAAAAAATATGAGCAAGAGTTGTTCAAAAATCCTGCTAACAGATTAGTATTACAAACCTTGTATTGGGATACTGAGGAAAACAGTGTAGTAAGCTGTTCACTACCTCAAAAATTCATGACACTGTACAAATCTAATAGACTACCACATGTCAGCTTGACAAAGAGTAAAGATGTGAGATGGGCAGATTTAGGAGAAAAAGTAACAAAATGGAAAAAACAAACTGATTTAGAATTATCAGAACAGGGAATACAAAAACAAAAATTGAATTGGCTAACACAGACACATCCAGCTGTACACTTACAAGCTAGTAAAGACAGCTAATTAGCATTCTTATTAAAAAAAAAAGCCTTGTGTGATATACCAGATATTCTTTGGTCAACAGGTAAATCAGATGTAGGACTTATTCAAACAGCAGGACCAGTAACTATCACACCAAAATCAGCATTTAAACCACAAAAAAGACAATACCCCTTGAGGAAAGATGCAGAGCAAGGAATCAAGCCTATAATAGCAGCATTACTCAAAAAAGAAGTACTGGTAAAATCTCTGGATTCGCCATGTAACACCCCTCTATTTCCTGTTAAAAAAGCAAACAGGGAATGGTGAATGGTACAGAATTTACAAGCCGTAAACAATGCAATAATACCCAGAGCACCTAAGGTGCCAGACCCACACACCTTGTTAAATAATTTAAAACCACAACAAAAATATTTTACTGTGGTAAATATAAGCAATGCTTTCTTTTCAATACCTATACATCCTGACAGCCAGTATTGGTTTGCATTTACATTTCAGGGTAAAAGATATACCTATACTCGGCTACCACAGGGATATTGTAAAAGTCCAACGATATTTGCACAAAAAATGGCAAGCAACCTGGCAGGGTTTACTCCACCAGGAGGTAGTCAGATTCTACTTTATGTAAATGACATCTTGCTAGCAGCCCCTACCCAACACCAATGCAGGGAAAATACAATAGCATTATTAAAATTTTTAGCAGCACAAGGGCACAAAGTAAACAAAAGTAAGTTACAACTTTGGAAAAAACAAGTTAAATACCTAGGATATGTAATATCCAATGAAGGTAAAATATTAGACAAAAACAAAAAAACAGCGATTTTACAGGCACCCAAACCAGCAACCAAGAAGAAAATAATGTCCTTCTTGGAAACGACTAATTTTTGTCGAAGCTAGATATCAAACTATGCTTTAGAATCTGCTCCATTGGCTGATTTAATATATAAAACACCAATGGCAGCACAAGATGTATTACAATGGACACCTAAAGCAAAAACAGCTTTCTGCAGACTAAAACAATTGATAGCTTCATCACTAGTTTTAGGACTTCCAAATTACCACAAATTTTTTTTTCAAACCATAAATTGTAAACAGGGATACATGACGTCAATTTTGACGCAACAGCATAAAAATAAGCAATGCCCCATAGCTTACTATTCATCACAGTTAAATCCAGTGGCACAATCTTTGCCTCACTGTGTGCAAGCAGTAGTCGCAGCTGCAATGGCAGTACAGGCTTCGACCTCAGTAGTGTTATTCCACCCTCTCACATTGAGAGTGCCTCATGCAGTCGCAATAATTTTACTGCAAAAAAAAATAGCATATCTATCTCCTGCTAGACATCTTTCATGTATAACCATACTGCTGAGCCAACCTCATATGGTAATTAAACGTTGTACAACATTAAATCCATCAACGTTACTTCCAACTCCTGTAAATGGCACACCGCACAGTTGCCTGCAAAAAATTGAGCAAATAACTTTGCCCAAACAAGACCTCACTAATATGCCCTTAAATAATGCCAAGGTGACATTTTATGTGGACGGTTCATGCAAAAAGGGTCCTACAAAAAAAAATCTAGTAGGGTATGCAGTAGTCACAGATACAAAAATTTTAAAAGCCCAACCCTTACAGCATAACCTGTCTGCTCAAGCAGCAAAATTAATATCCTTAACATGGGCTTGCACTCTAGCGAAAGACAAATGTGTAAACATATATACTAATAGTCAGTATGCTTTCTCTACAGTGCATGTTTTTGCACAACAATAAAAAAATAGGGGAATGATAACATCTACTGGCAAACCAATTAATCATGCACAACTTATTTTAAACTTGTTAGATTCTATTCAGTTACCTACTAAAGTAGCTATTTGTAAATGTTTAGCTCATACAAAACAACAAAATGCAATTTCAAGAGGAAATGCAAAAGCTAATGCAGCTGCAAAGCAAGCAGCCTCAGACTCAAAAACCTTGCTTTTGACTGAAAAATTACAACCCTCTAAAATTTTAAATTTAAAAATGTTAAAAACAATGCAGACATTAACTACAAAAGCTAAGAAACAAAAATGGGAAAAACAAGGTGCAATCCTCAAAAATGGACTGTATATCTCAAAAAAAAAAAAAGCCAATATTGCCGTCTAATTTATTTAAATATGCAGCTTTGTTGAGCCATGGGCAAAGCCATGTCTCAACAGGGGGGATGGTACAGTTAGTAAATCGAATATTCCAAACATATGGATTCACAAACTTTACACAAAAATTTTGTGCAGCATGTCATATCTGTAACAAACATCATGCACAAGGAGCATTCAAACCCAAGCAAGGGAGTTTTCCTATACCACCATATCCGTTCCATACTATCAGTATGGATTTCATAAAACTGAGCAAATGTGAAGGGAAAAAATACTGTTTAGTCATTATAGACATGTTTTCCAAATGGGTAGAAGCTTTTCCAACTAAAAATCCGGATGTAGCAACAGTGGCAAAAGCCCTAATAAAAGAAATAATTCCTAGATTTGGCATACCAGAAAGAATCTATAGTGACAATGGGACACACTTTGTTAATCAGATGATTCACCAACTTGGGAGATTCTTTGGGATCTCCTTGAAGAATCATTGTGCTTACCACCCACAGTCTGCAGGACTGGTGGAAAGGTACAATAAAATTTTAAAAAGCAAGTTGAGGAAGTTAATAAATGAAACACAGAAGAATTGGATTTGCTGTTTACCTTTGGCACTGCTGAGCATGAGAACAGTTCCAAATGTAAAGGGTTTGACCCCCTTTGAAGTGATATTTGGAAGGGCATATTATGTGCCACAGTGGAAAGCTCTCATGCCTGCAGAACTAGAGGCTGACAGCTTATTAGCTAGCTATATGAGGAAACTGTTAACAAATAAAACTGTTTTGCAGTTGAACTCTTTTTCAGATAGAGGACAGACCAGACCATTGGAAGCAGTGCTGACCCCAGGGTCCTGGGTGTGGCTGAAGGTCATTAAAAGGAAAAATTGGATGTGTCCAAAGTGGGAAGGACCGTACCAGGTACAGTTGGCGATGCCTACTGCAGTCAAAGTTGCTGAGAGGTCGTCTTGGGTCCATCTGACGCACTGTAAACCGGTAAAGAATTTTCAGCTTGATAAACATTTTGTGACTGACACACAACAAAGGCAGGATGGCCAAGAGCAAAATGAGTAAAAATACAGATCAACCCCGAAGATATTGTTTAATCATTTTGCTAACTATGCATTTATTGACTATGATTGTAATGACTTTTCTTTTGTTGTGGTTCTTCCTACATATAACCACACAAGTGAAAGTGGAGAAACATGATGAACTGTCTATAGACTGGCATCCAAACTTTAATACATACCTAGCTATAAAGCGTGTATATGTAGAGACTATAAACATTTTAAACTGCTGGGTTTGTACTGCTATACCAACAGCATATGGAGGACTGTTGATGTCCGCTGTCCCCTTGGGGATAAATGAGACTTGGGAAAATTTACTTTTTGATACAGGTTCTGTAAGATCACAGGACAAAATTGCATTGTATTTGCCTATTACACAGAAAGGAATTGTATGTTTCTATAAAAATGATGCACTCCAAGTGGGTTGAAGTAACTGTAACATAACTATATCTTATAAATGCTATATTAAAACTAAAGATAAAGGCACTGTTTGTAACACAAATTATGATTCATATTTGAGCTTAATGAAAACAACATTAAGTGATGTGCAGAGAAATCCAGTCTTGCATAAACAATTGTCTGTTATAGACCAGAAAATGTTTCATTCAGAATTAACCTGCATCAGTACTAAAGTAAAAAACTGTTATTTTGTTTGTGAAAAAAAAAGCATACAAATGGCTACCTGAGAATTGGTCCAGCAGTTGTTTTTTGGGTTATCTGGTTCCGGCTATAAGGCATACTGCAGAATTACCTCTAGGTAAGATACGAAATGTAAGAGATGTAGCCCGGAAACCTGAGGATCCAATCGGAAAGCCTGTAAATCCAGTGGGAAAAATCAAAGCTGGTTGGAAGGATCATCATTCCGTAAAAGATAAAAAAAAATTGACTCATATGGACTTAAGTGACAGTGTTATATCCTGGGCTGGAATACTTCCAGCATATGGAGCAGTCAAATCGATCTGGGAGTTGAGAAAACTATCAAAGCTTCTCGAAATAATGAGTAACACAACTTTTTCTGCTCTCGAACTAGTGACTGATGAACTGAATGCAATGAAAACTGTTGTGCTACAAAACCAAATGGCTGTTGACTTCACCCTAGCGACGAGAGGTGGTACGTGCGCGCTTATCAAAAAAGAATGCTGTGCGTTCATACCAGACAATCAACATGAGCTCAATGATCACTTAGAGGTAATACAGCAGATATCGGCCATGACTAAACCAGGCCCAAACCCACTGACAAACTTTTTCCAGAGTCTATTTGGTGGGTGGGGTTCTATCCTAATAAATATTTTAATTGCTATTTGTGTTGGTCTGCTCCTATTAGGAGCATGTGTCTGTTGTGGGATCCCCTGTATAAAAAGATTAGTCAAAGATTTTGTTAATATCTCCGTAACTAAAACTTTGTACCAAGACATTGAACTGGAACTATTGGTTCCAGACGAAACTCTTTCCAAAATATAAACTAAATGACTTGCCTCGTTAAAAGTCCTTAAAGGAGAAGGCTAGGGAACGATATAACATTGTTTATGTTTCCGAATAGAATAAAAAGTATTAAAAGGGAGGAAAATGTTAGAAAAATATGTATTGGAACATATATAAAGTGCTAGTTTAAAAGCAAATAGTATAGAATGCATTTTATTCTATTTACAATATGGCAATAAGAATGATTTTACATGTAATTGCTTGACACTTTGGAGCTGCAGTGTGTTTGAACTCTGACCCTGGCAGTAGCCAGCTCAGCAAGCTTATGTTTTTCACTAATGATTATCTGCTGGGTCAGGAAAATTAAATGTATAAAGCATTGAAAATCCTTCTTCCTTCCTCTGAGATAATTAGCCTTGTGAGTATTATCAGAGATAAGACACAGCTGCTAAAATAATGTTGCAAGAAGAACAAAGAAGTATATTACAAGACTGAACCAACTATTGTATTCGAGCGGGCCTGAAACCTTGAAGGAGTAACACTTTACAAAAAGACATTATAACTAACCAGGTGCTTTGCAAGGCTGTATTATTCCCATGGGAAAACTTTTAAAATGTATAACATCAGCTTTTCTTATGAATAGAATATTGTAGACCATAGTGATGTAGGTGCCCTGTGACTAACCATGTCAGTAAAGTGGGCACAGCTTGAATTTAAGACTATATAAAATTATGTATTTCCTGTATCATGTCAGACAAAACTCTGTACTTGTATGTTTTTTTGCCTCCTGGTGTACACTAGTAAACTTTTGCATCTGAGCCTCCTGTGTTGTTATCATTTGTTTTTATTTAACACCTGGATAGGTGCTTATTTATTAAGTACTAAAAACTGCTTTCCTCTAGACAAGTGAGGAAAGTTGAGTGCTGTAGTAATTTGCAGCTTACGTTGTGCTTACAATGAGTTCTGAACAAGTGCTGAGTTCAAAGAAACAGATTTGAGTGCTGAAACTAGAAAACTGGCTAGTTATAAGAAACAAAACTAAGCTAGAAGGCTTCCCTCCAACACAAAAGGGCTTGGGGGCTCAGAAGCCTACAAACAGTCAAGACCACTTAACAGGAAAGGCAGGAAACAAGCTTAATTTTTTTTTGTTCTCTTTCCCATATGCTCTCTTTGTACACAGTAGGAGTGCCTGAAATCAGAATATGATCTCACTGCACTCACTTGAGTGAGCAAATGAGATGGGCCCAGAAGGAGTATCCAAACACAAATTTACAAGAGGGGCGGGCAGTTTCAAAGCCACTAAGATTAACACCAAAACAGAAACAGGGAGGGTGGGTAGGAAAACTAACTGAAGAACAGAGTCAAAACTTCCAATTCAGTTAATATCCATGCAGCACAGTTAAATCAATTTAAATACTAAATATTCTCATTTAGATATATTTTAAATTCCAGATGTCAGCTTCTCCCTCACCTTACTTTATAAACAGTTCTTTATTTGTCTAATAATAATTTCACAATCTCACATTTTATTATACAGCAGTTCTTCCTTCATCTCTACTATTCCAAAGTATCCATGCAATACTTATTATTATCCTATCAGTGTTTTTTTTCTATTCTTTCTTTCATAACCTCTTACTATATCACATATGAATCTAAGTTCTAAAAATTTATACCGATATTCATTTTTAGACCTTTTCCATACTTATTCATCTGTATCACATTCCAGTAATTCTTGTTCATTAGCACTAACACAAACAATTGACTGGTGCCAAAGCCTTAACTTAAAACTCAATGCAAAGGAATGCATAAAGTACCTTTGGGAAGTCGGACACCCAAGGAAACTACATTGTCAATAAAACACCCATAAGAGCTAACCCACTAGTCTAGAGTAGCCTGGCATTGGAGCAGCATGTGTCCAAGGTAGTAAGCAGATCCTTCTTTGTTGCTCAACTTATAGGTAAGTGCATGGCATCTAGGTACAGGGAAGTGACTGTATCACTACAGTCAGCCCTCATCAGACCCATCATTGAGTATAATGCCCCCTTCGGTATGTACTTGACCAGACCCATGCAGAAACTGCAGCATCCACAAATGTTCCTTACAAAAAGAATACATGGAATAAACACAATGTCCTATGGGGATCACCTCAAGGCCCTATCAGTATACTTGGTCTCCTACAGACTACTTAGGGATGATCTATGCCTGGCATACAAAGCATCCCTGGACTACACTCTAATGAACCTTTTGCACATCTGCAAAACAAACAGCATTAGCACTACTAGATCTGAAAGACCTACATTTTGCTTGAAAAATAAACAGGACATGTTGGAAAGACAGGTATGTATCTCTGAGAATTCCCTTTCTCTGGAACAGGCTCCCCATCCATGAAAAACAAAGTCCCTCCCTAATCATGTATAAGTGTAACTTGGACCATTAAATGGGCAATTGAAAATTTAACCCTGGTCTGGTACCCACATGTCTGATGGACAGAAGCAGTCCGTAAATCATGTCATAACCAACAATCACCCCTATATAAATATCTAAGACATATAATTTTTGGGGCACATTTGGGTTGCATGGCTAGGCATAAAGACGCTATTGGTAGTTAGCCTAGTATACACCTATGAACCTATGTGACTTAACTGTCCACTCATCTACTCATATTTCATTTGCCCCTTGACTAATAATTTTTACAACATTAATCTCAACAGAAAATCTACAATTTCATTAACCCTTCTAAATTTAACCTATCTTTCCATTATTAATATTTATACTTTTTGCACCCACAACTTCACACAATAATCTGTCCAAGATAAAGCCATTTTATTACTTGGCTCTTTCATCCAGCATTTTCTGCAAAACAACATTCTTTAGACCACCTTCCTCAAAAAAAATCATGTTATTATTGATGAAGTTACTAAACAGTAAAAACCCAAGTATGGATCTCTGTGGGGCACTAACTTTGAGAAGGATGAAAATAGAATAGTCTGTTTGCCATTTGACAGAATGAGCGTGATCAGAAAAGTAGATTTGAAATCACGCTAGCCGTGAAGGTCTGCTATGATTTGTCACAGTTTAGAGAAGGATAATTTACCAGATGCCTTTGACAGGTCCTTAAAGATTGCAGAGATCAGTTTGTTATTGTTGTGATACTGGTATCCAGAAATGATAATAAGGCAACTGTTGTGTTAGGGTAATGTCAAAAGCCATGTTGTGTAGGAGAAATTAGATTTTATTATCATCCAAATTGTTAATTAGTTGAGAGTTGATACATATTTCTTGCATTTTTGAGGAAGGGAGGTTGAAAGATAGAAATAGGTCTGTAATTACTTAACTCAGCATTACTATCACATTTATGCATATCTCTATGCATTGGTATTATGTAAGTTTGCTTCCTGATTTTAGGGATGCAAAATTCAATATCAGACCTGTTAATGATTATATAGATTGAAACTGCTCTGGAACCTGTTGAATGTTTAGTCCAGTTTGTTAGCAGATTGTCGGTTGGAAGTGTAGTCATTTTTAATTGATGAAACAGATTTTTGATGGTTGATGTTAATGCAGCATTTAATGAATAAAGTCTGTGGATTAGATGGACTGATATGATATTGCTCAACTAGTTGGAAATAAGGTGGTTGAGAAGTGAAGCTGCTGTAATGACTGTGTGGGTATTAAAGCATTCTGTTATTCTATCACTTGGTTCCTTGGACATAGGCTTCTGTTGTGAATGTTTATCTGCTTGTAGGAGGTAATTAATTTTACACCAAAATATTTTGGATTATTTAGATGGTTATCTATGAGATGGAAATAGTATTTTTTTTTATTTCTGTTAGCCTGGATTTTAACTTCATTATAAAGGGGTCTGTATGTCTGTAAGATGGAAGGTTATTGTCATTGTGCCTGCATTTCAAGACCTTATCTTGTTTTTCAACTTATTGTTTTTAGCATGGGCGAACCAAGGGGCTGGGTTAGATTTAGCACATTTTTTTCCAAGTGGGGTTATGAAACAGTTTAGGAAATAATATTAAATGTTCCACTCACTTTAAGAAGTTTGTCAAAGTGGCAATATTTATATGGGAGCCATTTGCATTACTGTAGAGTGGTAAGGAATGTGTCCAGATTAAAGTTGATAACTTTTTTAGAAAGCTGTAGGACTGAGAGGAAAGATGCTTTATCAAGGTATGAATAGCTTAGGTGGGGTGATGGTCATAAATTACATCAAAGAGAATGTCAACTAGTTAGAGTTTTGGGGGTTAGATTTATAGAGCAGACTAAAGGGGGAACAGTCTTTGTGTTACTGTTAAATCTTGTTGGGGAATTAATGGGTTGTGAGAAATTATACACACTTAGTAAGTATTTAAAGGTCTCTTTGGTTGTGTTTGCCCAGTTTATGCTGAAATCATTGAAGAATAAAGTATTCTGAATAAAGCTTTGAGAAAATCAAGTTAGAATATCTTCAAAGATGCTTATGTTATTGATAGAACGTATGTAAAGAGCTGTTATAAAGACTGCTTTTTTATTTATTTGTAGTAGTGCTATTAAGATTTCTTCAATTTGGAATAAAGGAAATGTTATTTGTGTAATGTTACAGATAAATGAGTTATTAAACATGATAGCAATACATTGTTCTCTTCTGGTCTTACAATCATTTCTAAGCATATAACAACCTGGAGAAAGGATTAATTTATCTTTTATATAGGGCTTCAGCCATGTTTCAGTGAGGACTAGGATGTCATTGGTTAGATAGATAAACCATGTGTGTAGTTCAGTAATTTTATCACAAAGGCTTTGACTATTGAAGTTAAACATTTTTAAGGAAGATTTGTTTGAAGCTTGATTGGGGTGACTATTACTGGTCAGAGTATGACAGAGCTAGGACTTCATCTGTATTACAGTCATGCTAGATATAGTGTGACACATGAGGAAGCATTTGAGTAAGTTTGTATGTGCACAAATAATAATATGTATATATATATATATATATATATATATATATATATATATATATATATATATATATATATATATATATATGTGTATATATCTAATACCTTAAATGGGTCCCAGGGTACTTTATAGTACAAAACATGGCTTGCAGTTATGCTTTACACCTAGAAATAGGTTTACAGAAATGCTCTCCTTTTACTGAACTTTGTAAACAAACTTTAAATAGAACTGCTAAACCTACCAACCTCAGGTTATCTGATTTGTTATTTATTTAAAAATGTCTTGAAAATGACATTGGTCTATGCTATTCTTTATAAAATTCATGGAAGCTTTACAGATAAGTGCATTTTATTGCAAACATTTACTTAATATAAAATTACAATAACAGATAGCAGTAAAACTGGATTCTAAGTCTAGTGAATGTTTTTTCCATTAGATTTTGAAATGAATTAAAGGATAATCATTCTTGAATATTCTGTTAACATAATGACTATAAAAGACACTGTATTAGTGTATAGTGTGAAAGAGAGATGCCATGGTCTGCAGTATACAGTAGATTTTTATTAAATCATAATATGGACCATGTGACATAGTGGAGATCATCAATATCTATCCCAGTCAGCTTTGCTAGGCAGGAAGTTATTAATCAGTCCAGTAACTATGCAGTCATACAAACAGCATATTCACACCTTCTCATGGTAATCTTGTCTCATGCAAAAAGATCACTATTTTCTGACCAAACCTATCCAGCTCTGGTCCTAGCACTCAAAAGTTGTTTGTAAACACCAAACGTTGTAGTCCAGCCCCAAGAACTTATATAAGATGTATCCACCATCCACCTATCTAGCATGTTTTCTATTTTCCACCATGCACATGTTTTAAATTAGACCCTGCCCACCATCATTTCTAGCAGAAACAGTTGTTATATGCATATCACAATTCTGCCCCAACACATGCATATTAAGGGCAGACCAGTCATACATTGTACAAAAAGAATGCACATTCTTCTCCCTTGCAGCTTGCATATCATTTGATATTAACGTCTCACACATCTGAGGCATTCCCATTATTAATTTAGAGATATCGCACACACCCTTACATCCACATATCCCATTCCTTCTACTGCTTATTAATTCTCCATCCTTGTCTGATAGTTCTGTCACTAGCACTTGTAATTATATAAAAATAAAGGAAAACATCAACATTTCCTGTAGTAAATCATACGTTTTCATTGATGCAGTCTACTATACCTTATTGCAGATACTTATGATAAATTTGTTTCATTCAGTATACATTTCTTAAGACATGCTTGCTATACAAGAAAAAAATTATATATTTTCAAATAGAGTCCGCTAAGGCACATGTAGCATTTAAGTCATTTTTTTATTTCTAAAAGTAAAAGGAAAGGGCAAAGGTAACAACAAGGATAAGTTTCCATATTAAAATCAACTGCAGAGCAAATGTGTTTGTGTATTTAAAAACATTAGCAGTGTTTTCCTTTCAGAATGCTACCAAAGAAGATCCTATACTATATAAGTAAGACATGGGAACATATCCTCCATGCTTATTTTCCCAGGTGGCACAATTAATACCCAGTTAGACATGGATGTGAAAAAAAATTGCATCAAGATGGAAAATGCATATTTCCCACCCATACATACGTTTGGTAGCATATTATTTTGAAAGCCCCAAAGGATTTCTATATGTCCTCTGCCTCATGTTTTTCTTTTTATTAGCCACATATGTCTACCTGCTATTGTTACAGTTCATTGTCAGTGAAAGCTAATACTCATCATTTGCCGCTGCTTGTTACTACATGATCGAGATTAAAACAAAATGTTTCTAATTAATTAATACAGTGAATTTCAGACTGCCATGTTACCGGACGGGTGGTTCTCACTGTGGTAGAAAGTTTAAATGAGGGCTTGTATTGCATAAGAGTGTCTGATTTATGTGATAGAAAAGAGTGCTGCCAAGAGGAAATAGTACACTTATGTACCAGACTTGACATAAGTCCAGGACAAGTATTTTAAATGTAGGTATAGAAAACAACTTATTAATTAAAAGGTTGTACAGGTAGTTCAGGAGTGAGAAGTAATTGGTTTTAGAATCTGAAATGTTGATGGAATGATAGTTTGGTTTAGAATTTTTATGGCATTTTAGTTTTGTATTTGTTTTTTAAGCAACATGAACAAAGCTCTCTTCAGCCCAAACTGGACTAGACAGTCAAGAGGAGAAGGTAAACACTTGCACCACACCACACTCATCACATAGTCCCTCAAAACCTACACCCCCAAAACACACACATAGAAACACAAAACACACATCTACATTCGGGGAGGCTCTCAGTAATTATCTGCCCAAGCAAAAGGGACCTCCAAAGCAGAAACGGAAGCAACCTCCACCCCTCAACACAACGCAAAAGACACATAGCCCACAAACTCAGTGTGCCACTCAACTACAGCCAATAAGGCATAAAAACGTCCCCAACACTCTAGTCATAGGTGATTCTATAGTCAGGCATATTGATGTTCCACTTACCAGTCTAAACAAGGAGAAAGTTAGTGTTAGCTGCCTGTCAAGTACCAGGATCCAGCACATAATGCATGCACTCAGGTCACTCCACAATAAGTACAAATATGACCCTGTCATTGTCCATGTTGGTTTGAATGACCTGAGATGTACCTTCCTGGACTACATAAAAAGAGACATGGAGGAGCTGTCCAATTTTGTAGCCCAGTCAGGTATGACCCTAGCCCAGAGTAGCATCCTGCCATCACCCAGAATAATACCACAGTACAAGGACAAAATGACGGACTTCAACAATTGGTAAAGCTTCTGGTGTCATTCTAAGGGGATCCAGTATCTGTCTGCCTGGTATGACATGATTGACAGACCACGATGCTTTGCCAGAGATGGCCTGCACCTGTCTCCCTTGGGATTCCGGATACTGGCTAAGGCTCTTGACACCCCTATAGTGCCTTTTTTAGGCAAGGTTCAAATGACAAATTCACCACCGTAACAGGTACAAGCAATCACAATCTGAGGATAATGCTACTCAATGCTAGAAGTCTAAACCTCAAAATGCACTCACTCGAGGCACTCCTTAAAATGGAGAACATCAGCATCAGTGCAGTGACAGAGACCTGGTTCAAGGCTCCAGAGAGCACCCCAGCATTACCAGGCTATAATTCATACAACACCTTTCGGCCACCTTACCTGGATCAAAACACTAAATGCAGAGGCGTGTTCATATTCATTAAGGATATCCACACCTCTGGGCTAGTTGCTCAGCATAATGCATCCGAGATTATCCAAGTGCAACTAACTCTGGGCAAGACCGCATTCCAAATTGTAGCTTGCTACAGATCCCCTACCATGCCCCAGGATTCCCACTCCTCATTTCTTGATACACTGGAAAATATTAGGGTACAACCTAACACCCTAATAATGGGTGATTTTAACTACCCCACCATTAACTGGGAAAGCTACTCATGTACCAACTCTTTTGCTCAACGTTTTCTGGAATTCATAAATGCCAACATCTTGGATCAACTTATTCACAGCTCACCAGGGGCAGCAATATCCTAGACCTGGTCATTACCAACATGGGCAACTGGTGTTCCACACCAGAGGTCAGTTCCTTGTTGGTCAGATCCAACCAGAAGCTAATCACCCTAGACATCCACATCCCGCCCCCACCCCCCATTAGGGAAACCACCATAAAAAATTTCTCCAAAGCCAACTTCACGCTTCTTAAGACAGAAGTGGCAAACTTCACAACACCCGTGCAGACGGACAATAGAGGTACGACTGCTGAATCCTATACAAATGCACTTTATAAGCACTTACACAAGTGCACGGATCGTGCAATCCCTAACAGAACCAAGATGCTATCCTCCAAAAAAAGGAAGCCAATCTGGTGGTCCCCTGCCATAAACAAACTCTACAACAGAAGAAAGAAACTGTTGCAAAAATGAGTAAAATCCCATGTCAGCCTCAGTAAGAAGCTGAGATGCCTCATAAAATTCTCCAAAGCTAGTTACAAAAACAAAATCACCACTGATTCTGAAGACAACCACAAAGCATTCTATGGCTATGTCAAAAATCTCAATGGCAACACTCAGATCTGCTCTGAGTTACTGCACAGTGGCACTAAATATACAGAACCAACTGATATAGCCAACATCCTGGCAGATAGGTTCAGTGCTAACTTTACCCCCCTCTCACCCCCTAAAGGGCCCATCTCTATACTGGAAGAATGCAAAGTTCCTGTAATCACGGCTGCACAGGTAAAAACTACACTCTCCAAAGCCAAGAACACAGCATCAATGGGACTGAAAACATCCCAGGCTGCGTTCTACATGAACTACAGAATGAACTGGCACCCCACCGAAGTACCATGTTCAATTATAGACTTACCTCAGGCTTTGTGCCCACTGAATGGTGCACAGTGATGGTCATCCCACACCACAAAAGGGGGAGCCACCACGGTTTCTGGGAACTACTGCCACATTAGCCTGACGAGCCTGGTCTGCAAGGCTATGGAACGTATCATCATGGAACTTATAAACAATGACATTAGTAATCTCCAAACTCTGGACCCCACCCAGTTCAGGTTTGTAAAAGGCAGATCATGTCTCCAAAACCTGATAGACTTCTTTGAAGCAGACACCAGAGCCATAGATGAGGGTAAGGTGGTTCACACAGCCTATCTAGATCTCGCCAATCTTTCAACACCATTCCCCACTCTGGAATTATAGATAAACTCACTAAGCTAGGTATAAATCCCTATGTCACAGGATGGGTTGCCAACTGGCTCACTGACAGAACCCACACTGTGAAAGTAGCAGACTCCAAATCCGACTGCAGACCAGTGACAAGTGGAGTACCACAGGGTTCAGTCCTGGATACTCTCCTGTTTGGTGTCTGCTTCTATGAAGTACAGGCTTACACAGAAGGTCTTAATGAAGTTCGCAGATGACTGCAAACTAGGAGCCATAATTGAAACTCCTAACGATGTGGACATCCTACAAAAAGGCCTCACTGAGACAGATGCCTGGTGTCAAAGGCATGGCCTCAAGCTCAATGCCAAAAAGTGCATTGTCATCCCTTTTGGTTAAAAACTCTGTACCGATGAACTACCACATAGGCGGTAGTCTACTTAACACCGAAAGTGTTATAAGAGGCTTTGGAACACAGGTGGACAGTAGTCTCTCTTTTGATAATCACATCACCACAGTAGTCAGGAAATCCTTCTACATCACAGACCTCATCACAAAAGGTTTCTCATCCATGAAAAAAGGGGTCATTGTTCCCCTCTACTTGTCACTCATTAGACCAATTATAGAATACAGCACTCTTCTTGGTATGTACCTCACAAGACATCTACAACAACTGGAAAGGCTGCAAAAATACCTCACAAAGAGGATTACCAGCCTCAAGTAGATGCCCTACACAGACAGTCTCAAAAAACTCCAGCTTTATTCCGTTGCATATCGCCTACTCAGAGGCGATCTCTGCCTAACATACAAAGCTATGTCAAACCCAGAGCTGTTGGACATGCTGCACTTAAAGAAATCTCAGTCCGTCTGAGCTACACACTCTAGGGACCTAAACCTTGTCACAACAATAAACAGAACATGCTGGAGGGATAGATTCCTATCCCAGAGACTTCCCATACTTTGGAACAAGCTACCTATCTATATCAAACAAAGCTCCTCATTAGCACTCTTCAAGAAAAATCTTGATGATTGGATAGGAGATAGGAAATCCACCCTGGGATCACTTCTGTGGCTCTGCTTGACAGGGGCACAGGAAAATTATTTTCATGGGTGCGAAAGCCAGGGTACCTTTTTGGCTAGGCTTATATAGGCCCTAGGGCCAATAGCCTAGTACCAACCTATGAACCTATTAAATAATTGTGCTTCATACAAAGCAATAACTGGGAGTAAGCATTCTATCAAGGGGATGATTTTATAATGCCATAATAAACTAATTATTTCTCAACTAAAAGTTATATAAATTATAAGAAGAACACGCATAACATACACCTTAACAGGTAGCCTAGATTTAAAAAAAATCTGATACGGGTTGAAATGTTTTACAATTACTTTGGACACTCAACAAAATATGAAACACAATTCCATCTGATTTACAAATCATGATTTTCCTAGAGAATTTAAGACAATTGTTTACAGGGGCACAGAAATGCCCGTGTATTATATGATCAGCTATCGTGCAGAAACCATACTATCTGGGCACACTGCATATATCAGCCCATGAAATGTGGAACTTTCACTTTAACCACACTGACCTTGGTACTGTACTAACCAAATTCCTTTTCCAACTAATTCTGGCCTTCTCTTACTTCCTCATGTGAATTTCTATTCACATATCTTACTCTATATATTTTCACTGTTATTGCTATTTCTGATAAGCCACTCTCCTATACCAGCATTACACCTGTCTCTAAAATTCTAACAGAATTTTCATAGATTTGCACTAACTTCATAAGAAATGAGATTTCAACTTCTGAACATGTGATAATTTTACATAGTATTTACAGAATCAGTGCTACATGTTTCTATAGAAGTCTGTGGGTTCTATTCCCACACCAGGTAGTGGACTACTGATACCGCAGTGCAGCATAAGGGGGCGCTACACTCCTGAGTGTGTTGTCATTTGGATCAGATGTTAAAGTGAGAGCCCATCTGCCTGTGCTGGTTGTAGCTCAGGTGGATATAAAGGATCTCAATGCACCTATCAAAAAGGAAAATATATGTTCCCTGATGCCCTGGCCAAATTTCCCCTGGAAGTATAAATGTTACCTTGGGTCTCACCTGAAAAGAGGATATTAGCTTACTGTGACTTGCTCAGTCAACAAAGGAAAAAAAAAATAAATAAAATTTTATCTGCTACAGACATACCACTGTCTTTATATTGATTATATGAATCTAACTCTATTGATAACATTGTTAGAAATAAGACAAGAACCCTGCCTCCTTTCCAAGGTTGATCAACAGTTGAGAAAAGAAAAAAGCCACCTAGTGAATCACTGCTTCCTTAATTTATATATATTTTTTTCATTTTACTTGTGATTCATTCAAATGAAATTTCAGTCAAATTTGTTTGTCATTTTTCAGTGATATGTGATTCAGTCAAAATAAATGCCCTACATTCACACACAGACAGACACACGCACACACGCACAGACACACACAGACACGTGCGCACATGTGCATACTCTCACGCACACATGCACACACGCACAGACGCTCTCTCTTTATATATAGAGAGAGAGATATATAGATGTAGATAGATATATACAAATATAGATATACTAATGTACTAAATGTGGAATATAATACAATTGACTCTTTGTAGTCTTTACAAAAATAACTTTACTAACGTTAATAAAAGTCTTTGCTCATTATAAAATAAGAGTTTGGCAGTTAGTATAACACAAACTTACTGAAGCTTGCAATCAAGATAAAAAGTCTTTAGTTTGTGCACCCCACCCACCCAAGGATTTTTTTGTTGCACAAACATAACTTCAGTGCCCTTAATTGAGAAATTTTACAGTATCTGTGACACTGAGTTAATTCTTCTTCTTTCAGCTGCTCCCGTTAGGCGTCGCCACAGCGGATCAACTGTTTCCATTTCCCCCTGTCCTCTGTATCTTGCTCTGTCACACCAACCACCTGCATGTCCTCTCTCACCACCCCCATAAACCTTATCTTAGGCCTTCCTCTTTTCCTGTTACCTGGCAGCTTCATCCTTAGCATCTTTTTCCCAATAAACTCTGCATCCCTCCTCAGCACATGTCCAAACCAACGTAATCTTGCCTCTCTGGCTTTGTCTCCAAACCTTCCAACCTGGGCTGACCATCTAATATACTTATTACTAATCCTGTCCATCCTCGTCACACCCAGTGCAAATCTTAACATCTTCAACTCTGCCACATCAAGTTGTGTCTCCTGTCTTTTTGTCAATGCCACTGTCTCCAACCCATATAACATAGCTGGTCTCACTACCCTCTTGTAGACCTTCCCTTTCACTCTTACTCGTACTCGTCTGTCACAAATCACTCCTGACACTCTAATCCACCCACTCCATCCTGCTGTACTCTCTTCTTCACCTCTCTTCCACACTCACCATTACTCTGAACTGTTGATCCCAAGTATTTAATCTCATCCACCTTCGCCACTTCTACTCCCTGCATCCTCACCATTCCTCTATCCTCCATCTCATTCACACACATATATTCTGTCTTAGTCCTGCTGACCTTCATTCATCTTCTCTCTAGAGCATATCTCCACCTCTCCAGGGTCGCCTTCACCTGTTCCCTACTCTCACTACAGATCACAATGTCATCTGCACACATCATAGTCCACGGGGACTCCTGTCTGATCTCGTCTGTCATCCTGTCCATCACCATTGCAAATAAGAAAGGGTTCAGAACTGATCCTTGATGTAATCCCACCTCCACCTTAAACATATTTGTCACTCCCATTACAGACTTCACCGCTGTCACACTACCCTCGTACATATCCTGTACTACTCTTATATACTTCTCTGACACTCACGACTTCCTCATACAATACCACAACTCCTTTCTAGGCACCCTGTCATATGCTTTCTCTAAGGCCACAAAGACACAATGCAACTGCTTCTGACCTTCTCTGTACTTCTCCATCAACACTAAGAAATAAATTATTGTCTCTGTTCCCAAGTCATATATAAAGATCACCAGACTTTCTTCTAGGTATCCAATCCTTCTGCCTGGATTCTTTCCAAAACTAAAAAGTCAGTCCCCACTCTACTTTTCACAAACTCGTTAAGATTCATGTGTTTTCCTCCTCAGCCTCTTCTGATGCACTGTTAGTAGGCCCTTCTTTAAATACCCTGAATTTGTATGCAAGGAACATTTTACACAAGGAAAAGTACCCCCCCCCCACCAAAAGTGAGTTAGAATAGCACTCAGTAGTTGTTATCATTGTTTAAAATGCATTAAGATACACCATACACATAAAAGAAGTTACAGAGTTGTACTCTTTTTCAGTAGCGACAGTATATATGTATATGTATCATATCTATCTATCTGTCTATATAGACAGACAGATAGATATACACACACGCATGTACATGCATGTGTGTGTGTGTGTGTGTGTGTGTGTGTGTGTGTGTGTGTACACACATACACACACACACACACACACACACACACACACACACACACACACACACACACATAGGTGGATAAATATAGATACAGATATATACACCTATGGAAATCAAGTATAATGCAATATGCCAAATTATGACAATGAAATGACTTGTCTGCTTGTAAATCCCCGGGATTCATGAAGCTTGCAACAGGCGCAGGCGTAGCATAGGCGGAATAATGCCAAATATGGCCTTCGAGCGATTCAGGTACGATCCAATACCACGTGCACTACCAGTGTACACCAGAACTGCGCAGCCCTCAGGATAGGTATGCTAATCACCCCATGTGCAGTGTCGCACCATGCAAATGAAGGCAGATAGTGATTCACGAAGTGGTGCAGGTGTAGCGTAAGCCCACAGAAATGTAAACCAAAAAACACGGTTTACATTTTCCCAAACAGAACATCGTAGCTATGGAAGCAGACCAGACTCATGTATTACAAAGTTAACATATGCCAATGGCTAAATACACAGCCAATGGCATAAGAAAAGATGCACAACACCTAAAAAACAACATTTAATGTCATGTCCACAGTAACGCACAGTACAACCGCAGGGCATGTATGCGCAAACTGGAACATAAAGAAAATATATAAAAATGTCATAAAATTGCAATGTAATACAAAGCAGGTTTACACCATAATACACAATGGTAGGCATGGAACACCACAACCAAGGTGCAAGGTTTGCTAAGGGCCTGCGACAGTGTTTGGCGCAGTAACTATGAATTAGTAGTCAATGCCATGCAAATGAGGCAGATAATACTGAATCGCAAATGTCCCACCGGATGAAGGTTGAATCATATGGTGCAGCGCTATAATACCTAGGAGTGGCTCAGAGGAGATACATGACATCAGCAGAGGGGTTTGCCACCGTAGCAGCAAGCACATTGGAGCAATGCAAACTGGCTTGGCCGTTGCTAAGCAAAGCTGCAGGACAGGGGTGGGGAGGAAGGTATTAAATCGTTTAGTTGAGAGAACACATGCTGCCCAAAAGCACATGTGTATGGGGATGAAAACATGCCCGAAACCCAGTAAGTGGATGCACGCGGTGCGAATAATAGCACAAACAGGAAGGTCAGGGGAAGAAAAGAAGGAAATGCCAAAGTAGGGTAATTGGCATACTAATGAGCAATCAACACCAATCAACTCACGGCGGCCAATCGACGGCAGCTGTCAAGTTTACTCACAGAAACCTGCAAAACAGGATAGGGGAGGCATCAGAATGCAAAGAAAGGAGGGGAGGCATTGGATTGCAAAGATAGGAGATCTGTCATAGCAGAGCAAAGCAAACTGACAGTAGACCGGCAATAGCACACATTACGTAAGATACGCCAGGTCTAGGAAAGTACAAAAGAAAGCAGGCTGCTGGATGCATGCCAGAAAATGGTAGGTGGAATGTGCAGAAATGTAAAGGGAAGGTCAAGAGGTAATCCACGGCAGCCAAATGTAATTCAACACCAAAGGCACCACAATAGTAGTTCCGGTAGTAAAACACATAAGATACCCTGTAGCTACGATCGTACATACACACCCTATGACATCGTCGGTGTTCACAGCACAATAGTATAAAGTGTGAAAGCACCCTACACACACCTGTGAATTCCCAAACACTGCACCATAGGTGTAAACACACGGGAAACTTTTAAAAAGTACATGTTGGGAGCTGCCATAGCTGTGATTCATCAGCATGTGTTAGAGACTGGCGGTGTTGTGGAGGATGATGCTGACAACCACCGCAGGCCCTGGAGGAGAAGAGTGTTCAGACCAAGGGTAACCTACCAGGGGCTACATGATCTGGAGATAGTAGAGCACTACAGGGTGGACAGGGACATCTTACAGCAAATAGTGGAGCTGTGCCGGCCACGGCTGAGAACCAAAAATAACAGAGGGGAGACCATCCCAGTGGACACGAAGGTATGTGTAAGCATGCGAATGCTAGCCACAGGTACCTTTCAAAGGCCAACTGGAGATATAATGGGGATATCACAGGCATCGGCATCCAGGGTACTACACCAGTTCCTGGATGCCATGTTACCACATGCCAATGAGCATATATACTTTCCCCGAACTCAGGAGGAGTTGGCCAGCAATATGCGTCACTTCCACCGTGTGGCACACTACCCGGAGGTACTGGGTGCGATAGACTGCACGCGCATACAAATCAAGTCACCACCCGGTGAGCATGGTAGGCGCTACATAAACCACAAGGGATTCCACTCCATCAACTGCCAGGTCATGTGCAATGCCCAGGGCATTATCATGGATGTGTGTGCTGGCAGCCCTGGAAGCTATCATGACTCCCATATTTGGCATGCCCCACAGCTGTATCAGGTATTTGTCAGGGGGGACATCCCACATGGCCACCTTGTGGGGGATGCTGGCTATGCACTGGAGCCGTGGACGATGGCTCCCATCAGAAATGCACACACACCCATGCAAGAACGCCATAATGAGGCACATGCACAAACCAGAATCATCATAGAGCGTGTGTTTGGGATGCTGAAATCATGGTTACGGTGCTTGGACACATCTGGTGGAGCCTTGCAGTACTCTCCAGGCACGTGTACCCACATTGTCATAGTATGTGCCATGCTACATAATATGATCCTGCGGAAACAGCTGCAGCAGGGACAAAATGATGAAGGCCCTCATAGCCCACCGCAATTGCCAAGGCCATCACAGGCACAGAGGGATTCAGACCATGAACACACTGTGCCAGCCCCAGTAGGCAGACGAAGGTGTGCCCAATATGCCTACGCCTTGGCAAAGAGGGAACGTATAGCACATACTCTGACAGTGTAGGCCCCTATGGACTGACACACCTCTCCACCTGCACACACAGTAAAATGGATGGCACACAAGTACAACCACCTGTAAATTGTAATGTATAGGTTGCCCACTGTGTGAATCCCACATAGGCAGCCCTCAAACATTGCACACACAACAGCTATTGGAACAAGGAGTGTCAACACCTGAACAGTACATGCGCCTATCAGCATATGGTGGTGCTGTGTGTATAGGTTCCCAGGTACAACGGTAGGTTCACGGCCGACTGTCAGAGGCAATACACCAAATGGGGCAAACAGTGTCCGCTGTTGCCACAACATCGAGTAACCAACTGTCGCGTAGAGGAGCAGAGGCAATCGTGGGAGCACATGTGTGTAAGCACTGTTCTGCACACACTCAGCACAGAGTCCCTACTGCATTAATGAGGGGCTCCATATAATATAATCATGGATGTTGTGTCAAGGCATGGAGTGTACCCATGACAGGTATTCGTCACCCCAGCGTGCTCCACCCACGGACATTTGAAGGTGTAGCACAGTATCGTGTGTGGCTTACTGAGATATACATACCCAATGCCGAAGCACATCCAGTAAACATCACATGGACATACCATTAACTGGACTCATCAATATGTAAACTAACTGAGTTACCCATGTGAGTGCAGTATGGAGTAACAGCCGTTGTATACTCCATGTACAAAATGACATAACACGTGTACAAATCCCAGATGGCCATATGTTAAATGCAGTGACCGTCATGCATGTTCCCTGTCCCACATCCTGCAAGGGATGTAATGTAATCCCGAAGGCATGAGTAATGCATGTCAGACGCAGGTCAGCAGATCATGTTTAGCACACGTTACCGGGAATATGCATTGCCCACTGCTGGTAATTGACGTTTAAATATGACTATATGGATATGCGCGAAACAGGGATAAGCTACTCCGAATATCGCACAGATCACGGTCAATGATGTCCAGAACAGGTGAAACCAGCATTATTCACCCCTGTACTAATAGCGCCTGCTCTGAAGGGTAAAATGACCACTGCCAGGTGTTGAACACGCAATCATGTATGGAATCACCTAACACTATTGCTAGGCAAGATGTACCTATGGTAGGGTTGCCACCTCTTCAAATGACCAATGTGGGACATACGTCAGATGTCTGCAGGCCGATGCATACACCCGGCCAGTACAAAAGTCAGATCTTCACTGTTTTGCCTAGATAAAAGCTCATTCTTCTAATGTTTACTTACTTATTCTGTTTCTAGAACATATAGGTGGTTCAGATACAGAATAACTGTTTTATGCAACTATTACATAAACCATAGGAAATAAGTATGTTCTAAAATCCCAGGATATTTGCCATGTTCACAAATATTTTGCAGGACACAACTGCCCAAAGAGGGACTGTCCCTTGCAGAGTGGGACAGCTGGTAACCCTAACCTACGGCAGGTGTGTAATGT
The DNA here is from genome assembly GCF_019279795.1 of Protopterus annectens. Classification (NCBI taxonomy): domain Eukaryota; kingdom Metazoa; phylum Chordata; order Ceratodontiformes; family Protopteridae; genus Protopterus; species Protopterus annectens. The sequence goes on along the minus strand of NC_056735.1, from coordinate 440,576,331 downwards.
GACAGGTACAGACACAAACGTGCGGAGTCCAGGAAACAGTATACACAAACAAGTGCACAATGAAAGGTGTAGCTTGCCTGTCACTTTCCCCGTCATATATATATATATATATATATATATATATATATATATATATATATATATACATATATGTACACATATATACATATATATATAATACAGATAGAAAGGGATATAGAGTGATATATGTTGATATATACGGATTCAGCGATATCTGCAAATATATATAGATAGGTCAACAACATTCATAACACCTTGGAGGTACAAATAAATAGGATACCACTAACTATGGAATGTGTAACATACCGACATGTGTAACCAGAAGGCTGAAAGACCGAAAGAATACAGTACCGGAACAGTACAACCGCGAGTTGTAGTATGATGATATGAAGGGACATTTAGTTACTGCTGCCGGTGTTGCGGTCCACGTAGGTACTGTGTTCAACTGTGTTTGTGAACACTGTAGTCTGTGTATGTGTGTGTTGAGGGTGCTGTGTGTGTCTCTGTGTTACTGTAATGTGTGTGTGTGTGTCCACATCATGTGTCTGTTAGTGCCAACTCGGAGTTAGATCATTATGGTAGGTGTGGGTATAGCTAGCCTTAGGCATACGGTTACCACCTGTCCCACATTAGGAGGGACAGCCCCTCCCTGGGCAGGTGTGTCCTGACATAAAACATTACAAAGGGCAAATGTCTGGGATTGTAGGACATTAATATGTCCCATATATAATGTAATAGTTGCATTAAATAGTTATGCCTGTATGTAAGAAACATAAATGTTACATGCAATATGATAAGTAGACAAAGTCCCACAATAGGTATGTATTGAGGATAAAAGTATGTGCTAACCTGTGTACTGACCATGGCTATGTGTTGGCCTGTAAACACCGCTGTGCATCCTGCAAGTGTCCAACAATGGCCATATGAAAACTTGGCAACCCATGGCAAAGAGGTTCTGTTACCAACACAAGCGCAATGACTGCAAATATCTGGGACAGAAATTCATGGGATAGCTGTCAATTAGACATATCCCTTTACATATCGCTGTAATTCCGGAGGTATGGAAGTATCAACCTCACCTGCATACTATATAGAAACCAATTAACAATGGCCCAATGTACGATCCCGTAACATAAGTCTACTAACTGATAGCTCTTTAATTAGGGACGGAGCCCACACACATATATATGGAATATGTAGAAATGCAAGCCCCACAAACCTGTATATGCTACGTACACTCACCAAAATCCCCCACACTAGAAACTAAAGCAATACAGACTGCAATAACAGCACAAACATCCAGTTAGTCAATTACATCTGCAGAACTGTCAACATACCTTGTGAGAGATACAATTAAAGCTGCCATGCAAAATTGCAGCCGTTATATAATGGAACAAACGACGATGTTACAGGTTTTGTTTGCAATAGTCCGTTATCAGACGTTGGGATAACAGGAACACCCACATGTTGAACCACATACTCTAGCTGTCACAAACAATCCACGGGGGACATGAATCCAAAGTATAATTGTCTCTATGCATAGCAGTTGCAATTACACATAACAAAACACAATACAGGCCGTCTCCCCGAAGGTAGGGCAAATGGGCAACGCCCAAGTGGAGAATTCAATTATACCCCACTGTTGCCTCGTAATTGGTGAATGGAGTAGCTGCACAGCTGATATGCAAGTAATTAGTCACTCAGGAACACCAATTGGTGGGAGGAAACCACATGTTACAGGTATCAACGTATATAAGGATGACTTGCCGGACATTCAAACCGTATGCTCATACAAAATACCTGTTTAAGCAGTGTGAGAGAGATAGAGACGAAAGTCCGTAACGATAACAAGGTAAGTAAAACACTCGGTATGTAAGTTTATGTATAGCATGTTTTTTATTAATTATTTACTGTATGTATAGCCTGGTTTGCATTAATTAAAAGTGTCCGCAATGCATAAAGTGGGAAAAGGTATTTATGTAGTGATGTCTTGCTGAGCATACTGACGCATGTAGAAACTGTGCGTCCAGCAGTGGGCCACAAGGTACACATCACAGACACCACAAGGGATGCTACATGAGGGCTTTAAACAGAACAATTCCATACAACCTGCCGTCAGTGGTAGGGTATGTCCAACAAGTACGTGCCATAGCAGGGGATATTATATGTTGATATACTGTCACAGTAGGCATGTTTATGGGCATATAACGACAGTGACATGTCTAAGGTGGTCCCACTGTGCAAGTATGCTTTGCATTATGGGATACTATGTGAAATATGTGTAATGTATAGTATTGTAGGTAGATATGTCAGATATTCTACACAGCATAACAGGCATATCATGCATACCAAAGGTATCATCTATTGGCATGTACAATAACAGGATACATATGGCTTCTAGGCATGGGACATTGCAATAGCATGATAGCTAATCTAAATGGAAGGGCTACCAAGTAACCATGTACAAAGGACATGTAATAGCTTCACAGGTTCATAGTGGGGTACTATGCAGTCTGGCAAGTCTATGTGTAAGCACAACTACAGTGTTTACACCAGTGGCACCTCTCTAGGGTAGTGTACTGTGAACAGCAGAGCCATGTGTTACCTGCACCTCTGCACAGTACAGCCACTGCAGTGATCCCTGGTGTACATGTGTCTCCCAACCACCAATGGAGGTATCACATGAACAGTGCTACTGAGTGTCCCTGTGTGATGTACATAGGACTCATGTTCCAAAGCATGGTGAGTGACCGGTTGGGAATGTAACCCTCAAGCACATCCCACTCATTGTTGCGTGTGCGCACATATCCATGAGCATGTTGCTCATAGTGGCTTTTGCTTATGTCGCGTATGTGGAGTATATCCATTAATATTGTTGTGGACATGGGCCCTGTCTGTTCAGCAGAGGTCACCCCTGAGCATGTAGTAGCAAATATGTACAGACGTGGTGTCCATAGTTCAGCCGCATACTTTAACTGTCGGAGCTCAATAAACATCATGGCGTGTTAATGGTGTGGTATGTAAAGCTGTAGCTGTTGTGTAAGGTACACCCTAAATGGGGTGGTGTACCCTTGAATGTGTGTAGACGTCTTGAGTTCAGAGGTACAATGGGTGCCTATGTACCAGCTACACACCCAGTACAGATAAGTGTGGCCACGTAGAAGGATATCCACGCCACAGTGGCAATATGGTAACCACAGGAGTGGGTGCAACATACGTGTGTACTACAAACATGTACAATGTGACATGTATGTAGGGGACTACCACCTATGTGATAGTCAGTGGGTGAATGGTGTAATGCAAAGGTGATGTTCATGCACCTTGTGTCATGCAGCTTGAGGCCATGATATTCATATCAGGTATCTGTCGCAGTAACACCCATATGGATGGAGTCAGTATCAGCTGGTGGATCAATCATGGCGCTTTGTATGCAGGGGTTTGTAAAGCTAGGCAGGGAAAGTCCCTCTGTGCTAGCCTGTACCTCAGGGAAGTATATACTGAACATGAGGTGCCCAATGACTGAGGACTGTGGTATGGCAAATGTAACTGAAATGCAGTAGGTACTATGGTATGCTACCCTCATTGTGTGTGTCCTGTCCATGAGCCATGTTGCATAACATCCTGAGACATAGGGTACGATGTGCAGGTGGCTGTGTATGTTGTCAATACCAGAATGGAAAAAGGTACTGAAAGGCAATGAGAGGACAATGTAGGATGTGTGGACTCCCGTACCATCATCAACTACCCTGGTAACTGTATGAAAGGAGTCCACCAGGTGTAGGGGCCATGCTCTGGACCTAACAAGTCCAACCCGGGTGGCATCAAAGGACCAGAGCCCAACAATGCCTCTGTGAATGACGTTCTTGATGATGTGCCCCATAGCCGTGCAGAACAGTCCAGTCAGGTGTGTAGGACTATAGTCCCACTCGTGCATTGTGGTGCCACCTGTGTGGAGTGTGATAAATGTTGCTGTGTGCCATTCAGGGGCCACAATGTCTGATACAAGGCTATTACTGAATATGGTGGCCTAGCGGGGAGAAATGTTGTTCAGAGGTTTGTGGACATCACAGCCTGGGACTTTGGAAGGTGACATGGGGCCAGTGTCCCAGAACATATAGAGTGCAGGTTAGTACTGTGTAGGTGTGACCGCAGGGACAGCGCAATGTTCCTGCATGGATTGTGGCCCTGTAGTGAGTGAGAGGGTATAATGTTAGCATTGAATTCATCCGCCAGCATGCTGCCAACATCATCTGGGTCTGAAATGTTCCTGAGTGACTGTTGTATGTGAGAGCAGATGTGGGTGTTGCCAACGACTACTGACATACCACCATAATGCCTTGTGGTACACCCCGGAAAGTGTCGCAGTAATGTTTACATAGCTAGTCTTGGAGTATGTGATGAGGGATCCCATGGCCCTACCGAGGCTGACCAGTGAGCTACCCCACCCATGGGATTGTACACCACTGTGCAACAGCTTCCACCTGTTGTTATACATTATGTCCATGGAACTTGACCACCAGAGTGGCATCTGTTATCTGGTGTGTACCATCATGGCTCTGTGTGAAATAGCATGATCCATGCAGTCGTGTACGTGCTAATGAAGTGCACTGGGGTATGTTTCAGCATTTGTAAGTGCATTGTCCATCTGCACGGGTGTCATGATGTTAACAACCGCTGTCATAAGACGTCTGTAGTAGGTGTTGTAGTACTCATGTACTGTGCATGCCGTGAAGGGTGTGATGCCGGGATGGGGCTAACAAGGTTGATTAGCATATGTTCGGAATCCACCAATGAGGGGATAACCCCAGGTGTGGAACACCAGTTACATATTGGTAGCGTTCATGTCAAGGTTAATGTTGGTCTTGGAGGTGGTGTGTATGGGTTGATCCAGCCGAGTGGAGGTTATGACTCTTGGCTGTGTCGGTACATGAATGGCTATCCCAGTTAAGTGTGGGGTAGTGTCAGTCACACATCAGTAGTAGCTGCCTGAGCCCTAATGTCCAGTACACGAACAAATGCGGTCTGGTAACCGTGGGGTATGTTGTTGAATCTGTAGCTTGTTACAATTTGTATAGCGGTTCTGGACAAAGTTAGTTGCACGTGGAGCACCTCTGATGCATTGTGCTAAGTAACTAGCCAGGATGTGTGTAGAACATAGTGGGATATGTGAACACCTCAGCTGTGGGTGTGCCGGTCCAGGTATGTGCCTGAAAGGTATGGTCTGTCTATAACCTGTCATTGCAGGTGTGCTCTGCAGAGCCAGAGGCAGGTCCCAGTCACTGCAGAGATATTGGAGTGGTGCATTATAAGGTGTGACTTGCCTGCGTGCATCACAGAGGAAGATGCAAGCAATGTGTCACATGACCCCATGTCCTGCTTGCCAGTTCCCATTCTGCCGGTGACTGTTACTGGAAACAGTGCAAGACAGGCAGTATAGAAGCAGCAAGAGCCTTACATGTTATCTGTACTCCCAGAGCTGACAGGTGCAGGTCATCTGTGCCAAAGCATTGTGTTTGACCAGGTCAGTCAAAGCGGACAGATACCAGATGCCTGTGGAATGACAGCAGAAGCATAGGCAACTGTTGAAGTGACACAGTCAGTTATTGTACAGTGGTATCGGGTCCGGATGAATGCATAATGCTCCCCAGGGCTAGGCCCGCACCTTCAGGGCTACAACACTGGTGAGCTATTGCATGTCCCTGCACATGTAGTCTGTGAAGTGGCATTTCAGGGCAGTCACACTAACATGGAGAATGACAGTCACATAATACCTGGTGAGGTGTGGCATGGGTGCATATGTTATGTTGCAGAACAAGTTACCCGACAGCAAGATGTAAGTGACTATCACCTTGTGTAGCCTGCTGTGTGGAGCTGCAGTGTGACCGCCTACAAACTCACCTATGACTGGTGTGTTGTGTATGTTATAACACCCTACTGGCTGTATGTGATGGGCACACATGAGTCTGTCGGCTATAAGTTGGTGATGTTGTGTTCCATGATGGGGGCTACCTCTGGTGCCTACACAGAGTATGGAGAGGTACTGCACAAGTTGTCCTCGTATTTGTGACCTGTGGTGGAGATCATGTGAGACTATGTGATGAGTGGGGTGTGTTGCGAATGTTACACATCCCCACATGACTGTCAGGTGCAGCCAAGGTTGGTGACAGCATTACCCCCAACGGGGCTGCATAAGTGCATCACCCACAGGCTGTAGTGTCGTATGTTGGGAGGTGAGAATTGAATGTGTACATGAGACAATTTCTCTATTGCCACATGTACGACATGTCCATCATATAGACAGGCAATAGCACTGATACGTGACAGTTGGACATGCCTGTATATACAACCATGTCTCACAGGATATGTGCGTTACGTGTGTACAACAGCTGTTGTACCATAAGCAAGCTGGAAATTTTAGGACAGCCAGTGTACCTGTGGGGAATGGTGTGGAATGGGTGCTATATTAATCAGTAGCTCATGACATGTTCACAAGTTCTGAACAAGTGGCTAGCATGACCATACAATACAGATAGGGTGTTGGATAATATCAACCCACAAGTGGTGACGACAGTCATAATGGGTGGCACTGCACTATATAGGTGTGCATGTCCATGAACCATTATCACTGTAGATTTTAGCAGTACAGATGTACAAGACAGTACAGATGTTTGATTACAAATACCTTTGTATGTCACAGGAGTATTCTACCAGTAGCCTGTTGAGAGACTCACAACTACAAAAGGTGCCAGAGTGACATGTGCGCATCACACCAGTGCCAGCTACAGTAGAACAGGGTTAATGTGTTGTACTCCACCCTCATTGTAGCCCATACCACACAGGCAAATGTTAGGCATCTGTGTATGTAAGGATGTGAATGGCCATGAGCTATGAGGATAGCTGTGTCAGTGTTGTGAACAACATACAGAATGGTCTGTGTGGGTGAGGTGTGTGACATATGTGCACATTCTGATGGATGATATCAGCATTGTCACCGCTAGGTGAACATCCCTGTACCCATTAACTACCACCTTGGCTGTGGTCAACATTATGGGCACTGTGTAAGGGATGGTGTTGTGCAGTACACCTCCCTGCCTTGGAGACATCTCCAGGCCCCTTGGGTAGTCATATGAGTTACCCATGTCATGACAGGGTGCCATCCATGAGCACGGAGATCATTGGACAGGCAAATACAGCACTGGGGTGACCAATATTGGATCACATATCTCCTTTAAGGGGTAATGGCCATGCGTGGATGGGCGATACCAACCTTTACAATCCTCAACTCCACTATGCAGCATGCTGTCTACCTTGCATAAAGACATTTGCTATACCATGATGATGGACATGCTACATGTCCATATCCTGATCTGTAAGGCATACTTCATGGACAGCCACCATCCTAATACTACGCTCACCACATGCTGGACAGATCCCTGTGCCATACATGTGACATGCTCCCACCAAACCATGCAACCCTGTCCATCAAAGCTGCACATGTCATCCCAGTCATACATGGTGTGATGGCTGCATGGTAGATGTAGTATCAACTGTCCGGATAAGTAATGTGGCACTGATGCACCTCGCGGTGGCATACGGGCTGTCTGTTACAGCTAGGAAACCTTGCCCATACATGCTATGGTTGATAACCATCCCTGCGAATGACTTCCGACTAGCCATTGTCCCATGTCTATCACATGTGCAAGACAGACGATCCGTGGCAGGATGTTGAACAGCTGTACAGTGCTGTGTAGATGTATATGGCAAAACACATACATGTACAGGTGTCCATGCGTATGTGTGCATTGTCACTGCTCAAGTCCATTAAGGCTGTGTCTGTGTTGATATGTAACATATACACAGCATCAAGGTCAACAGTAGTACCGTGGACAGATCCAGGCATGTGCAGATAGGTAAGAACACCAGTGCAGGCAAATAGACATGCCCACATCAAGACAGCATTCACATGGAGTATGAACACTGTAATGAGGTGACACACATATATGGTGATGATATCCAGTGCATAACGGGTGTTACATGTGTGTGACACAAACACGTCAGTCATGTCAGTGTCATGATGATTTGCAAAGATTACTGTGCAGATGTACTAGATGTCATGGAAATGTATGTGCAGCAGTATCTCTGTACATCTCTGAAACTGTGACCTGTCACCATCATTATGTCTTACAGATAATGCCTCGTACATGCCTTCCAGCGTACAGCCGCCAGGAGGATGATGTCCTCATCCCGTACCTCCATGAGAACTATGAGGTGTTGTTCAGCCATGTGCCACAGCATGCCCAGCAGTGGGACGACCTGTGGCAGGATCTATGCAGGAGGGTGAACGATGTGGGTGGCCATAACTGCACCTACCAGCAGGTGCGCAGACACTGCACGGACTTGATACGACATGCAAAACAGCATGCCACTGCAATTGCCAGGGAACAAGGTGGAACAGGTGGTGGGCCACCAACCCAGCCCCCACTCACACACACTGAGGAGCTACTGGCCAGTCTGGGGACACCCTCAGAACAGCATCCACACACACTAGCTGCCATCGTGGAGGTGGGTGTCTCCCAACCAATGAGCCTGGAGTTGCCTGGTAAGTCAATACTGCACATATGGCTATTATATCCCATTTAGTTGCATGTGTCACTGTACATTATGTAAAGTAACAACATATGCAAGGTATGTGGACACACATGCTGTATACTACAGTATGCTACCCTGTGTATGCACACATGTGCATACTATATGCCATTATACAGGCAAATGTGTTAACATGCACAGTGCACCCTGTGGCTGTCAGACAGTCAGGGATAATGTTCATACTGCTGTGTCACCCCTATACAGGTACCTCTGGTGTGCCTCACAGACATGAGTCCGTTGCAGGTGAGACTGTCATCAGTATCAGGCATGTTAAAGCATAGATCTATTTGCAATGTGGCTAGTTAACAGTTGCACACTTGATGTTTGTTCCAGTCATGATATACAGGTCGCATCACCCATCATTCACACAGGACACCCATGTACAATATATACAAATGAAGTGATACACTGACTTGAAACCACAGTAGTTGTCATTGCTGCATGTGTGGTCACCTGTGCATACAACAGTGGAGGTGTTCTACAATGGAGGCATATGTAGTATGCATTGGAACAACATGTGTGGTACGCAAACAGTACCACACAGTGAGCCATGATATGGGCAGCCCACAGGTGTCACCTTTGTATTATATGCCCCTGCATTGGGTGCACACATTGTGATGTGCCATCTGACATGTCCCAGACACGTAGTGTTCTGGCTGCAATATTGTCACACTATCCCATGACCCATACCCCACATACCAAACATACAACCCGTTGTCTGCATAGCCCTGTGGATGGTGACATATCTGACATCTATGGGTGTATGTCATATGGGACAACACAGACATGTGAGATGGCCATCACACACATTTGGTCAACACATGTGCACACATGGCCATGGGGGATGGCCAGAGACATGTAGCCACACAGTAGATGGGATGTGTACACACCCTGTTGCACATTGTCCGCACATGGTCCAATTATAGCTTCAGTTGACTGATTATACAGTTGATGTGGTATACTGGACATCCTAAAAGCCTGTGTACAGCTAGTGGAGGTGTCACTGAAGTCTACCATATAAGATCTGTTGAACATCACGACTGTGTCATAGCATGACAGTAGTCACCTGTACAGCTTCCACAGACATTGACACTACATCAGGCCACAGATACTGTACATTTCCCTTGCTGCTGTAGGACATCACCGTTAGCTGTGCACCTCGTGTGTGTGGTACATCAATGTCATATGGGAAATGGTGAATTGACATGTCCACTATGTGTGGACATGGGTGCCAGGCAGCTAAGACCCTGTAGTTGTTGTGCAGGGGTGTCATCTCTAGGTCCTCCACTGACCTGTCACTTGACATAGCATGGTTTGGTGTGTATACACCTCAGCATCGTGGGTCACAATCCACAGTTATGTCATGGGTATGCATGCATTTATGGCTATGCAATGTGTACATATTATGCATTGTACAGCAATATAGATGCCTCATGATGCCATGCAATGGCACAGTGTCTGTACTTCACACTGTATAGCAATGTAGATGGCTCACACTACCCTTCCATGCTCATGCACATTTGCTAAACATGCATTCTATCTGTAGGGCATACAGACAATACCGCAATGTGATGCCCATTACGATGCTGTACATGTGTCAGGACACCATTGTGTCAGACATGTATGCATGTTAATGCACATGTCAGCAGATTACATGTCAAGGTCATGTCAGCCATGTGTACTGTTATCCTGTTCTGGTCCACATGGTGCATCACAGGGATGCATGCATACTACCATGATTGTGTGAACTGCATGGCTACTGATATGACACCTGCTTGCTGTAGTGTGCACCCCAGGGAGGTATGCGTACTAACACTATTAATGTCTTAGCTGCATGCCCTCTGCCGTATCACAGGCATGCTGCATGCCATCTGTTAAGTCACATGCATGGTGTGTCTGTGTGTGCCTGTGTGTGTGTTTGTGTGTGTGTGTGTGTGTGTGTGTGTGTGTGTGTGTGTGTGTGTGTGTGTGTGTGTGTGTGTGTCTGTGTGTGTGTGTGTGTGTCTGTATGTGTGTGTGTGTGTCTGTGTGTCTATTGTAATTTAGAGTCTTTATTTGCATTCACAGGTGATGTAGGTGCGTTACCCTCTTGCGGTCCATCTGATGTTAGTGTCCCCACAGATACTAGCAGTGATGAACATATGCATGAGGTACAGGCAGGGTTGTCAGGGGCTGAATCTGTGCCAATGGTTGCCATCCCAGCTATGTCCCCCTCTTCCCCGCACACAGTTCTGCTGCCAACACATACCACATCACCAGTGGACATAGAGGAAGTACAGTTAGCATCTGTTAGCATAGAACAGGAATGTGTTGTGGCTGCAGAAGGTGTGTCTACACTCCATGGTGTCAGTGTAATGACTGCAGATGTGCCACACAGGCATCTGACCGGTGCTGCTCGTAGGAGGACCTCTGGCAGACATGCACTTGCAGGACAGAACGCAGCAGCTGGTATCACCAGACGCATGTTCCAGACTGTAATGGCAGCACAGGCACATGCTGAACGGCAGAACAGAGAAGGGCAGAGGCTGCAGAGGGCTGCTATCCGTACCCTAAATGACAACATCCAGGCATTGGCAAATGCTCAACAGCAGATTGCTGATGTTCTGGACAGGCGATTGGGTGACATGGTCAGAATCCTTGACCATGGCATGGCAATCCACGAGCGTGAGCTGTCTGTGCTGGAACATCTGGTAGGAGTGAGGCATAGGCCACGTGGACGTAGGCCAGCTACACCACCTAGTGCAGGTCAACGTGAGCATGCCACCTCACATGCCCGCTCCCATAGTGCTGGTAGCAGTAGCAGTGCAGCTGGTGCTGCGCTGTCCACACCAGGACACAGCAGGCCACGTGGACATGGCCCTGGACATTCCCAGTGGGGACACGGTTCCAGTGGACATGTGTCATCAGACAGTAGCCAAGCTGCACCTCTGCCTGGTAGTGCCCATGCAACCCCTGGCAGGCACAGGTCACGTGGCCGTGGTCAGACACAGTGAGCTGTACAACCTGGTCTGTACAATCTAGAGCTGTCAATAATACCCCGTGTAGGCCTCACAAAAGGCAGAACTGTGTGCACACATACATGCACACAGCAAAGACATCTGTAGGGCACCACAACACCCACATGCATACTGAACAGACATGTCCAATCATATCACTGGCCCTTACCCACACACAATATGTCATCCATTAGTGCAGCCTATGCCCCTGGCAAACATTATCACCCTGTGCATATGATGAAACCTGTGCCACATCCCTGTCATCCACACCATTGGTGCACGGACATGCTCAAATGGTCTGATGCACTGGGTGAACAGAATAGTGAGAAGTGTATATTACATTAGTTGTGTAAGAATAGTGAGAGAAGTGTATATTACATTAGTTGTGTGTGAATAGTGAGAGATGTGTATATTACATTAGTTGTGTACTGTTGACACACACCAGACATACCATGTAGTATAGGTTTAGCATGCATTCTTATATGTTCACAGTATGTGTCTCGGTAACAACAGTAACAGCATGTTGGTAATGATGCCCTGGCTCCCTCCTTATGGTCTACTTGCATGTTTCTACAGGTAGCACTGTTTGCAGTCTCCCATGTGTAACTGTGGAGTACTCACAGGCACATATGGCAATATCATCATGCTATACTTAGCCTCAGCCTGACTGTTGGAAAGTCTAACATAACACAGATGTCCACACATATACTGATCCAGAAGCATGTGGGCAGTTTAATAGGCTACAGTGGCTAGAGACGTGACATCCATACCAGGTCACATCACAGGTATGTTGACATGGTGCAGGGGTTGTACACAGTGGTCTGGCCAATGATAATGTTAGAGGCCACTTGATAGCATGAGGCCTCACTGTGTAGCAGTAATACCCTGTCACATTACAGGAACATGCTCACACTCACTGGGTCAACAACACTATAACGCACACCCCATAGTGTTGAGGTGAAGACCCATGCCTATGTGGTCATCACCGTCACAGTACTGTGAACCCACACTATGCGACACAGAGAAAGAACATGTACAGGTAGCCAGTGTGGCTGAGACTGATGGCATCAACAGGGTAGTGGACTGCATCACCATGAGGGGTTAGGGATCCTGTGTGTTCTGTATGGTAGCATACACCCTCACTCCATGCACCAGACAGCCATACATACCTACATACACACACACACACTGTGGAGACCACACATGTCATACACATATGGATAGCTGATGTGTGTGATACACACACCACACCTGCCTACATCATGCTTTACACACTGCAGTATGTACAGATCTCTACAACAGTGTACAGGGGTGTGTAACAATTGGGATGTATTCCCCACCATATGTGGCATATATGGTCACACAAGCAAACACACATGGCAGTACTGTGAATGATACACCTGCTATATGATGATACGTCTGACATACATGCAGCAGTATTGGCCGCATTATGTGTACCAATGCTACCTTCGGCAATTGTGCTGCTATATGTACATGGGAGGATGTAAGTTTTACAGGTGTCAAGTTATGTACTGTCGGTAACACCTGACCGCTGTGTAAGTTCTATGTCTCCAACGTCAAGTAATGGTAACATAGCATACTGTTTGCACATGTAATGGTAGGATGATGTGTGACACACCTGTGAGCCATTCCCAGCAAACATCCATCTACACAGGTGGATCACCTCTTTATGTACACACATCCATCCATACCTGCTGTACATCCTACCATACTGTCAGTATGTCACCATATACAGGTGTCAATGATGGGGCTGCATTGCAACTGCATGTTGTAGTTAGGCACAGATGAGTTACTTACATCAGCTACTGCCCATGCGTGGTAGCTGCATGCACACTGCAGATTGTACATGTATGTTGGTCCTACATGCCTGTCATGTAGCCATGTTTGTATGCATTGCAATTGGTGGACATGTGTGTTGACATACATAACACATGAACTGTTGTATGATATGATGGGTGTCATGGGTAACTAGTACAGAGGGAATGTGCCCTTAGTCAACATTGCTGCCTTATGTACTGTTAGCATTCAACAGCCATGGACCCACCTTCCATTTGTGTGCGTACGATTGCTGTAGCCTCTTGTCTGCACGGAGGACAACAAAAGCTATGATATGTACATATGTGTTGTGTGTGTGATCCATGCACATATCCACTGCAATTACATGTATGACATAGCCAAACATGTGTGTTCGTTGGTGTACAGTGACAGTCATCTGTCACAGCTGTGTAAGACCTAGGGCCCCTGGTATGTGTAGAGCCGTCCTGGTTATGTACAGTGGTATCATTGCAATGCATAACACATGATGAAACCCTGTCGGCACATGTGTAATCTGCACAGTTGCTGTGGACCTATGTACAGTCCACTGGTCATGAGTCACACGGTGTTGTGTTAATGTATGGCTGTGTATTGCTGGTCCAATGACATGGTGATGTCGGAGGGCTACATTGTAGATTGTGGTGTGTACTTCTGTGATATGCACCTGAGACATCTGTGATAGCTCCTGAGTGTGTACTGGTCAATACATGTGAGTGGCCTTCACGTACATGGGGACAGTAATACCATACTGTACCCTTCCATGTTTAGAATCCGTATGCATGCAAGACGGCCCTTTGCAACTGCTAAGTGTGTGAGCATGCCCAGTACGCTGTTGTGTAGATGGACACATGGTACATTCCAAGCTGCGCACTTCCGTGTTTAGAATCCGTGTGCATGCATGCAAGACGGCCCTTTGCAACTGCTAAGTGTGTGAGCATGCCCAGTACGCCGTTGTGTAGATGGCCACACAGTACATTCCAAACTGCGCCCTTCCATGTTTAGAATCCATGTGCATGCAAGACGGCCCTTTGCAACTGCACACACACACACACACACACACACACACACACACACACACACACACACACACACACACACACACACACACACTTGGCAGGGCTGGGAGTCGAACATGCACCTAACTACCCTAACACACTACAGCATGACGCATTTACAGAATGCGCTACCGAGATTACTAAGCACAACAGTCCCAGAGGCAGTCATCTAGGTGCGTGTCATAATCCGCAAAGGCAAAGACGTCGGTAGCAAACTGCTGTGGTGTGCAGCATATAAAAGCAAGACTGCGTCCCCAGGTGTACGGGAGCATGCATGCATGCGAACACACAGACACACACACACACACACACACACACACACACACACACACACACACACACACACACATACACACACACACACACTTGGCAGGGCTGGGAGTTGAACATATACCTAACTACCCTAACAAACTACAGCATGATGCATTTACAGAACACGCTACCGAGATTACTAAGCACAACAGTCCCAGAGGCAGTCATCTAGGTGTGTGTCATCATCCGCAAAGGCAAAGACATCGGTAGCAAACTGCTGTGGTGTGCGGCATCTATAAGCAAGACTGCGACCCCAGGCAGACAGGAGCATGCGGACAAACACACACACACACTCTCTACAGCCTGGCAGGTACGGTCTGTGACTGTCCAACAACCTCCTGTATATGGCTGACACATGTTGTACCTGTGTATATGCAGACACATACACTTACCACAAACAGCTATGGCTATCACATACACACACCCATTGCACCACCATTGGGCCATGCAATAACTGTTGTCCCTCACACACACACACCTACGTGTACATTGGATGGCTCTATGACAGCTCTGGCATGTTAACCCCACACCCTGTGCATATGATGTCACCTGCGCCACCACTTGTGATGTGTAACCATGATGCAGTATCTGACTAACCTGGTGCTGCTGCACACGGTGGCTTTATTCCACTGTATTGATGTTAGCATGCTGTTAACACACAGTGTGTTACTTCCAGGTGTACTTCAGCAGGCATGATGCATTGCAGCTATGACCATCACTGGAGCATAGTTTACAGCACTGTTACTTCTGATGATGTAGTCTGCATCCATGTGCCATTTCACTGATGTGTGTAGTATTGGCAGCATGTGTGCCTGTGTGTGCAGTACGTGTGTGATGTGTGTAGTACACATGTATACTTGCTTACAAACACATACACGACATTACACAGGCTTCACCATTTGTATACTAGCTTATTCATTCTTCCACACGCACACACAGGCTAACACTCATGCGCACATGCTTACTCGGGCTTACTGGCGAGCACGGGCGCAGACACACTGCGGGCAGGTTTGCAGGTCACATTGGTGGTATCCATGGCATACGCCGTCAGTCTCCTGATGTTCCCTAGGATAGCTCATGACACGTCTCTTCCACTGAGTACTGACAGCACATATGTGACACTGCTCCGGTGAGGTTACAGTGTTTTGTACATACACACTCATGTTGTCAATTATCTTCTACTCTAATAGTCTCCTTAACCTACACTACACTGTAGAGGCTTGGCCCATATGGCATGACATGTTGTGATGCACTATCCTCAGCCTCACTTGCCTCACATTGCCTACACATGCTTTGTTACATCTCTGACAGAGCGCTTCCACACATAAGTACCAGTACGCAGTAGCCATGTTGTCTCCAGCTTGCCATTCATCTGCAAGGTGTACTAACATCTAACTAAACCTACATTTTGTATGGATATTATCCATATGTCTTGTTTTGAAGTGCAGCTCATTCTCGTGGCACTACGCTACGCTTCCACACCAGGGATCGGGGAAGGACAACTACTGGTTCATTGATATCCAATGGACAAAGCCGCCACTGGCCTTGGACTTGGACATTGGCATGCTTCTTCGACTGTATTCATACAGTATTTGCAGCTGTCATTGCTCCATTTAGCAACGTGCAAAACGTTAGTCGCATAACATCCGGATACATTTATGCACATAACTCTGCTCTTGCACGGACACCTTACTGTTTCATGTATCACATAATTATGTAGGGTTACCACCTGTCCCACTTTGCGAGGGACAGTCCCTCTTTGGGCAGTTGTGTCCTGCAAAAAATGTGAGAAAAGTGGCAAATGTCCTGAGAGTTTAGGACAAAATTATTTTCTATATTTTATGTCATAGTTGCATAAAACAGTTATTCTGTATCTGAAACACCTAAATGTTATAAGAAACAGAATAAGGAACTAAAATGCTACAAGAATAGACTTTTATTCAGGCAGACAACTGAAGTTCTATCCTTTGTACTGGCTGTGGGTATGTTCTGTCCTGCAAAATCTGTTGTTTGTAGCACAAATGTCCCACGTTGGGCATTTGGAAAGGTGACAACCCTATCATGACATCTTTGCATAGCTTACAAATACAAATGGGGTATGTTGCAAATCCCAACATTGTCCGTGCAATGTTCGTGTTGCAGGTGGTCTTGCACGCCCCTGCAGGTGTTTGCTGAATAGCCTGGCAGTCATCTTTCCTTGCTGTACTCTCACTCAATCCATACATGCCGGAGGCTTCATGTATCATGGCCTAGGCTTTGCTGTGTGCTATGTCTATTTGTGGTGTATGCATGGCTGTGGGTATGTCCCACTGTCATCACTGGTAAAGGTGACACCCTATAGGTACTTCCTGTAGACTGCTGTGTCATTTGACATGTCAGCACATACCTGCGGATGAACTTCCTACTTCAGTGCTTTTCATACCTTCTGAGTTATCTTGCAGTCGATAATGCTGTTTCCTCAGACATGTATCTGTTTCAGATCATACCTATCAACCTCCTAGTGCAAAACATCTGTACAAAGCCTAACATGATGGGGGAACAGATAGGGGCAGATTCTACATATTGCTCTTACAAACGTAGATAGTTGACAGTATTATAGGTTTTGCATTAGTATGACCTTTCTGAGGGATTTGGGGTCTTAAACACATATGTTTATCATTATTTAATGATGTCAGTTCTCAGGTTTTTGGCAGACAGGTACAGATTGTGAGAGGAACACCCCACAAATATGAGACATACATCTGCACATTCGTACAATTGCGAGGTATGTTTCTGATACTGGACATCATTTTCCTTACGCCAATACACACAATACATGGTGCCATCACAGGCCAGTTACCATTACATTCTTATTGCAGGACATACCCACCCACACAGGCCAGCAGGTGCTTATCCACACTAATTATTCCATCATGTACCTTATGTGTACGCCGGTATTTGCGCTTTCCGTCAGTGGCAGAGCTCACGTATGAGTATGGGGGACTGGACACTGTATCGGTGACACTGCATGACACCCTGAGGGACACATGCCTTTTGAGTCTATTAACCTTCCACATTGACTTTTACAGGCCATACATTGTAATTCACATTTGTGGACAAACATGCTTATGACTTGTAC
The DNA here is from genome assembly GCF_019279795.1 of Protopterus annectens. Lineage (NCBI taxonomy): Eukaryota > Metazoa > Chordata > Ceratodontiformes > Protopteridae > Protopterus > Protopterus annectens. The sequence continues at coordinate 440,558,347 of NC_056735.1, read as the reverse complement.
ATGTTTTGTCATTTGTCCTGACGTCTTTCTTCTCACCTGTCCACCTAGTATCACTAGTTCTGTACATTTCATTAAGGTGGGTTACCTTCATACCTCTCACCTGTACACATTATGGGTATACGCCCTGGGGTTTGACCTATGATTCTATTACATTTGTCATGATAATGTGCCTTTCTTGTAGATTGCTGTCAAGCCATGACAGACTGTGCGGTTAGGTAATCATGACTGACATTTCTATTTCATGATTACTAACTCTCATAACATTCGTATTACTGACTACGCAATTATTCTATCAACAGTCTGACTTTGTCTGAGGTATATTTCATATAGTCCCTATTTGTCTGTCGTGTACTATGCCTTAGTCCAGCTGTCTTATTCTGACATTCTGGCAGGTATGGTTACCATCTTGGTCGTATGCGTGTCCATCCATGATAATCACCTACATGACACTGATATAGGTCCCTACATCTTCTCCCAATGGTTTACACAATATCCAGGAGATGGGATGCACCTTTTTGGAGAATGTAGGCGTGTGCTATACCCACATAGGTATATTGATCACTCCCATGGGGCGTACCTAATAGATCTGTGCCAACCAACACCTTGGCCCAATTCTGCATACCCATGATTCCCATACCTGACACAACTCCACAGTACCCATTAGACATGTTTAATGTGAGCTATAATAAAGTGTGAGGACACTTCCGAGCACTCCCCACTCTGCAGATATCAGCTCGTACGTCATATATTCAATCAATCCATGTGTTATTACCCTTGCACCTGCTACTGTTGCATGTACACCTATATCGTAGTTGCAGGTGTGACTTCTTTTGCATCAATGACGGTTGGCACTTCCTACAGGATCAATTTTTGGGGTCCAGCAAAGGACACCTATATTCATGTTTAACGTGTAGAACTTGCAGGCCCTGTCACACTGGTACTTTCCGGGCAATGGTTTGGAAACCATCAGTGTATTCTCCTTTCATGCATGTCTGTCTGTCTATCCATATTAGCTATACCATGACCTATTTATGTACATGTGTTATATGTACAGGGACATATGTTTGTTGTGTATATATCTATTCATGTATCGTGTGTGTATAGATTTATATATGTACATATATACATATGTCTGTACATTCCTCATCTCATAATTTGCTTTGGATTATGTCTGTGGATATATGTGTATATATATCTCCATATCATACCTTTCAACTGTACAGATTTCCGCTGCATGTACAGCTGTTTGCCTCTTATCTTTAGTCTGCTTTTCATAACCTTGTGTCTATCTGGCAAGTTAGTGGCATATCATTAAAGACTGACTTTGGTAAATAATGACAAACATTTCAGGTTATGACTTCATACCCTTCAGAGAATCCATGCTAGTGACACACCTGTTATTCTATCCACTTTCTATGTTTGTTAGGGCAATATCTGGAGATTGTCCCTATTTGTACCAGTTGTTGTCATGGCTTTGTCCGGTTTCGTACTTTACGGGTTTAACAGGTATGAGCCATGTACATAGAACGTGGGGAAAACACCATTCATTTTCTATTCTGTGAGCAGATTACACACACGCAGGCGCACTTGCATATCCTTATTGTGGGTTACATGTGTTTCATAGATAATTGTGCTTCCGTGAACTTTCATAATTCTGACCGTAACAGTTACATATCTGTATTCCAGTTTACGGACTACTGCGAAACACACGTTCACCTTTACATATTTAAATGTGTGTACTGCACGAATGCTTTCATTACACTTTCAAGTTATACGTGCAGTGGTCGTAGGTCAACCGGGACTGCATTCACATTGGCCAGATACTGGAACCACTATTCTATTGGTGTTCTCCCTCATTGATATGCATACCCATAGTACTTAGCTACATCAACATATGCCTCACCACTTCGCCTACGACACAGGCATCTATTCTCCTGCTGGGAAAAAGGCGGTACTACATATTACACGTTCCCTATTGCCTACTGCTGTGGACTCCGGCTGCATTGTTAATCACTCCGAGGATATGCACAACACCAAGGCATATAGTCCAGCCGCATACAGGTCTTTGATTGTCAGGGTGTTCATGTAGTAATCTGTGTTTAGGCTTGTCCACCTGGTGAACGGAACTTCCCTGGCCGAGGTCAAATGTCAGACGAAGCATATGGACAGGGATTATCTCCCTATTTTGAAGTTTTACCTGTGTTTATAGACACAGGTGTTTGGGCACCTGTCAGCAGCTTATTCTGTTGGCATTACATATTATGGGTGGGGTTGTTATAGTCCATACTCCACGGTGAGGGGTGCTCCCATTCACATTTGACTATTACCTGTATACAGTCATACGGGGATTATTATTTTTGGACTTCACGTGACTACAGGTATACAGTTGTACATTACACAAGTGTGAAGGGCTATTCCTGTAAATGTGTACGGACCATACCTCTCAACCTCTTAGAGCACCGAACCTGCCCAAAACCTACACGATGGGGGGACAATTAGGGACACACTTTAACGATTGCTCTTACAAGCTTAGAACATTCATAGAATGCTAGGTTTTGTATTAGCATGACTTTTCTGCAGGTTGTGGAGTCTTATACTCAGGATATTTCTCATTATTTAGTGACGTCAATCCTCAGCTATTTACCACACTGATGCAGATTGTCGGAGGCACACACCAACACTATGGGGCGAACCTGCGGTCATTCTTAGGGTTGCCACCTTTTCGACTGCCCAAAGTGGGACATGTTCTGTAGAGATGTCAGATTTTCCAGGACAAAACATACCTACAGCCGTGCATAGTACTGAACTTTCACCTTTTTTGTGCACATAATAGCTTATTCTAGTAACATTTGAATTGCTTCTGCTACTTCACATAACATATTTAGCATTCATATAGAAAATAACCATTTTATGTGACTATTAAAGTAAATTAGGAAATAAACTCTCAGGACATTTGCTTTGTCTTGATTTTTTTCACAGGACACAACAGCCTACAGAGGGATTGTTACTCGCAAAGTGGGACAGGTGGTGACCCTAGTCATTCCGTGAATATCCGGACAGTTGAGTGGTATGGCACGGACCTCTGTAATATGCTGTTGTGTTCTGGCACAGTAGTAGCTCAGCATTAAAGACTGCAGTCGGAACGTGCTGACAGACAGTTAGGTTTCAGACTTCATACTCTAGACATTAATGCCAATGTGCAAACTGTTATTCTATCAAATTCTATTTTTCCTACGAGATATGTTTACAGATTGTCCCTGATTTTGGCCCTTTGTCTCACTTATATTCATGGCTCTGTCCAGATATCTTGCTCACACAGGTTGACAGGTATGGTCAGTCATGACTGCACACACTCAGTGTCCCTCACACTTGATCAGGGTTGACCTGTTTACATCAGTATCTTTCTCACCCTCATGCCGTTTTCCACTTTGCAAATGTGTGCATTATATTCTCCCTCCTATTCGTGTCTGGACACGTGCATCACGGGAAGGTATTTTATCCTGGGTGGTAGGTTATGCATGCCCACTTAGGGCTGGACAGTGTCATGGACCTCCACTGCACGTTCTGACTTGTGTCCAGATATCTACTGGATTGGACATCATGTCGTCATACCCATTCTACTATTTACACAAGTTGGTCATCCCGTGAGGGATATCCCAAAAATTGGTCAAAATCAAAACAAGGTAGATAACGAAGATTTTTTTGGCTGCACGAAAACGTGCAGGGGGTTTTACCTGCAGGTGATACATGGTTTGCAATCCTGACACTGCCTAGGGTGACAATACCTACTACATATGCATAGGGGTCACTGTGTGTAGCTGTTTCTGCAACAAACCAGTGGACCAAGTACGGCTGGATTTGGTGGACATTCTGGTATGGTGGCAGGTTGTGTGTTGTGGAGGGTATGCTGGGTAGGCTATTATGCATCCAGGTGTGTTGCATTTGTTATGGCCAGTTCCATCAGGACCCATCTGTGAGTATGTGACAGTGCCGTATCTATACATTTGTCTCGCATATTTCCATATTCATATGTTTGTGGGATTGTGTTCTACACTATGGCCTTTCTACTTGTCTTGCAGCTATTTCTACATGAGGTTGTGTTTCTTTCCACTTCACCCGCTGCTCCCTCATACACCTCCGGTTCACCTTTTCTCCATACGACACAAGTATTGCCTTTGAGGAATTTACCATTAAACACACACCCCTCACATGTGAATTACTCACACCCCATAGAGCACTACTTTGGTTGTTGGCCCATGACACGGCCAGAGTTACACAATGACTACCCTACATGTGTCGGGTACCTTTATGGTTGTGTGGACTACCCTACCATGTTTGCTTTCCACATGCTATACCTCACGCACATAGGTACATGCCCTTACTTCACTTTCATTACTTGGTTGGTGTATCCTGGTACTACCCGTTCGACTGTGTTACATACACATTCGGATTATACAGCTGACTTCTGGAGTTTGCCAGCCTGTTCTACTCATTGGTAGGATGGCACCTTTTCCTATGTCCAAGCTATTCCTTACACATGTACGACTGTTGTGGACATTGCCTCCTCACAGTTAACGGTTGTGTTTCCACCTTTTCAATTGGCCACAGTGTGACATAGGGTTACCACCTGTCCCACTTTGCGAGGGACAGTCCCTCTTTGGGCAGTTGTGTCCTGACATGTAATTGTCAACATGGCAAATGTCCTGAGATTTTAGGACAAACATATTTCTTATATTTTATGTGATAGTTGCATTAAACAGTTAATTCTGTATCTGAAATACCTGACTGTTATGAGAAACAGAATAAGCAACTAAAATGCTACAGGAATACGCTTTTTTGTAGGCAAAACAGTTATGTTCTGTCCTTTGTACTGGCTGTGGGTATGTGTCGGCCTGTACAGTCTGATGTCTGTACCAAACATGTCCCACTTTGGCCATTTGTAAGGGTGGCAACCCTACTGTGACAGTTGCTGTGAACACAGCATATTTTACAGGCCGACACATACCCACAGTCAGTTCGGCAGATAGAACTTACAATTCTTGCCTATATCTAAGCTTATTCTTGCAGCATTTCGGTATCTTATTCTGTTTGTTATGACATTTATGCATTATACGTCCAGTGAAATATGTTTAATGCAACTATTTCATGACATCTATGGAGGAATTATGTCCTATATTCTCTGGACATTTGCCAGTTTACATGTTTGTGTCAGGACGCATCCGCCCACAGAGGGACTGTCGCTCGCAAAGTGGGACAGGTGGTAATCTTGGTCGACCGTACAGATCATACTGTTCCTTTCGGCCTACATGTGTCCGTGTAGTTATGGCTCGTTTATATGCGCCTTCTGTTTCGTTTACATGCGGATGCTATTTCCTATCACATTTGGTATGTGAAATACGGACATACCTTTTGTATGTTATGCTGTTTTGTGTATTATGCTGGATGTACTGTATTTGTATAACTTGATGTTGGAGCTTTTCCCCCCGGGCCTCCGCTGAAAATGGACCTGGTCCAGTCGGAATTTCCCGGTTAACAAATGTAAAATAAATAAATAAATAAAATAAATATGTTACTATTACATGGCTTGTGGGATATGATTAAGACATACAGTCACTACCTATATCTCCATTTCTCCTTGTGTATTTTCTTATGGACACATCTGCACAGCTATGTTCCCTCCCTCAAATTATGGGTCGGCTGGTGACCCTCTCCGTTGGACTGGACGTACCTACTGGCGGCGCGCTAACATCTGATACATTTCACTTCCACAAGTTATAGCTATCAACACTACGTTGGACTACAGGCACACGATTTTCCTGTCATTTGTTCATGGGTAGAGACCCGTTATTCCCTACCGTGCATTTGTATTTGACTCTTCATTTTCTGTTCGCAGGGACTCTGCTTTGCATGTGTTTCAGTCTCCACTGACACTGATAGGTACGATTACTATTGCTGACAGAATATAATATTCAGCAGTTTAGGTTGCTCCTCGAAAGCCGACATTGACACGCCTCCCTGCGCAACTTCGATACGCCCCTTGGACTTGCGCACGTTTCCTATGCATGTGGCTGTGGCGGCTGTGCGCCTTCATTAATATGCATATGGCACATCTACTACACATCTACACCGCACGGCCGGCGCAAGCCTTACGCCGGACTTGCGCTGAGCTTCATGAATCTGGGGGAATGGCTTTTTTTCCATTTTATGGTTCCCAGCAACACAATTCAAGGAAATAGAGAGGGAACTCTGACAAAATTAACCCATTAGAAATTAATTCCATCATTAATTCAATGTGATTATATACTGACTCAGAGCTGTATTCACCACCATTACAATAATACCCACTTTTACATTGACTAAATACAACCTAACTTGGCATGGTATATAATACTGTCCACACAGACATATTAATGGCAGCAGTCAGTTTAGGATAATAGTGAAGCAACCATAAGATATTTTCTGTTAAGTGCATATCCTATTTTAAACTGCAGTTAATTTGCAGTCATATGCATAAAGGTAATGGAAAAACTGCACCTTGAAGTGCAAGTTCATATAATATCCAGAATTGTCTACTTGCATACCTCTCAACTGTACAGATTTTTACAGAATGTCCAGACTTTTGCCTCATATCTTTGGTCTGTTCCTCTAAAATCTGTGTTTTTTGACAAATTAGCGGGGTGATCTAAGGATTAAAGTCCTTAAATAATGGCATGCATTTCAGTTTCAGACTTCATATTCTTCAGAAAATGCATGGTAACGCAAATCCTGTTATTCTAGCAAATTTCTAAGTTTATAAGAGAAATATTTAAAATGTGTCCCTATTTTTGGGCCTCTGTCCCCTATTATGTCAGGCTTTCTCCAGATTACATGCTCTAAAAGGTTGAGAAAGGTTGAGAGGTATGTCTGCTTGGTCTAGCTGCACCCTTTTCAAATACCAGAAGAATCACATTTAGGGGAAAACAATTAATGGCTCATTTATTTTCATAGAAAAGCACAACATAATTTTATGCATTATGATCTCAGTCCTATTAGGAAAAGGAGTGTGTATTTTTTGAGAATGGAATCAAAAGTAATTTGAAATAAGTTTGAAGTAAAAATATTGGTTGTTTCTTCATTTTGTTCTTAATACCACAAAGTAATAGCATGTGCGCATGTGTGTATGTATGTATAAATCTCTCTCTCTCTCTATATATATATATATTATATATGGGTCTACTTCTAATTATCAACTGTCACATCACCGACATTCACATATCCAAGATGAAAATAAAACTTCAGAAACCCAAACGGTGAGTTTCACTAGTCTAAGTAAATACATTGCTGACTGTTAATGAAACTCATGCCAAGTTAAGTAAAACCCACCTAGGTGGGAGGCTATGACCACCACATCCCCCAACTAAATATGTCAGCTCTGGGACTGCACTACAGTGTATTTATTTACCATAATAAACAGTCGCTGTTTGGGTTTTTCATGTTTCGGTATTTTCATCTCAGCTATGTGAACATCAGTTATGTGACAGTCGATTATTAGAAGTAGACCAGTAGACCTTTATATATATATATATATATATATATATATATATATATATATATATATATATATGGGTCTACTTCACATCATCTAAAACCCATTCCATTGCCTTTCATTTCACTGAAACCAAAATCTCCTAATTTGTCAAAATACTGAAAACTCATTTGACTGAATCTCATTTTACCAAAAGCTTACAATGCTAAATTTCAAAAGACTAAACCTTAAACCATAAACAAACCTACTCACAACACTAATAACTATCTCTTTCCAGAACTTATAAACTACTTATATACCCTGTTAACAGAAACCGGACAATATAAAACCAAACTAAGTGGGGGGCTGTGGCCACCACACCCTCAGTGTGTGGGTGGGGGGGGGTTATGCCCCCCCAACTATATATACTAACTCCAGGATTGCACTACAGTGGGGAAATGGGTATATACCTTTTACTTGCCTTACAGTACTCTACACGCTGCCACTACTGCTTGGAACGCACAAAACATCCACCATATTACTTTAGATACTGTCCATAAAAAGGTAAAGAGACATACCCACATTTAAATACATTGCGACACTACTTTCTATGTGACTAGCGGTATTCTGACAGTCAGCACTGTAAGTTACAGAAATTCTTTTCATTACAAACAAGTCACAGGTGAATGGAATCCCACATCATGTCTATGGCTTACAATTCAGTGAAATGAGATTCAATGAAATGGGTTTTAGGTGATGTGAAGTAGACCCATATATATATATATATATATATATATATATATATATATATATATATATATATATATATATATATACACACATGAGACAAATAAATGTATTCAGCTATCTTTAAAGTTGACATCAGTTTTATTGACAAACTTTGGTCAACAAAACAGATGGTTCACAGGTGTGTGACATTACACAATTCCCACGGGTGGGAATATGCCTTTTCCCCAGTATTGTGTGATCTCATAGTTAGTATGTATAATTAGCAGGGGATGTGAGGGTGGAGGGAGGTAGTTAGTCTGTTTCAAACTTTATTTTTAATGATTTTTATTTGCATGCAAATGGGTTTATTTTATTTTACTTCATTTATGTTTGTTTACCGGGGGTAGTGCACTGATCAATGCTGAATTTTAGACTCACTCCAGTTGAAATAAAAATATTTCACAAGCAAAAAATACAGAAATGCCCACAATGCATGTGTAGTGACATGGCAGCCTTTTGTTGTTGGCATTGCTGTGTATTTCAGTTAAATTATATACACCCTTTGATATACTGGTAGGTCAACAGATAACTAAACAGATGTGCAGTAAGTGTACAGAGGAAAATTCCTACACTTCTGGTGATCCCATGAGAGAATGCTACTCTAAAAATGCTCCTAAGTTATAACAACATTTATCAGAAATCTGGTATTTGTTGAAATCAGTTTTAATTTTTTAGGTGTTGCGGCTGCTTGTGTCAGGTCTTTGTACTTCTGATACAGCCCTCTGAATATATAATGTATTTCTACTTGCTTCTGTCTACAGATGACCTACATCACAGCTGAACTCATTATTCACATGCACTGCCATTACATCATTTAACTGAATGAAAACAAAAGTGAGTTTCAAGGCCAACACCTAGTCTCAAAGAACACATACATATACAAAATCTTCTAAAATTGAGACATATAAAAATAGAACCACCTCAGACTTCATATTTACTACCACCCCGCAGTATTACCCCTACAGTTAGGTTACTTCAAAACTTGGGTGCAAATGCTAATTTCACATTCAAAAAGGAAAAGAAAATTATAAGATGTATTCAGAACAACTCCCCCCTACCAATACCTTATTCAACTACTTCCAACATTAATTTCCATTCAACTGAAATCCAAGCATTTCAGATATCATTTTCCACCTAACTGGAATCTCTATTTGTATCTCCAGTGACTTGTATGACAATATAAGTCACCCTACAAATTAAGAGACTAAAGTGGGCCTATTAGGGGCAGCAACTGATTGTTTTCAGTATACATTTTGAATACACTCCCTGTCAGAATTGATAAGACTGCACTGTACCGTATTTAGCAGAAAACACTGTAATGAGACTGAAAACAAAAGTCTTTATCTCTTAATTATCAAAAAACAAGTAATCTCCGTGGTATCCCCGAAGTCTCAAAACAACCCATTAAAGTGTAGTGGGTCTAAAAACAAAACAGTGTAAGAAACTTCTCTGTGTGGAAGATTTTCAGTCCATATATTTCTAGTTAATCACTGTATATTAATCAGATCAGACAATAGTAGTAGAAGTAGCGAACGTAAACTCGTCAAGTCAAAAAGTAATAATAGAAAATATATAATTCTACAGCATTACTAAGTATTCGACTAAACTACTACTGTTCAATTAAAAGTGCACTGGAACTTAGAAAATTGCCACATTGTTTACATGATTAATTGTTATTTTATTTTTTTCTACAAATTGGTTTTAAATACCATTTTAAATAATTTGAAATTTAAGTGTATATTTTGTTTCCACCATCATACATATATATTTTTTCTTTTTTCTGGTTCTCTTTTTTCCACTTTATTCAAAATGATGGTAATAACAATACTAACTAATTATACAATTATATAGGTTTTTAGGGTTCTTGTACACAGAGCTGAAGAAGTCTAGAAGGACGAAAGAGATCTTTGTTAACAATATAGTTTATGAAAATAGAAACTGATTTTTACATGCAAAATGTATATGTGTATATTTATATATAATTTTTTATCGCAAAATGAACTAAGGTTGATATATTTCCAGCCATGTAGTATATTGCCTTGTATAAAATCACAGACTTAATAATTTGGTTAAATAAGATGTACCATTAAAATACAATAGGGCTATATATTATTGTGACAGCTACTAGGTAGGGCAAGACCAGCTCGAATGTCACACAGATGGGGGAAGGGATGTGAATTTAACATGTGTACCAATAACACTTTGTTTTACAGCACAATAAACCACTCCCATGCCTGATAAAAAGTATATATATATATTTAGAAAGCTTGTGAGGAAATTATTACTCTATTTTAGTTTTACTTGGATCGCTTGTCTGTGTACTTAATAAAGGATTTTCGACTGGAAACAGACTGCCTGCCTTGCTTGGATTACTTTTGAATACTTAGTAATGCTGTAGAGTTATATATTTTCTATTATTACTTTTTGACTTGATGAGTTTACGTTCGCTACTTCTACTACTATTGTCTGATCTGATTAATATACAGTGATTAACTAGAAATATATGGACTGAAAATCTTCCACACAGAGAAGTTTCTTACACTGCTTTATCTGTTAATTATCCAAACTCGTGCTGAGCAGGTGCCAGTCTCTCCTTTATGGTCCAAGTCTTCTGTACTTTTTAGAATGAATTCTCTAAACACTGTAGTTCATTCAGTAAGGCTTTATTAGATGTTAATAGTGCTGCTAAATATATTTAAAGTTTTTGCCCTTGTCTTCTGATTGTCCTGAATAATGTAAATGAAAACAATCTTTATTTGACCTGACTTCCATACTCAGGCTTGAGTGTCTGTAATGTCAGGCTGAATGAACTAACTAACCTTAAATGACTTTTCTAACTGTATAGGTTCATAGGTTCATAGGTAGGTACTAGGCTATCTGCCCGAAGGCATTTATAAGCCTAGCTAGAATGTGTTGGCTTTCTCCACCCACTTAGATTAGTTCCCTGTGCCTCTGTCCTGCAAAGCCACTGAAGTGATCCCCGGGGTAAACTTTCTGTTTTCCATCCACTCGTCAAGGTTTTTCTTGAAGAGTGTTAGCAAGGAGCTCTGCCTAATGTAGATTGGAATCTTATTCCAAAGCCTGGGAAGTTGCTGCGACAGGAATCTATCCCACCAGTGCATTCTATTTTTTGTTATGGTGAGGTTTAAATCCCTAGAGCATGTGGCTTGAGGGGATTTTCTTTAGGTGGAGCATGTCCATCAATTCTGGGTTGGACATGGCCTTGTATGTCAGGCAGAGATCACCTCTGAGTAGGCGGTATGCAACCGAGTACAGCTGGAGTTTCTTCAGTCGAGCTGCATAGGGCATCTGTTTGAGGTGATCTGCTTGGTGAGGTACGTCTGTGGTCTTTCCAGCTGTTGCAGGTGTCTTGTAAGGTACATCCCAAATGGGGTGTTGTACTCTATGATGGGTCTGATGAGTGATGAGTAGAGGGGCACAATAACCTCTTTTGATCTGGATGTGAACCCTTTTGTGATTAGGTGGGCCACAAAGAAGGATTTTCTAACCACCTTGGCAATGTGATTATCAAAGGAGAGATTACTATCTACTTGGGTCCCCAGATCCCTCATTACGTTTTCCGTATTTAGCGGACTACCACCTATGTGGTAGTTTGTGGGTACTTTGTTTTTTTCCAAAGGGGATGACTATGCACTTTTTGGCATTTAGCTTGAGGCCATGATTTTGACACCAGGTATCTGTCTCAGTGAGACCTTTTGGAGGATGTCTGTGTCAGCCAGAGAGTCAATTATAGCCCCTAGTTTGCAGTCATCTGCGAACTTGGTCAGGTTCCACACCAGGAGCATCCAGGGCCTCAAACATCTATCCTACACAGATAAGCTAAAAGCCCTGTCCCTATACTCAGTCTCATACAAACTCCTCAGAGGTAGCCTCTGTTTGGCATACAAAGCCATCTCAGGCCCCACCTTGATAGGACTGCTGCACATCCTCAAGTCAAGTTCCACTTGAGTAACCCACACGTGCAGCGTCAACCTGGTCTGTGACATCAATAGGGCTTGTGGGCAGGACAGATTTGTGTCCCAGAGAGTCCCCTTTCTGTGGAATAGACTCCTTCTCCATATCAAGCAGAGTACCTCATTAACCTTTTTTAAGCGCAACCTGGGTAACTGGATAGGGAATAGAAAATACACCCCTGGGATTCCACATGTGTCCCTGCTGGACAGGGGCATCAGGTGCTGCTTGTCGGAACATGGGCTAAATTTTTGGCTCGGCTTGTAAGGGCCTCAGGGCCAGTAGCCTAGTAACTTACTATGATCCTATGATAAAGAATGTAAGAGGATTTCTGGGTCATCTTTGTTAGGGACATAAATATATTAGCTTCGTATGTCATCATATGTGTCCTTCCCAGATAACTCACCTCCCTTTATGACTCATTTTAATTTTTCCTATGGTGACTTTTAATGATTTATGAAATAATATAAAAACTCCTTTACTAACCCACCCACTTTATGATCATGTATCTATGTAGAAAAGTGCTTCTTAACCATGTGCTTCTGTATCCCTGCTTAAATCAGTTTGCTCTTGTTTGCTGCTGTTATATTCAAGTGTGTATCTGTTCTCCTATGTTAAATTGACCTAAAGAGAGTTTAAATATCTTTAGCATAGTCTGGTTATAGGTTTTGCTGTATCCATATCTGTTTGTGTGATTCCTGTGTCTCTTGCTACACCATCTTGTGTTGGCCAGGGCCTGTCTGCACTTAGTGGGAGTAAGTGAACTGGTTGGAACTGGTCTGGCATAGGGTGTTGAGCTAAGAGCTCAGGGACAAGGGTTGATTTGTCACACTCTTACATATGTGGGGGTTCCCAACAAAAACAATCCTAAACAAAATATACCTCCAAAGCAAAAACACACACGCACATCCCAACCCACAGCACCAAGCATCACACATAGTACACACGTCTGTGTCTCACAAGCAATAAGGCCCAGCGACAAACCCAGCATACTAGTCATAGGAGACACTATCATGAGACACACAGATGTGCCCCTCACCAGGCTAGATTTTTTATTTTTATTTATTTTATTTTATTTTACATTTGTTGACCGGGAAAGTCCGACTAGGTTCCACAGATCCTGTTTTCAACGGAGGCCCGGGGAGAAATGCTCCTGAAGCATGTTTTTAGAATGTGGGAGGAAACCGGAGTACCCGGAGGAAACCCATGCAAACACAGGGAGAACATGCAAACTCCACACAGAAGGCACCCCAGCTGAGAATCGAACTGGAGAACCTCTTGCTGTGAGGTGACAGCGTTAACCACTGCACCACTGCCGCCCGATAAGGACAAAGTCACAGTAAGTTGCATGTCAGGTGCTAGAATACGCCTTATCATGCACGCACTCAAGTCTCTTAACAACAGGTACTGTTATGACTCTATCATACTCCATGTTGGTGGGAAATACTTGAGACATACCTCTCTGGACTATATGAAAAGAGATATGAGTGAGCTCACTGAATATGTGTCCTGGGCAGGTATGCCCCTAGCCTTAAGCAGCTTCCTACCATCACTCAGAATGATGCCTCAATACAAACAGAAAATGATTTATTTTAACAATTGGCTTAGTTTCTGGTGTCATTCCAAGGGGATCCAGTAGCTGACAACCTGGGAGGACATGATTGACAGACCATGATACTTTGCCAGAGATGGCTTTCATCTGTCTCCCCTGGGCTTCAGGCTTCTGGCAAAGGATCTTGCCTCCCTCATAGTGCCTTTTTTTAGGCAAAGTCATGAGCACATAATTACCAACATTAAAAATTCTTCTAAATTAAATTTAAAGGTCATACTGCTAAACACTAGGAGTCTTAGCATGAAACTGCACTCATTTGCAAGCATTCTTTGCCCTGGAGGATGCTGAAATTTGTGCAGTCATTGAAACCTGGTTGAAAGCTGTGGAGAGCACCCCAGCCTTACCAGGTTACTCATCCTACCATACTTTCTGACCCCAAACGTAGGGCTACAAAGCCAAAGGAGGCAGAGTTTCAATATTTATCAAAGACATACACACCTCTAGGATGGTCAAATGGTATGACACACAGGAGACATAACAAGTGCAGTTAACTGTTGACAAAACACCTATTCAAATCATAGCTAGCTGCAAACCCCCAAACATGACTCTAGAAGCCCACTCCACCTATCTGGACTTACTTGAATCCATCAAGATTTAACCATCTATCCTAATCCTGGGTGACTTTAACTACTCAACCACAGGGTGGAAGACCTATTCTAGCCCAAACATGAATGCCCAGAGATACCTTGACTTCGTCAAAGCCAATGCATTGGATCAGCTGGTCAAAACCCCTATGAGAGGTGAAGATATCCGGGAGCTGGTCCTAAACAACATGAGTAGCTACTGTAGCACCCCTACAGTGTCATCCTCCTTGGTAAGATCCGGCCATAAAGCGATCCCTTTTAAAGTCACCATCTCCCTGGACACCCCCCCCCGTCAGGGTCAAACAAAAAAAAGAATTTCCAAAGTTGACTACAATCTTTCCAGAGCAGGTATAAGTGGCTTCACAACCACTGTCCCTTCAGTTGGAACTAGCACTAATGCCCAAAAATACACCAAAAAAAAAACTATATGAGCACCTACATAGCTGTATGGACTCAGCAATACTTGACAGGACCAAATCATCTTCCTCAAGGAAGAGTAAACCTGTCTGATGGACAGCAGCAATAAATTAATTCAATAATAAAAGGAACAAAATTGCTGTCCAGCACCAAGAAGGAGCAGGTGCCAAGTTGGAAGCAATCTCTCCTTTGTCTGAACAAGCAACTAAGCTAACTTCAAGTTTAAATTGGCCACATCCACTAAGGACAATCACAAGGTCTTCTTCACATATGTCACATTTTGAAAGGTAATACCCAACTCTGCTCTGAACTGTTGGTTAATGACACCACATACACAAACACCATAGATATAGCCAACCTGCTGGCAGACAAGTTCAGTGAAAACTTCACCCCCCCTCTCCTCCCCTTCAGTAAAGCAGGACATCCCCAGCATCTGCCCCCCTCCCCTCATCACCAGGGAGCAGGTCCTTAATGCCCTCTCAAAGGCAAAAAATGCAGTCTCCATGGGACCCAATAAAATCCCTGACTGTATCCTACATGAACTCAGGCATGAGCTGTCAGCTCCATTAGATACCTTATTCAACCAAACCGTGAGCACTGGCTTCATCACAGCTGAATGGACGACAGTCACTGTCATCCCTCTATAGAAAGGTGGAGCATCCACTGACCCAGGCAATTATAGGCCTAACTAGCCTGATCTGCAAGGCTATGGAATGCATTATTATGGACCTTATAAACAAGGATATTGGAAACCTCAAAATGTTTGATCCAACACAGTTTGATTTTGTCAAATAGAGATCATGCCTGTTAAACTTGGTTGACTTCTTCAAAACAGTCACCAAAGCTATGGACAAAGGGAAGACAGTGCACACTGCCTACCTTGACCTAGCCAAAGTCTTTGACACTATTCCCCACTCAGACATAATAGATAAACTCTTCCAGCTAGGTATCAACCCATATGTTATCAGATAGGTAGCTAACTGGCTCACTGATAGAACCCACTCATTCAAAGTAGGGAAATCCACCTCTAGTAGTAGACCCATAACAGGTAGTGTATCCCAAGGATTGGTCTTGATGCCTCTACTGTTTTGGATATACTTTTCTGAGGTGCAAGCCAAAATGAGTGGTCTGTGGCTGACCAAGTTTGCAGATGACTGCAAGCTGGGTGCTGTCTTAAATTCTCCTAATGATGTGAACATCCTCCAAGAAGGCCTTACCCAAACTAATGACTTGTGCCAGAAGCATGGTCTCAAACTGAATGCCAAGAAATGCATCATTATCCCCTTTGGGGAAAATGGCATCCCCACTAATTATCACATTAATAACAATGTACTAAGCATGCAATCAATCATGAGTGACTTGGGCACCCAGGTTGATAGCAACCTCACTTTTGGCTACCACATTGT
Source organism: Protopterus annectens (assembly GCF_019279795.1). Taxonomy (NCBI): domain Eukaryota; kingdom Metazoa; phylum Chordata; order Ceratodontiformes; family Protopteridae; genus Protopterus; species Protopterus annectens. The sequence continues at coordinate 440,542,063 of NC_056735.1, read as the reverse complement.
CTCTGTTGTACAGAAGGCTTTCTACATGGACTACCTGATTAATATGGGTATTTCATCTAGGAACAAGGACATCATAACATCCCTGTACTCCTCCCTTATCAGACCCATTATTGAGTACAATGCCCCCTTCAGCATGTACCTTGCTAAGCACATGCAGCAGTTGAAGAGACCACAGTGGTTCCTGACCAGGGCAATCCAGGGTCTCAAACACCTATCCTATACAGATAGGCTAAAAGCCCTGTCCCCCTACTCAATCTCATATATACTGCTCAGAGGTAACCGGTGTCTGGCATACAAGGCCGATTCAGACCCAGCCATGATGGAGTTGCTGCATATCTGTAAGACAAACTCCAGTCGAACAACCCACATGCAAGGCTTTAATCTGGACTGTGACATTAATAGAACTTGTTGGTGGGATAGATTTGTGTCCCAAAGACTCCCCCATTTGTGGAATAGACTCCCTCTCCATGACAAGCAGAGTACCTTTCTAGCCATCTTTAAGAGGAACCTGGATGACTGGATGGGAAACAGAAAATACACCCCCGAGATCCCACCTGTGTCCCTGCTGGACAGGGGAAATAGGTTCTAACTTTCAGTGAACATGGGAGAAATTCTTGGCAAGGTTTATAAAGGCCTTCGGGCCTATGAACCTATGAACTTATGAACCCAATACATTACAGTTTGCAGGAAAAGTGTACTTTACTGCCCACCAGCCACCATCCACTTCTAGACATCCCTAGCAGTAATTATGCCTGACCTGACAACAGTGGAGACAAGAAGGAAAGGTAACTAACTTCTGCTTCTTAATTCCCACTACCTCTTCAACACAGGCAATAAGAATAAATACAGTTGTGTAGCATTAACCTGTAGATCAGCACTGAGAATTAAATTAACCGAATCTAATGCTTACCTTGGACATCTTAATAATTGAACAAACTAATACATTAATGGTATTACCTTACCATCTGAATCCAAAATTTCCAGGATATCCTCTGGGAGTGACCCACCTAAAGAAGAGGGTATAAAGAAAGTCAGTTGCAATGCCTGTGCTAAGAATGTTGATGCTTTTCCGATAACCAGATACATCTCTTAGAAATGTAGAAAAGATCTTCCACTAAACAAAAGGAGTCATTTGAACAATATACTTAGAGGATTATAGGTTATATATCATAGCTAACCAATTGCTTACATGTAGTAAAAGAAAATAAATAGATGGATATAAATTAAGTGACTTGTAGAAAGTTGCAAAATATGTCAGAGAATGTTTCCCTCAATTACAGGCCTCCGTTAGTTGAGGTAGACTAGTGTCAGGCTGATTCACAACTAACACAACAAAATCAACACATTGCAGTTTATCTAACCATATTACCATATAGGCTGTGCAGTGTCAACTGAACTGCATACCTCACTGATTGCGGCAATGGCCTCTTTATTTGGAATCTGCAAAGAAATGTGGTATATTAAGCTAATAAAACCTCAATTTAAACTAATATTGCATGATAAATACCTAATAATCATATATCCAGTTACTAAACAGAAACATATGTTCTTTTCTAGAATAAAGATTGTCCAGAGCCTGTAACTGTAGAATCAGTGTGTCTCATATCTTCAATATCTTTATTATAAAGCCTATTTAGATGTCAGGACTCCCCAATCCTTAATCTTCAGTAACATAGCCTAGGAAACACATTTGGTCTCTCCTGTCATCCTTCACATTTTGTCCAATATTGTTAAACCTTTAGCAGAGCAACAGATTTTGTCTGCAGTGTGTGATGATCCAGAAAAAAAATGTCAGACTATGCGTTGTTACTTGTACCATGAGGCGTTGCAGCAAAGGACCCCAAAACACTCACATTATGCCTGCTGTCACATTTATTCCTCTTTTTGTCTTCTTCTGTCTTTCGATAATGTCTCTGAGCTAACATGGACTTCCTTCCCCATATTTTCTACTGACTGGTTGACTTGTATTATTGTGGACTTTGTTTCTCATACATGTAATGTCAAGAGTCCCCCCCCACCCCCATCTTCCATTACTCATTTGCCTGGTGTTGAGCTTTTGCTCTAGTGGAGAGGGAGTCTCAGTAATTAACATAGTCATTAATGGTTTACCATGAAAAACTTGCCTCTTAGAATGTCGAGTCCAGCTGGGCGAATGCCACATGTCAATGGTTGGAATATTACAGACTATCTGAACTTGTCCCACTTCTGGACTCATGTCAGCACTTGTTCCTGGGTACAGAGCTGCAGGGAGTTTTGATGTTACGTTTGTGCATGTCAGTATTTGGCATGGCCATTCACTAATGAGGATTCAAACATTTCCGGATTTGCATTATGGAAACTGGAAAACATGCATTTGGCCAGCCCAGTTTCACGTAAGTGCATTCCACATTTTGATAGTAAACCGCTGATTAGCTTGTCTTTTTCTTCCCCATCCTATGGATCCTCTAAATGACAGGGTTGAAGTGATGGCAGGGTTAAGATGATGTTGATTTTGCCACACTCACTTGAACCACCATCTTAATTCTCTGGACCCAACCATCTCTGACACTTCTTTAGCATGTAGGTTAACTCACCTGGAGCAGTTCTCCAGGTCATCCAGTTTGTGGAATTACTTCTTTAGATCTAGCTGCCCATCTGAGAGAGATGTTTTTAAGGAATTCTGTATGCCTTCAACATTTACAATGCAGATTAGGCATAGGTATCTATTTTTTTTTTTTTGCCCCTGATGTTATTGTATGTCTGCCAGGTGGTAGGATCCAACTTCTTCAATAGCTAACTACATGCATTCAAAGAATATGGGGAGCATCTCTTCTGAGAGAAGAGCTTTTGAAGAATTTTAACAAGTCTGCTGGTTCTGAAGTTGTATGGCCTCCATTTTTGGTATCTTCTAGTCAGCTCCAGTCCTGGATCACTTAAAAACCTTAAACTTTAATTGCTCAACATGTCAGAGCACAGGATTTAACTGGCCATACTCTTCTGGGCTACCCCCTCCCTATAGATAGATATATATATATATATATATATATATATATATATATATATATATATATATATATATTTTTTTTTTTTACTTGTAAATATTTATTTTTATACATTGGTATACTTGCTGTTTATTTGTATATGATTTATTTATCCAGCTGTCCAATTGCTGATCCACTAAGAAGAAAACAAACACTTTTTCATAAGAAAGCTAAAGCTGAAACTGCCAGCCTCAGATATATTCTGGTGAGCACTGTGGAATGACTGAGTCCGATATGTTTAAATAAATAAAGGACTTTAATTTAGCCCACATTGGTAGGTTTTAGAATAATGCAACAATGACTGATTTTGGTATTACAGCAGATTCAAAAAATGAATGCTTGCTTTTTATGTTACAACATTGTTCAGGTAGAGATCTTTTTGAATCTAACATATGTATAGAAGACAGGCTTGATGGCAGTATATTGCCTGTTGTGGCATTATAAGGTTGCTCAGTGTGAGTGAGAAATAAAATATATAGAAGATAGATAAGATAAGTTGATATGAATCATGGATTTTTTCACTTCATATTACCTAATGTACACAATGCACCATGCGTAAACTAGCAGTCTTTGCAAACCTCGGCTTTGGCCGGCTAAGAACTTGCTGTATTCAACTGGACATATAAGAGAATTTAAGTACCTTTATCTGCACTTTTTTTTGAAAAAAATACAGTATTTAAATTGATTTTAACTGTGTTGCAGGAATATTAACTGAACTGGAAGTTAGTCAGTGTTTGCTGAATTTTGTTATTTGCTAGTAATTACAGGTGTGGGGGTAGCCACATTCTTTGATTTCCTGTCCTTGCCTATTTAAGTGGTACAGTGTGAAATATTTTCTGCTTAAAAACCTCAGCTTTGGCCAGCTAAGAACTTGCTGTATTCAACTGGACGTATACGAGAATTTAAATACCTTTATCTGCACTTTTATTTTTAAAAAATACAGTATTTAAATTGATTTTAACTGTGTTGCAGGAATATTAACTGAACTGGAAGTTAGTCAGTGTTTGCTGAATTTTGTTATTTGCTAGGAATTACAGGTGTGGGGGTAGCCACATTCTTTGATTTCCTGTCCTTGCCTTTTAAGTGGTACAGTGTGAAATATTTTCTGCTTAAAAACCTCAGCGTTGGCCGGCTAAGAACTTGCTGTATTCAACTGGACATATACGAGAATTTAAATACCTTTATCTGCACTTTTTTTCAAAAAATACAGTATTTAAATTGATTTTAACTGTGTTGCAGGAATATTAACTGAACTGGAAGTTAGTCAGTGTTTGCTGAATTTTGTTATTTGCTAGTAATTACAGGTGTGGGGGTAGCCACATTCTTTGATTTCCTGTCCTTGCCTATTTAAGTGGTACAGTGTGAAATATTTTCTGCTTAAAAACCTCAGCTTTGGCCGGCTAAGAACTTGCTGTATTCAACTGGACGTATACGAGAATTTAAATACCTTTATCTGCACTTTTTATTTTAAAAAAATACAGTATTTAAATTGATTTTAACTGTGTTGCAGGAATATTAACTGAACTGGAAGTCTTGACTCTGCTCTTCAGTTAGTCCCACCTACCCTCCCTGTTTTTGTTTTGGTGTTAATCTTAGTGACCTTGAAACTGCCCACCCCTCTTGTAAATTTGTGTTTGGATACTCCTTCTGCGCCCATCTCATTTGCTCACTCAACTGAGTGCAGTGAGATCATATTCTGATTTCAGGCACTCCTACTGTGTACAAAGAGAGCATCTGGGAAACAGAAAAAAAAAATTTAAGCTTGTTTCCTGCCTTTCCTGTTAAGTGGTATAGACTATTTGTAGGCTTCTGAGCCCCCAAGCCCTTCTGTGTTGGAGGGAAGCCTTCTAGCTTAGTTTTTTTTTCTTATAACTAGCCAGTTTTCTAGTTTCAGCACTCAAATCTGTTTCTTTGATCTCAGCACTTGTTCAGAAAAAAAAAAAAATTCTTCTGCTTTTACTGTACTTGTGTTTCTACCTACTTTATTTTACTTTTGCATCATCTTAAAAGTACTCAATTGTATTTATTACTGCTTGGTGTAACTCATTCTAAGCCTTTTGGTTTAAACACTTGGGCTTCGGACCAGTTGTTTTGCACTGAGAGGGTTTTGTGGTCTGCACTGTAGTGGCAGAACAGGTAGCTTACATCCTTCTAGGTTGGGAACTGCTGACTGAGGGCTCAGTGTCTGTTATTCTAAAAGTGTATTAATTCTGGTTTAAGCACTTGGGCTTTCAGGCCAGTTATTTTACATTAAGAGGGTTCGTGGTCTGCACTCTTGTGGGAGGAGAGGCTGGACTCTGCCCTTCTGAGCTGGGAATTTCTGGTTAAAGGCTTATAGTGCATACATATCTGAACTGCTTCTTACTGAAGTTGGTGAGCCTTGTTTGCTGTGGCATAGACTGGATTTGGGCCTGCTGCATCTAGCTTTGTTTGTGTAACTTGAGCACTAATCCAGGCATTCTCTAAAGTATTCAATTGTATTTATTACTGCTTGGTAGTAACTTGATTAAAGTGTAGCTATCATTCTAAGTCTTTTGGATTAAGCACTTGGGCTTCAGACTAGTTGTTTTACATTAGGAAGGTTTGTGGCATACACTGTGGTGGCAGGACAGGTAGCTTTCATTCTTCTAAGTTGGGAACTGCTTATTGAGAGCCCAGTGTCTGTTATTCTTAAAGTGTATTAGTTCTGGTTTAAGCACTTGGGCTTCAGGCCAGTTATTTTACATTAAGAAGGTTCGTGGTCTGCACTCTTGTGGGAGAAGAGGCTGGACTCTGCCCTTCTGAGCTGGGAATTTCTGGTTAAAGGTTTATTGTGCCTGAATATTTGAACTGTATCTTACTGAAACTGGTACACCTTGTTTGCTGTAGCATAGACTAGATCCAGGCCTGCTGAATCTAGCTTTGTTTATATGCTTGTTGTTTGTTTGCTTGTTATTTCCCTGGAATGCTAATTCCACCTAATATGCGGCTTCTCAGTGCTTCTGTGGATCACTAGTGATATCTGCATTGCTTACTGTACTTATTTCCTTGTTTCATTTGAAAGTAAGTTACTGTTTGTCATTTTTGCATTTAAGTTACCTGTAACACATTGCACTTAAGTTACCTGGCACTTGCTCACTAAAGCAATTATATAAGTCAGCACTAAAAATTAAAAGCACTACACCCTCACTCCCCACTGGCCCTTGTTTTCAATTATTAAGGAATTCCCAATATTATTCTAGCATGTCCAAAGGTCAGTTGTCAATCTCCTCTCCGGTCCAGCTGGGGAATCTGGTAATCTTGAGGCAATGTTACAACTGCCTCATGTACACAGACAACCCTCTCCTCCTCCCAACAAATTCCAACACATGTGAGAGATGCAACCATATAGCCAAACTGGAGGCTAAGCTCTCTCAACTCAGTACTGGCATAACCAGTCAGGAGGAGAAGGAAACCACACTCACTACAATTCCAGTCTCACATAGACCTACCACAACAGCAAACCAAACACATAATCACACAAAACATACTCGGAGGCTCTAAATAAAGATCTGCCTAAGCAGCAGAGACCTCCAAAGCAGACACCCAAGCAACCACTACCCCAAAACAAAACACGTGCAACACATATCTCACAAAGCCAGTGTGCCGAACAGTCACAGCACTTAAGACTAAACAACACACCTGATACACTTGTAATAGGTGACTCTATCGTCAGGCACACTGATGTCCCGCTCACCAGGCTGAACAAGGAGAGGGTCACGGTGAGCAGCCTGTCGGGCGCTAGGATCCACCACATAACACAAGCACTCAGGTCACTCCAAGGCAAGTACAAATATGACTCAGTCATTGTCCATGCTGGTGTGAATGACCTGAGACGTACCTCCCTGGACTACATGAAAAGAGACATAAAGGAGCTCTCTGAGCATGTAGCCCAGGCCGGTATGACCCTGACCTTGAGTAGCATCTTACCATCACCAAGAATGATGCCACAATATGAAGACAAGATGATCAATTTCAACAATTGGCTTAAGTACTGGTGTCATTCAAAGGGGATCCAGTGCCTGTCAGCTTGGGATGATATGCTCGACAAGCCACGATGCTTCGCTAGGGACGGCTTGCACCTGTCACCCCTGGGCTTTTGGAAATTGGCAAAGGCTCTTGCTACCCCCATAGTGCCTTTTTTAGGCAAGGCTCAAAAGACAAGCCCACCTCCATAGGTATCACAAGGGATAAGAAACTAAGAGTAATGCTACTCAACGCCAGAAGTCTAAACCTCAAGATGCATGCACTCGAAACTCTCCTTAGCATGGAGAACATCGATATCTGTGCAGTAACAGAAACCTGGTTCAGGGCTCCTGAGAGCACCCCAGCACTACGAGGTTATACCTCATACCATACTTTTCGGCCCCAAAACTTGGACCGAACCACAAAAGGAGGGGGTGTATCAATATTCATCAAAGATACCCACACCTCCAGGTTGGTGTCAAAGCACAAAGCATCAGAGACTATCCGTGTGCAACTAACAGTGGGTAAAACTGCCTTCCAGTTTATAGCCTGCTACAGACCACCCTCCCAAACCCAGGAACCCCGCTCGGCCTTCCTGAGAACACTGGAAAATATGAAGGTCTCTCCAAACACCATTATATTGGGCGACTTCAACTACCCAAACATAGGCTGGGAGCATTGCTCTAGCACCAACACCCTAGCCCAAAGGTTCCTAGAATTTATAAACTCAAATGCTATGGAACAACTTGTTACCACTCCCACAAGAGGGGAAAACATACTGCACCTGATCATCACCAACATGGGGACTCTATGCTCCAGACCAGAAGTGTATCCCTCACTGGTAAGATCAGACCATAAACTAATCTCACTGGATATTCACATCCCGACCCCACCCCCTGCCCAGAAAACCACAGTGAAAACTTTTCTAAAGAAAATTTCACACTCCTCAAAACTGAGATGGAATCCTTCAAAGCCCCCGGGCCTGTGGAAAATACGGTCCAGACTGCAGAATCCTTTATAAACGCATTCTATGAACACCTTCAGGAATGCATGGATCATGCGATCCCAAATAAAACCAAGACCCAATCCTCCAAAGGCAGACGTCCTGTCTGGTGGACTCCAGCCATAAACAAACTATACAATAGAAGGAGGAAGCTACTAAATGATAGAGCAAAATCCCAAAAAGGGAAGGCATCACTGATCAGTATTAGCAAAAAACTACGGGCACTCATAAAATTGTCTAAGGCCAGCTTCGAGAGAAAAATTGCACAGGACACTAAGGATAATCACAAGGCTTTCTTTAGTTATGTTAGGAACCTGGGTGGTAATTCCCAGATATGCTCAGAATTAGTCCAAAATGTCAAAAAATACACTGAACCCACAGACTTTGCCAACATCCTAGCTGACAGGTTCAGCGCAAACTCCCCCCCCCCACCTAAAGGTCAAATATCTATCCCAGCAGAGTGCTGCCCCCCTGACATCTCAGATGCTCAGGTAAGAGCTGCCCTCTCCAAAGCAAAAAACACAGCATCAATGGGACCAGACGGTGTACCGGGCTGCATCCTACATGAACTCCAAGAAGAGCTAAACCCAAACATAAAACTACTGTTTAATCTAAGCCTTACTACAGGATATGTGCCCAAAGAGTGGCGTACAGCAACAGTGGTCCCTCTCCATAAAGGTGGTGCCTCAACAGATCCTGGAAACTATCGCCCCATAAGCCTGACTAGCTTGGTCTGCAAAGCTATGGAAAGGATCATCATGGACCTCATAAATAAAGATGTTGGGGACCTACAGACACTGGATCCAACCCAGTTCGGCTTTGTTAAGGGCAGATCCTGCCTCTTAAACCTGGTTGATTTCTTTGAAACAGTCACCAAGGCCATTGACGAGGGGAAGGTGGTCCACACAGCCTACCTGGACCTCACAAAAGCCTTCGATACAATACCCCACTTGGCATTATAGATAAGCTCACCAGCTTAAATATAAACCCCTATGTCACTAGATGGATTGCAAACTGGCTCAAGGACAGAACCCACATGGTTAGAATTTCTGGAGCCATGTCAGACTCAAAACCAGTTACAAGTGGTGTCCCACAAGGCTCAGTCCTGGGACCTCTCTTGTTCGGTATATATTTCTCAGAGGTACAGGCCAGCACGGAAAGACTGTGGCTGACCAAGTTCGCAGATAACTGCAAACTGGGCGCCATAATTGACTCTCCAGCCGACACAAGCATCCTGCAAAAGGGCCTCATAGAAACAGACAACTGGTGCCAGAGCCATGGCCTCAAGCTAAATGCCAAAAAGTGTATAGTCATCCCCTTTGGCAAAAACAAAGTGCCCACAAATTACCACATAGGTGATAATCCATTAATACAGAAGAAGTAATTAGGGACCTCTGGACCCAAGTTGATAGCAATCTCTCATTTGACAACCACGTAGCCAAAGTGGTTAGAAAAACATTTTATATAGCCCACCTAATCATGAAGGGATTCACATCTAGATCAGGGGAGGTCATCGTGCCTCTTTACTCATCCCTCATCAGGCCCATAATTGAGTACAATGCCCCTTTTGGGATGTACCTTACCAGACACCTGCAGCAACTGGAAAGACCCCAAAAGTACCTCACCAAGAGGATCAAAGGGCTCAAACAGATGCCATATGCTGCCCGGTTAAAGAAACTCCAGCTCTACTCAGTGGCATACCACCTGTTCAGAGGCGATCTGTGCCTGACGTATAAAGCCATGTCCAACCTGGAATTAATGGACAAATTAATGGACATGCTGCACCTCAGAAAATCCAAATCCCATCGTGCTACGTGCTCAAGAGACTTGAACCTCAGCATTGAAATAAATAGGACATGCTGGAGGGACAGATTCATAACCCAGAGGCTCCCTTCACTCTGGAATAAAATCCCAGTCCAGGTTAGGCAGAGTCCCTCATTGACTCTCTTCAAGAGGAATCTTGATGAGTGGATGGGAGATCGTAGGTTTACCCTGGGTATCACTTCTGTGTCACTGTTAGACAGAGGCACAGTATACTAACCTCGAAAAAGGGCATTGCAAAATAAATTTAAAATGGGTGGCGAAAGCCAAACACATTCTGGCTAGGCTTATAAATGCCCTAGGACAGATAGCCTAGTATGAACCTATGAACCTATGAACCTATGAACAAGTTTATCGTTATCACCTGCTTTAAGTTACAATATGAAACATGCAGTTCTACTGAAAATATATTTACAGTGCGTACGGATTTTAACAGGGCAAGCAGAACAGCTTACTGAGCACTGGAAATAATATTTTATGTATTCTATTTAACAGCAGGCAAAAATCACATTTTGTAAAGTTTTAATTAACAATGGCCTGCTGGAGAGATACTATGGAGTGATGTACTGTGAGTGATGTGGAGGTTCAAAGGACTATCTTCTTTCTTCACTATACTAAAGTCACTACCCTCCCTCCCATTCTAACACATTTTCTATTTATATGTATTTTGGAAGTGCAGAAATTATTATTATCTAACAGGACTGACCTCTTACTAAATGATAAGAAAAATGCTACTTACTGCTTCTTTCATTCATCTTCTCTTTTTACGATTTTTCTCTTTCACGCAAGGAAACAGACTTACACAGAAAATTTCAGGAAACCAAAGCTGACCAAATGTGATAAGATAGTTGACTTTATCAGCTTTCAATTCTATATATTTTCCCTTCTTCTGATAAAGTGTAGCACCTAAATTGAACGGCAGCCGATGACTCATGCACACAAATTATATATGCTTGAAATTGCTGAGCAGAAATGCAGAATATACATTTCATATTCATCTTTCCTGGTACTGATGGTATGCATCATGTGATATATTTCATTCATTTTTTTCTTTCATTTTCATTTGCTTTTGTCTCCCTTTTACTTATCCTAATACTGCTACAAATATGCATCTACATCCACAAGATCAACAGTATGAACATAAAACTGCTACAACATTCCAGTTACTAAAATATTTACTTCATAATTTCTGTAAGACTGTCTATTTAAGAAGAACAGCAGCTTTCTGGTGGGTAATAACTGCCTTTTGTACCTACATATGACATTTATTAATGTTTCTACTGAATTATATTAAAACAAATTGTGCACATGTTGTGCTGGAAATGCAATATTCATTGTTTTGATACACAAAGCTGTCCTATTATTTGATGTGCTATATATTAAGTAAAGAAGTTAGTAAGTACACACCAGATAGATACTGTTCTTCTTAAGACTACCGTCATATAAATAGATATATTCAAGTGTCTGATATAACTGCTTACTTGCTGTATGAGTACATTTCTGAAGGGCCCTTAGGCAAACTGCAAATTCTTAAATTAATCTACAAGTTCTGGTTCCTGTGATGTCTATTGTTCTTGACATAATTTTAATGGTTTAGAACTTCAAAATGAAAGCTGGCCTGGGAATTCATTAAAGGACCTAGCACAGGAAATGCCCTGCTCACATGATATGGTAAGTTGCAATTCAGATACATATTAGACTTGACAAGATAAGACCTTCTTACTGGCCTTTTGAAAAAACTTTCTGAACTAAACCTATCCACCGCCACTATTTCTTGGTTTGCTAGTTACCTCAATGGCTGATTTTGTTCTTTTAAATGGCTTACTGCGACCTCTCCTGCTCTACCTGTCAAAATTGGTGTACCTAATGGATCAATCCTTGGCCGATTACTGTTTAATATTTTTACCAACCTATTGTCCACATCTTGCCCACACTCATCACTTGTGCAAGACGCTGATGACTCCATAGTTATCACCATAGCAGATTCCCTCTCTGAATTAAATACTACGATGTAGAAATACTTCTTATCCATCATAAACTAGCTCACCATGAACCATCTAATTCTAAAAAAACTAAACTCCTGCTTTTCATTCACAAAACTATGAATCAACTTAAATCTTCCTTTCCTATTGCATCTCTCAATAACACCCTAACATTGTGGAATCACACACCAAACTACTAGGGGTCATCATCGACAACCATCTCAAATCTGATCTGCATGTTCTCAATAACATAAAGAAAACCCACCAAAAACTGGGACTCTTTTACAGGAACAAAAAGTTCTTATCCAATAAAGCCAAAACTACCTATCCCATGCCTACCTTTGCCCCAGCCTATTCTATGGCTTACAAATCCTCATTAACCTTCAAAATACTCTCTACAGAAAACTAGAAATCACCTACAATAAAATTGCTAGATTCACTGCTGACCATTCCTACCACTCGCACCACTGTCTTGCTCTTAAAAGGTTAAACCAGTTAGAATTTTCTCACCATCTGCTTCTCTCTCAGCTTCAAATGATTCATTTGATTTTGTATCTACCCTCCTTCTGTCCAAACATTGCCTCAGTTGTCTTGCTCTACTCCCCACTCAAGATCCCACCAAACAAAACTTTCTTCAAATATACAAGCCTAAAACTCGAATAGGACAAAAGCTTTATAGCTACTCCCCAGCCCAATCTTGGAATAAACTTCCTTTGGACATCAGAAATATCAGTCACTCACATAGTTTCAAAACTGCTATTAAAAACTATCTATGCATTACATGGATCTGCTACTGTAACTGTTGTCCTCAACTAACAACCCTTTACTACCCCCCACCCCTCTTCTTTTCTTACCTCTATCCCTACTTATAAGCTGTATATTGACTTAGTCCCACCTAATGTCAAGTGTATTATTTATTTATTTATTTATTTTACATTTGTTGACTGGGCTAGTCTAACTGGATATATGTCCATTTTCAGTAGAGGCCCGGATAGAAAAGCTCCGATATATGCAATTATACAGTAAATGCAATAGTATCATAACATACAATATATGCAATAGTAGGAAGTGACATTAAAATTGATTTAGATCAGACATAAAAAAGTGTACAGAGTCAGCAAGAGAAAAAACTTAAGATAACATATAATATGAAAAAATAAAAAAATAAACAAGATTAGTTATTTTACATCAGAGGCCTGGGTACAGGCATACATACTCATGTTTGCTTACAGCTAAGTTGAAGGTGAGTACTTCTAGAGTAAGTCACTCGTTTAATAGAGCTGAGAGGCAGGCTCCTTTAATACTTAGGTAGTGGTTAGCATTTTTAGTTAAACCAAATAGACATCATAGGACAAAATAGAGGGGATGAGTGAAGGGAGTAGGAGATAGCGAAAGGAATGTTAGTCAGGGTTAGAGCAAGGGCATAGCCAGTGTGTTATGAGGTATTCCTTGAGATATTTTTTGAAGAGCAATGTAGAAGAAAGAGATGAGAAGAGAGTTCATTAGGAAGTTGGTTCCAGGCTTTTCCCACTGTGTTAGAAAATATAGAGTCTCCAGCCTTGTTATTACATTTAGTAGTGGAAACTAGTAGCTTATTAGCTGATCGTAGTATTCCAAGATTCTTGTATGGGGTAATCAGACTAGAGAGGATTGGGGTATTCATAGGGTGATAGAGAATCTTTTGGGTGATAGTAAGTTGTTGATAATGAAGTTGGTTCTGCAGTTCTAGCCATCCCAGCTGTTTAAGGTTGGAACAGTGATGGGTTCTAAAAGGGGCGCCTGTGGCAAATCTGGCAATGTTATTGTAGCTGGTTGCTAGTTTGCTCAGGTTGTTTTTAGATAGGTTGGTATAAATGGCAGAGGCATAAAACAGGATAGAGATAAGGTGGGTTTGCGTAATGGTAATTCTGGCCAATGGTGTGAGGAAGGTTTTGATTCTATAAAGGGAGCTTAGTTTTAATATGATCATCATAGTTAAGGTGGTGGTCTATTGTGATTCCTAAGAGTCGAGTTGTAGCGTCTGGGGATTATGCTACCAATGTAACGTGGTGCTTACTCTCTTAACTGTCCTTGCATATTAATGATGTTAGAATGTACTTACTCTTAGATTGTTAATCATGTGCTAATATTATGTGATTTGTTTATAGTTTTTATAATTTACTGGATGAGTTTTCTTTTTGTTTTCTACATGCATTGTGTAACTGTGGAGGTTTTCTTCCATGGCCTCAGTTGAAAAGTGCTTCAGCTCAGATGGACTAACCTGGTCAACAAATGTCAAATAAATAATTTGTATGTCTATGAATTGCAGTTACTACTGCAATGTGTAGATCATTGCTGGTCTGACATTGCAGTAGTAAACTGCTGCTCATGTATGTACTGGCATCCACCCACAGTCACACTCCCACACACACAAGTAATACACAAACACACACACACACATACACACACTCACACACACACACACACACACACACACACACACACACACACACACACACACACACACACACACACACACAGACACACACACACACAGCCCCCATACCTGCCCATTGGCTTCCCTCCTGTAGTTCTCACCACCACCTCTGAACCACCATAAGACTTTATGTGCTGTTATGGCACACTTGTAGTTACCCTGGTGGCTACTGTGTCCCCCACACCCCAATCACCTTAATCCCTGAGGAACCCCCACCCCTGATCCCTGTGCTGATGTTGGTGCCATATGACACAAGTATAATGTATGTATCCCTAGTGACTAGTGGTTCACTCCTACCCCCAATCCCAGTATTGATGTCGGTGCCATGAAGGCACCTAAGTAAATAGTCATCTCTGGTGTGTTGTGGCTTCCCCTATCCCCCTCAATACTTATACAATGGTCATGGTTGGTACTTAAACATGGCCTTTTGGCCATGTTCAGTGCAGCATTGTGCCAGGTCCAACCATGTTGATCTATATGGCCAAGTGATTTCTTAACTTACTGAGTGTGTAGATGCCTTTCTGGAGGTGGTTCAGTGGCAGAGAATGGATATGGCTAATTACCATATGTGTATTCTCTGGACTGCTGCATTAGCATTCAGTATAGCTGTGGGGGCAGCCCTAAAGTGTGCTCCATATCTTCAAACTAGTGCACTATGCACACTGGCTTAGAGCAGTTGTCAAATAGCAAAAGGATACCGCAACTTGTACATGGAGGTACACATGTCATGGCGCCTTTGTGAATTCCCCCCACTTCTTTTTTCACCAGAAATTCCCATAACATGAAAAAATTATTCCATGAGTCATACATCATTATAATCAGATTATTATATTAAAATATTGCAAAAAAGTTAAATCACAATGGAAAATTATATACGTTGAATGTATCTGTCTTACTTGAAATACATGCTGCAATCCATCTTCTAAATATCAGGTTTCATTCTCTTTTCAAATTTAAAATAGCTGCAAGTTATATATGTCACCATTTTATGAGAATTATAGTTTTTAAGTTTTTTTTCTTGTACTACATTAACATGAATTGCCATGTATGATAATAGGTTGCCAGCAGCCCAAGTTCGAATATTTGTAGATGGTTGCAACCAGCGAAGGTAGAAATCGTACCAGCTGGCTAGATTGTTTTAAAACTCCTGCTTTTGGACTGACTTGTAGATGAAATTGAAGAAACAGGTAGGTATCAGAGACATGCATGTGTAAAGAGGCAGGTACTGCGGCCATAAAGAATGGTGTACCCACATGTATTAGGTGATAAAAATGATTCTACACTGAAATATTAACTCCAAATTCCTCTCACCACACATTCTTGTTTCATCAAACAAGAAAGCTGTTTATTGCATACAAAGTGCTCTTTGCAGGGAGCAAATCCCTTCACCACTCAAATAACTGCAAGGCCTTGCAGGCACTAAATGTACACACACACACACACACACACACACACACACACACACACACACACACACACACACACACACACACACACACATATATAAAATAACACCTAGAACACTGTTCAAGGAAATGCACATTTATTAATATGATGTGCTGATATATACATATTATATATATATATATATATATATATATATATATATATATATATATATATATATTTAACATCAACAGCTTCCTACAACAGTGCAACTGGTAATATCCCCATATCTCAGTACTAAGGGAATACCCCTCATTGGGAAAATGCAAGGTGCTATGCCAGGTAACTTGAACTGAATAAATGAGTCAAACTAGGGTGAAGAAGATAATGCGGTCTGTCCACAGCCCAACTTATACTATATGTGCATATCCTCATTCATTGCATTTTTCGCATAAATATTACTAGTGGCTCAAGACATAACTGCTAGAGTGTGATAAGTGACTAAAAGAAAAGTGTCACCAGTTTGCCTTTTTAAAATTTCCCTTATGTGCTATGAGCCTGGAAACATACTTTCCAATATTTTAAGTACTGTATTAGTAATTGGTACAGAGTTGAAGACCAAAATATACCAAAGAACAATTTTAAAATATTATATACATTTTAGTCTATGGGCGGCCACAGTGGTGTAGCAGTTAGCATTGCTCCCTCACAACAAGAGGTTCTCTGGTTCAATTCTTGGCTGGGAAGCCTTCTGTGCGGAGTCTGCATGTCCTCCCTGCAGTCACGTGTGTTTCCTCTGGGTGTTCCTGTTTCCTCCTACATCCCAAAGACATGCAGTAGGTGGACTGGACACTCTAAATTGGCCCTAAGTGTGAGTGTGTGTGTGTGTGTGTATGTGCTTTCTGTGGAAGGTTGGATGCTGGGCTGGCAACTTGACACCGTACAACTACATTGCCAATTGTTCTGCAGACCGTTGTTGCTCTGTGCTGTCCACTAACCGGGAAAAGCCGAAAGAAGAATATATAAATTTGACTCTAAATACATATCTTATCCTCATCCAGGAAAAGTCTATTGTATCCTTGCAATTTAAATGAGAAATCACTGACTTGAAATAGACTGTATGCAATCAGACATCTACACAGATTGTGACATAGTTAATTGAGAAATTCTATGTTTAATTAAATGAGATACAAGAAATATTTCTTCAATGACCTCAGTTTAACAAAGGAAGGTCTTCCTGATTCAGGAATACTTTCATTTATTTTTACTAGAAAATGGTTTTCTGTGCACAAAGTTGCTTAACACGGCATTAAATTGCTGCTTTTGTGTTCACCTGAACTGCTCTGTATGGGGGGGGTATAATAAGTAATATAAAGAATATTATGTTGCTAGCATGTGATATTGTGGAAACATTATTGTTTTGCACAGCAGAATGACAAACAAGTCATATCTGTGCTAAGAAGAAATTCATTGGTGAAAATATCTGATTACCTACTAAAGCATTTTTGATTCATTAAACAGTAGGAAACATTGATTGATGCATAGGTTGTATGAGCCCTATTACTCTCACATCTTCTATTATGGCATTGGCACACATTTATTATCTTAGGTTGCTATCACCCCAAATCTGGTTTACTTCGACGCCATATCTTTTGTAGAGTGCCAAATGGTTGTGAAATGTTATATTGTTTAATAACCTGGATATCAACAGAGACATGTACACCTTTTCTCCTTATTGAGGTCCACCTAGATTTAAGAAATACCTCCCATTGATACCACAAATTTATAGAGGGAAATTATTACATTTCATTCATCTGTTTACTGGTTATGCACACTAGGCAGGAGCCCCTTTTCTGTTTCAACCTGGGTGTGATGTCTGAGATGCTTGCTCAGAGTCACATACGAGAAAAATGGAGACGGAAGGATGTTAACAGCTCATTGCCTTAATACTGTACTAAACTTCTATGCAATCTTTTCAGTAGTCAACATAGACTTTGTCATCACTGGTGCAGTTCCAGATTCTATGCAAGCAGTGCAGATGATTGAGGCTATATGCTGTGAATAAGTTTATACAACACCCTATTGAAATGTCAGCACTCAAAATGCCAGAGAAGGGGAATCTCAAACACTGATCTTCTCCTTTAAACTTCTTTTTTGTAGGAGGACAAGCCTCCCTGTATCCCCCAATGTTGGGGAAAGCCATCACTATCTACAGACCTTATACATGCTAACTCTTAGATTGCCATACCTCAGAGAAATGGCCATCTTGGACTTAGTTTATGTAAGTCAATTTTTTCAGCCTTGTCTCCCTGTTTCAGGGTTTGCTCTAGCAGCTCCCAACATTTCAAATGATTACCATTTCATACTTTATTCTGCATTTCGTCCTGGTTGCATCTGAAAGAGGTACTTGTGTATTGTAGGTTTTCTTCACTGACAAGTACATAAAATAAGAATAACTAAACAAATCTCCTCTCTAGAATAGGGAATCTTGAGTCCTTGACTTTAAGATGAAGGATTTAAGAAGACTGCTGAGTCTACACTTATAATTTCATACCGTGACCTTGTATCCCACGGGAACAATCTGAACATTAATAAAGCACAACAAAGGCTATTATGTGTGAGCCTTAAGATGTTTTCCTCCATCAAGTATACAAGTGAAGTAGCAAAACACATTTTTGTGCATTAACATCTTCCGCAGGTTTTTATGACCAATTATACATTCCATTTTGTGACAAAAATAATTAAATGCAAACAAGAAATAGCAGGAAGATCACAATGTACATATTGTCACTTTAGCATTTGTTAACAAAACTACTGCTGCTTTTACAATAAAATAACATCTCTTTCAAACACCCTTCTGAATTCTTTATCAGCTTGAGACTCTGATAGTTAGTGAAGAAAATTATGGCTAGTACCTATTCCTGAGGTCAGGGTTTGATTCTCTCAGCCTTCATTTGCCTACTTTGTGAACTTCAGGAAGTCACTTAACTTGGCAGTGCACTGGAAAATTGGGACAAGCTCATCAGCAGTGTCTTGATCTGCAAGGCTATCAACTACCCATGAGCAGTGAGGCATCAAGTGTAATTTCAAGAAGGAAATTATTATATTCATAATGTTTTTTTGTAGGTGACACACTAATCTGCAAATGTGCTAGCACTGGCTTGTACCCTCAAAATGCAGTACATCAGATCATGAGGATTAACAAATGTTAACACTAGGTATACACTTTTCTGAATTTAGGAACAGCCCTAGCACAATGTTTTTGTTGGCAATTCATTCAGAAAGGTTACACAAAGTGCACATATAGTGGACAGTTTGTGGTAATCTTTATAAATTCCCCCCATACATTTTCACTAACCCAGTCAATTACAATCTCTTCCATTGACTTTAACAAGTCTGCTTTTTTCTTAACCCATTACAGAGAAGGTTGGGTACAACTAATATCTCAGTAGAGAGCAATTCATTCGCATACACTATTCTAGATGCACTTTTATCAGAATGTTGCTTAGTTTATGTGAGGCATACACACACAGACACACACACATCTACATATATATATATATATATATATATATATATATATATATATATATATATAGGTTCATAGGTTAGTACTTTGGTTTGTAAAGTGAACACTTTAACCATTATGCCAACCTCCATCATAGAGCATTGATGTCTTGTTGGTTCAAAAGTCCAGAGAACCACCAGACTAATACCAAGCCATATATTACCACATTTAAATGTGTTACATGAATTCAATCAGAAGGAGGGCGTATGCAGTGTTTGTTGCAGGTGCTGAGGATATTACAGTTAAATATTATCAAACAATAAGGCAAAATGTGTTTCCTGAATTTAAGCCTGTCTTAGGAATGGGATGCATTCCAGCTACAGCAATGCAAAAAAAAAATAATACTTGGAGAAATTAAATGAGAAGCTATAATACGTTAGATCACCTATCAGTCAGTATATAATCATCAGTTTAGCAAGACTTTGGAGTCAGCAGAAGATATGTGTAGCCTAAAATATTCTAAAAACAGCAGCGAACAACATATTTAATAAGCGATTGTTCATAGTTATGTGTAAAGAGCGACTGCATGGGGGAGGTTCTTACAGTAAACTTGCTTCTCTTTTCTGGATTGGTTCTCTGCCTTAATCCCATTGGTATCCATGGTAGAATCTCACTCTCTTGTTTCTCTTTTCTGGATTGGTTCTCTGCCTTAATCCCATTGGTATCCATGGTAGAATCTCACTCTCTTGTTTCTCTTTTCTGGATTGGTTCTCTGCCTTAATCCCTTTGGTATCCATGGTAGAATCTCACTCTCTTGTTTCTCTTTTCTGGATTGGTTCTCTGCCTTAATCCCATTGGTATCCATGGTAGAATCTCACTCTCTTGTTACCTTGAATAGAATAAGTGAATACTTGAAAAATGAAAGATAACATGTATGTTTATGTATGTGAGTCCATCATGGTAACAAACCATTAGTACAATAAATAATTATGTGTGCATCTCCGAATGCACAAATGCAGTGTTTTGGAATAATGGGGCTGCAGGGGAAAGGCAACGACCAACCCAGCTGACTATATTAAATTGAAGACTGTTTTGGCCTCAGAAGAGCATGGCTTTCAAAATATTTTTTATAGCTCAGGCAGAATTGAAAGTCTTTATATAAACTTGGATACCATGGTTTCACAGGTCCAAAGGTCTGTACTAGGCATTGGTTTAAACAATCATTTAAAGTCTAGCTTATCTAAAAAGTTGACAGAAACATGCTTTGTTTAACCATGGTCATTACTGTGTGTCAGTCTGAATAACTACAGATGTAAAAATAGAAAAACTGAATATATAATAGATTTGATAGAAAACCAATAACATCATCTCATGATTAAAATATATGCTGAAACTGATTAATTCTTACAATATTGCTATGGAAACTTAAAGTACTCGGCAAGAAAGATTTTGATAGCTGAAAGCAGCTGGATAAGAAAACTGAAAGCCTTAACATTAGGTTACCCAGAGCATTCAGAAGAATTCATTATATCCCTAATATAGTAGGAATCATATAAGTTTATACATATGAAAATCTGTCCTATAAACTACTGATCTTATAGAATAATGAGTGATATATTTCTACATATGTATTTTGTATGATTCATAAAAACTTGCACTTTCTTAAAAGTAGACAAGAGGCATGCTTTGGTTGACCATGAGTGATATATTTTTCCACAAGGCATGTAGGTACCATGTCAGAAACTATTCCCTATGTACATATTGCTTACATAAATATCAAGGAATCCATCTTGTGATTGTAACCAAGAGATTTTTTTTTAATTTTAGGTTCTTTTTTTTTTTTTTTTTTGTAAAACAGTTTTTAGATATTCAAATGACAACAAAAAAGTTTGTATCTATTTGCCCTATATTTCATAGCACCTGTTATTACATTTTGAAAAACCCTTATGTAAGTCACTGAACTGCACTGTAATGAAGCAAGAATAATGCTATATACAGACATAATTATTTCTCTTAATTATCCTAATATTCTTAGTAGTATTATTTGAGATATCCTAAATACCTTCTGAACTAATGTCAAGACATTTTCATCAAAAATAAGACTACTGTTTTTATGTGTGACTGATGTTCCTTTAGCAAAGACAATTCAGAATATATGACCGCCCATTGTACAGTCAATATTCCCAGAATCCATTGCAGACCATAGGGTATTTCTTTTCTTTAAGCTGATCATTAGTCTGTTGGCAGAATAGTGGCCCCTGGGCTCACTAACTCTTCCCTAATACTCAGGCTGTTTCTGATACTATTTCCTCAGCTTTTACAACCTTCATAAATTTCAGGCTTATGTCACAGACAAGTAAGCTATCACACTATGGTCAGAGAACAGGCTTATTCTTCACATTTGTTCCCTACTGACTTTGACACAGGACTTATACTTCCCCAAGTACAGTACAAAAAGCATCATTGAAGAATCAAAATTGTAATACTTTACTTTGTCAGGCTCCCTGCTAGGTAAAAAATATAGAATGTTAAAAATGTAGAGTGAAGTCCCAGAGAAGTAAATGTTCTTTCAAAATAATTAGAAAGTGCTAGTTTCTTCTGCTGGAGTGCTGCAGTGGTTCACTTTACTTATGTATGCAATCTTTTACACTAACAGACAACTCAGCATTGTATAACAGTCTACCCAAAATGCCGCTCTCATTGCTGTTGCATAAATTTGGGAAAATTCTAATTTATTATTGCTTTCAAGCAGGTATATATATACCTGCTTGAAAGCAATAATAAATTAGATCTATGCATGTAAGGTGATCCGTCTTTTAAAGATTTGGATACACTACATGCTTTCCCGAAATTGACATGGCTAAGGTTTAAGTTTACAGTTTAGCCTCAGGGACACAATCTTGAGAAATGGTGTATTTTTAAAATGATATCATAGGAAAAAGAGCAATAAAAAGCATTCATCAATGAGGCTAAAATACTGTTCAACACCTCACGTACCACATCACATGGTTGCAAGGTATGTTTTTTAGTCAACCAATCACTTTAAAAATGCCTTTTGATTGTGTTTGGAGGAGGTGAGGAACTTTTACTCATAGCAGGCTTTACAAGGTTTAACCTTAAGTCTAAGTTACTTGCAGAACATTTTGAACTCCCCTATAAAATTGCAGGAATTAAGTTTATTCATCAGTTCAAGAAGCTTATTTTCTTTTTATAGTAGATTTTGTTTATACTAGGGTTTTATCTCAAAGACTTTTTCTTGGATATTCATCACAAAGGTGCCACAGTGGAACACAGGCTTTAATGCAGGAGTTAAAATGCATGCAGAAATCAATGCTACATGTAGGTGAATTTTTTAAAAGATCCCTGTTGAAGAAACAGTACCTCTGAATTTCTTCAGACTGCCTGACTGTACTAGGAAATGTTTCTTGTAGCACTCTCTGAAGAAAGGCTGATTAGGTATAGACTTAGATGGGATTCTCAGAGAAAAGATAATGGTGTGGTGGTCAGATCTAATCATGGAAGAGAAGAAGTTAATTGTGGAGCAGACTGGTTGTATGTTAATAAGGACCAAGTAAATGAGATTGTCTATCCTTAGTAAGAGTGAGTACGAACTGGTTGAAGGAATTGTGTCAATATACTTAAGGAACAATTGTAAATATTTGTTGTTTGTAGTGTTTGTCCACCAGCTTATTAATGGGTAATTTAAAATTCCCCAAGAAGATAATGAATGGATTAAATATTTAACCAGTCTAGTTCGTTGAGGAAGTTTCATGGGCTGTGGGTGAAATTCAAGAGTTTCTGAAGTTGGCAGTCCTGTGATACTTGAGTTGTGTCTTGACACTGAGATATGTATGCATTCAAGGCCTTTATCTTGCTGGATTTTATGCAATGTTATGTGGTTGTGGCTATCAGGATTCTCTCAAAATGTTTGCTGATAAGACTTTTTAATCTAATAGGACTAAAATTTTCAGTTTTAAAAGAAAGCCCTGCCCTTGTGAATTGAAGCAATGTAAACACACTTCCGGGGGGGGGGGGGGACTATGCTTAAGGTCAATGATTATGTTAATACTTATCTAGTCCTTCCCTTAGTGGAAAATAAAAAGGACCATTTATTTCATCAAGACTTGAAGCAGTGTCTACTGTTATCATAGCAAATAGCTTATTCACCATTACTATTGGTATGATAGGGCACTCACAATCAAAGAACAAATTTGCTCCAGTGAAATTGTCCTGAGAACTAACCCCCCCCATCTTGCTTTAACATCAGTCCACAAAACAATCATCTAAAATGTTTGATCAGATTTTGACCCAGATTCCCAAATTAAATGTAAGATTGAATTAAAAAAAACTCTATTACATTGTTTAACATATTTGTAGAAAGTTTTATTATCATTCACATTATCCCCTAACTTTACATCATATATTCACTTAGCTTTCCTAACCATATGTCATTCGAAAATCCTTTATTAAATATACAGACTTAATTACTTAATAAAGGATATTCGGCTGAAAATAGACTGCCTGCCTTGCTTGGATTACTTTTGAATACTTAGTAATTCTGTACAATTATTTATTTTTTATTATTATTTTTTTTTTACTTAAGATGAGTTTAAGTTCACAACTTCTGCTACTATTGTCTGATTTGATTAATATACAGTGATTAACTAGAAATATATGGACTGAAAATCTTCCACAAAGAGAAGTGTCTTACACTGTTTTGATATTTATTTTCACATTCAACTGTCCTCATGAGACGATAATTTCAACTTTAAAAAAATATTGTATAAGCGATGCCAAGTTCTTTTCTTTGAAAAATCACTTTATAGATATTCAAAAAATATACACCTAGTAGTACTCTAAGTCTGGCCATAAAATGATAATATTTTTTACTGGTAGTGCAAATTGCTTTGGCTGAACAGTGCACTAATTGGCCAGTTTATGTTTGTAAAAACTCGTCCAGACTCTGAGCAGTGTCATGCATACAAACCTACATATATGCACTGGATTTAATCACTGTGAGAACCTGTATTATAGGAGCAAGATTATCATCTTCAATGCAGCCATAGTGCAACATTGTTATAACTCAGTGTAACAATGAAGCACACATGAGAATTATCACTACATCTTCAACTAGCTTGCACCTTTTGTCCCACATTTAAATCAAGTTTAGACTAGAATGACTGCAAGTATTTATTGGTGCAATTCCATATTTTAGAAGATCTGTAAACCTGTATCAGAATTATACACTTTCATTATTTACTTTTGCTTCTGCTAATGAAACACAAGTTGTTAACCATTCTTATGTTTTCTGATGTCATTCTTATTAACTGATTAGTCACATCATCTATACACATGGAAAATGACATGCATGTGCACTGGAAAACAGTTCCTGTGAGATATTAGGAGTTGTTTTGTTTAGAAATTATACAACTGAGTAAATAAAAATCCATTTCTAGTAGAGATTAAAATCACAGTGCAAGGAATTTGCAGCATACCCTGCTGAATATTTGCCACTCGGTCTTATAAAGTGCTATTTTATTAAATGGACTGTAAATCTGGATGCTAGGCAAGTACTTTGCAAAATCTCTATTCAGTTTCTGGAAAGAAATGATATGCTGAAAATGGCAAGCTTTATGAAACTGTACTGAAGGGTTTGACAGTAAGCAGAAACCCCAGGATTCAATAAAATCCATGTAGACTCTGTAAAGAGCCTACATGTAATGTACCAGTATACATGATCATGGTTCCTCTTCAGCAGCACACCATACAAATTAATTATGGTGCACTGCTGAGGGAGATTACAGTAACATGGATATTGAATCCATGCAAGCAACAATGTAGAGGATGTCCCATACTTGTGGACTATCCAGAAAACTTATGGACAGTTGGTAAGTACAGCACGCTTCCTTTCAGCCCGTTAACCTGGACTGAAAGGTGAACAACATATATTACTTCATGAAATTTAATTTTTTTTTACATGTTGCATTGCACAGCTGTACTTAGAGTTGCTCACATATACAGTAGGCATCTTCTAGACATCTAAAAGTAGAAACCGGATGTATTCAGTTTTAATTATGTATGTATGTATTTATTCATTTATTTATTTTCATGTGCTTATTTGTATGGAGCAGTGTGTTGCTTAGCTGCACTTATATATACAACAGACACCCACTAGACAACTAAACATAGAAGCCGGATGTATTCAGCTGTTGTAGTCCTGTGGTGCTCAGCAACGTGCAAACCCATGCAGCAAAGCTGCGCTATGCATACAGGCACCTTGCACTATATCTGAAGATATACAAGTTCCTTTCACTATCTCAGTGGCTAGATAGGTTGAGTCATAATCAGCAGTGTAGTGGGGCCTAGGTTTGAGTCTGGAGCAGTCATACTTTTTACAACTATTCCTGTGAAAATGTGTCAGGTGACTGAAATCAGTTTATTTAAAAATAAAAAAATTGACACATTTAGAAAGGTTGTGTGATGCTAAGCAGTGCTTAAACATGGTCAATTGTCTATTCCCATTTGCGTGTTGCTAAGATTTGCTTACACATGGTCTGTGTGAGTTTGTGTGATGCTAACCAGTGTGGTACTTTTATGAAAGTTACAACATGACGTGCAAGGGCAGGAATGCAGCCTATTTAAAGGCCAATAGGCAGGAATTTCACACCATTCTTTGGAGTCTTAACTTGCGTGTGGGTATGCCTGGTTCTGTTGGTGTAGGAGTGCATTTTTGTGTGCAAAAGTGGGGAGGGCAGGACTCCAGAGTTTTTGTTGGACTCCTGGTGTGGCAATATGAACATCAAAATCAAAAATGTAGCCAGCAGAAAAGGTGGAAATCAAAAGATTTTAATATAAAAATCACATAACTAGGTAGAGGGTAGTAAGCCCAACTACCTGTCCCAAACCGGTTTCGGCTGTAATAGCCTTCTTCAGTGAGTAAACATAAGCCAAAAGAGACTATTCATGTATATATAGTATCACAAAGGTAGTTCATTGATACATTAAAATTGGTCATTAAGCCCAGGTGGGAACAAAGCCCCTAATTTAATAATCCATTTGCATTCCTTAAAGTTTAGTAAATCATGCCAAACTGATTTATCCCTACATTTTCCTACAATGCAATCAATAACAGTAAAATAAAAAAGATGCAGAGTTATGTTTACATACATATTTATAGAGAGCATTATTAGGACGCTTATTCCTAATATCACTAAGGTGCTCCCCAGTTCTGAGACAAAAAGGCCTAGAGGTTTGTCTCACATAGAATGAGGAGCATGTACATGTGACTAAGTAGATGACCCACTCTGCAATACTGTTAGCCCAGAAGTTAGTGTTGAAAACTTCTGATGTGTTACGACTACTGAATTCCCTCATATGTTGAACCTTGTTACGATAAGTACAATGACCACATGGCATGCAGCCCAACACTGGGCCACCTCTGAGTGTATGTTGAATGGGAACAATAGAACTGGGTCCCACCCTCTTGTAATGGCTAAAAAGGGAACCCAATGTACGTCCTCTCCTAAATGAGAAAAAGCATCTGTCACCCAAAAAAGTGTGTAATTTCTCCTCGGCCATAAGGATGTTCCAATGTCTATTGATGATATTCATGAACCCACGTGTATTACATCCATATGTGGTCACCAGACGAACCAGAGGATTAGATAAATCTCTTTGTTTGACCTTGTATTGTAACAAGTGAGTTCTATCCTGATTGGACAGTACCAGAAGGGTAGCCTCTCTCACAAAACTGGTGTATTAAATCATTCCTGGTATTTTCAAATGTTTGCTGGCTTGAACAGATCCTTTTGACTTTGAGGAATTGTGATTTAGGGATATTCTGGATGATATGTCAGGGTTGAAAGCTTGTTGCATGTAAAAGTGAGTTGTACTTGGGGAATTTCCTGAAAACCCGGGTAGCTAGGGTATCATCAGGATTCCTGCTAACCTCAACATAAAGGAAAACAATTTTCAATTTATGGAAATTCAATTTAAACTTAATTCCCCATATATTGTCATTGAGATAGCCAATAAACTCATGTAAGTGAGTTTCATCTGACTTCCACACCACCCAACAATCATCCAGATATCACCTACAAATGTTTAATTCATCAATATATAAATTGTGACTAGAGTCATAAATAATAACCTCCTCAATATAAGCCATGAATAGGTCAGCATAAATGGGTGTGAAGGAAGCAACTACCAGGGCTCAGAGTATAAGTCCGAGGCCTGGGATAATTTGGCCAAGGACCTGACCAGTGCTACTGGTATCACCATACTGTGATCAGTGTCGTCACCACTACAATGACCTGAGGCATATGAAGAGGGGAAATTTGGGAACCTGGGTCCAACAGACTAGGGATGGGCACATTCCACACACAGGTAAGTATGTTTTCTAATAATTTAGAAATATAGAAGCTGAATCTGTACAAAACTGGTATGCATAATGGTTTGTTTCTCTTACCACAGCTGCAGAAGAGAGGGCTCGCAATGTCCAGTCCCATGCAGGGCACTTGGCTAGGATGAGGGAATCATGTGGTAAGTATGAAAACATCAAAGTAATAACTTGATGCATAAAGTAATTATACAATAAAGTAATTACAGAGTTTGCAGTCTTAACAGTCAGGTATGAGATACCTGGGACATCTTACATCTTTATTAATGTGTCATTGCCTAACTGTAATAGTAAAGCAAGTACTGTGTAGAATAGCTTCGAAACACCACTTAATGTTGTGGTCTACCCAGCTTAAGCATCACTGTTCTGGTCTGCCTATTGCCTGAAATATGCTATAGGTTGCACTCGATAAATGAACCAGGTATATGGGTAAGGTAAAAGAAGTCTTACACAGCTATCCATGGTCTACATGCCAGAGTTTAAGTAACATTAATCAATAACTTTTAAAAGATGATGGTGGTAACTAATGTTTTCAAATAAAGTGCTAACTACTGCCGTATTCACTGCTTGTGTCTTCCAGTCTGACACCAGTCAACTGTTACTTGTGCATGAATAAAGAATGCACCAGTAAACATCAGAAATAAATGTAGTTGAAACCCTAGATTAAGGACCATGCCAGTGTTCTGATATCTTGTCTGAAATATGCTGTACATAACACTCAGTAAATAAACAAGTTATATGGGTAACTTAAAAAAAGTCCTAGACATTCATACATGTGTGTAAATGCCATATTTGAATTGACAATAAGCAATAAAAAGTGTAAAAGTAGATGGTGATTTGAAAACTAATGTTTTCAAATAAAGTGCTCATTAATCTTCTGGTCACTGCTTGTGGGATCCAATCTGATAGCACACACAACTATGCATGTCTGTAAATGTACAATTTCACACGTCACAATAAACATTGTAAAGGAGATGGTGCTTTGATAATTCATTATATTCAAACAAAGTGCACATTATTCCTGTAGCCACTGCTCGTGGGTTCTGATCCCATAGCAGCCAATTAAGAAATGACCAGCTGCATAGTGTAGTTAGTGTACATGAACATACCTCTCAAATGTCACATTTTATGCATAATGTAATTAATACTGCTCCATATGTGTGGTCCTTGACTTGCAGCTATATGACATTACTTGGAATGCAATTTAATGGCAAATCTGTCATCAGAACTCTTTGCTAATAATGTATGAGCACACTATGTAAAAATGTTCCCTGTAATTGTGCATTTGTACTACCATTTGGTAGGGCTTGGCTCATAATATCCCATGCTAACTGGTTGAGAGCTATGTATGTGAAATATCATCTATACAATATTAGCAGTCACTGTACTTGCAACTGAAATCTTACATATGTAGAAGTATGTAGTATTAGTCTGTGTAGTAATATGTGTAGCAAAGTTGATGTTTTTTTTCTTTCTTACCCTACCCCTTCTCTTCTTTAATTTATCAACTATATTTATTATTATGATTTGATATTAATATATTATTTGTAACTACCTCTTATGTTGGCCTTATGTATAATTTCATATTGCTTTTCTGTTAAAATACTTTCATTTACGTTATTTATAGCTGGGTTCCATATTATATTCCTTTCTATTTATTTTGATTAGTCATTATTATTTTTATTATATTAATACTAGCATTTATTTAGTTATGTTAATTTTTAGCTTATGTTTATATTTAATATACTACAGCATGACAAGATAGGCTTGTTCCAGGTTAACCACCTACCTTGGCTCTCCTGGCCGCGGCACCGGGGCCCAGCACGTGTGGGCCATAGCCTGGTGGCTCCCCCCTTTGCTGCCTTTGCACTACCTAGGGCATAGGGTAGTTCTGCCTCACAGGTTTGTGGCAGTCCCCCCTCTGTGAGTGTAAGTGGAGGGGGTGATTATGTCACCCATGATGAACTGCCAGGCATGGTGCATGTGTTGCTGCACCGAAGTCTCAGTACACGTCTATGCCAGATGGAATGCATGCTGTCCATCCTAGTGGGGCAGCCTTGCCCCCAGCACTGGATCAACCACTGCCTACGCAGGAGCAATGACGATACAGTGCTGACAGCCCCATGGGTGATGACTTGAGTCACACTGCTACCATGTCTGACATCCATGGGACTGAGATTCCACAACACCCTCCCCAACCAAGGTGTTAACCCCTCTCTTATGTCACATACCAACCCTGTCTGCTTTCTTGTCTGTCTTGTCTGTTTGCAAAAGCTTCTTTACCTTCCCAACTTACTTTGCCCACACATACCTATGCCCCTTCCCCAACATTCTGCTCTACCCTTAAAAAAAATAGAAACCTGTACCAAAAAAAAAAAAAATTGTCCCATACATATCTCTCCATTTTGCACGTGTCCACTGGCCACAGTTAATTTGGTCCAATTAGCTTGGAAAAGCACTTATGTTGTCCTCACCCCCTCTCTGGAGGTGACAGTCCAAATTCAGCTAAAAAAAATATGTTAAAGTGCACAGTTGTTGCTGTACATGAAATGGATAGCTATGCTTCTTTCTTAAACCCTTCCTACAAATACTGTACTTACCTGTCTTTCACTATGTTTTTCCCCCTGCAAGCACCCCATTTTACCACTGTTTTATCTCCCCATTTTTCATTTCTTTAAAGATTTTTTGCACAATGCTGTGTAATGTGCAGTGTTGCTAAGCTAAGCTAAATGGAGCTATATTGACATATGTGTGTGTGAAATATTAATCACATTCAAAAAGTACACCTGAACCCTAATTCGAACCCAGGACCATCGCGCCTGCAGACCAGTTTAGTGTATCAACCCACTAAGCCACACAGCTGTGAATTAACACAGCTGTTTTAAGCAAAACATAATATTTGCCATTTTTCTATCATTAAGCACGATTAAGCAAAGAGTAATAGAAAAATGGGAATGTAACTTGGACTCTGGTTGAGGAATACTTCACTATAAAGTCAGAGACATAATGGATGTAAGTGACGTCTTATATCTGCAACATTTAAAAATGCAATTGCTAAAACATTAATAGAAAAATATGTGTTTAACTGGGACTTTGGTGGAGAAATGCATCCCTATAAAGCCATACACATAAAAATGGATGTAAATGAGGTATGTAACAGCCAGTAAGTGTGCAATTACACATTGAAAAATACACCTGCTATAGCACTGATGTGGTAGCTCAGTCTGTTAAATGCTTTAAAAACATTAATTTTTCATAAACATGGTCCTTGGTTCCAATCCAGTGGTATCTAGCATTTAAAAATACATGTATGTGTACATCACCATTGTGAATTCTGCTATTAATGACTGTCTCATCACCTATTTATCCACCCAAAGCATTTCAGATGGAATGTCTGCTTTTTAATGATGGAAGTCAAAGGCCTGTAGATAGGAACACCGTTAACATATTCCTATTACAGCAGTAGAAAGTGCATAGAGTGTCAAGTCCAGCATTACTATGCATTCACAGAGGATTTCAAGTTATGTAATTTAAAGGAGACCCAGTAATATCAAACTGCAGCACATAATAATTTGTTACTGATAGTACAGATAAGCACAGCTGTACAAGTAACATATACATATAGAGGTTATGCTAGCAATAAGGCTTGCCAGCACACATGTTCCAGATAACAACCATAGCATAACACATGGCTTTGCAGTTGTCCAAATGGTTGACATAGTGCTAAATGTACCCCCTAACTTGTTCAAGGACACAGCAAACATACTGCCTTTTACTCTGTTAATGATAACTTTGGCTAACATACTTACCATAAAGACATACTTCACTTCAATTTCCTGTGGGATGGGTTGCCTAAATTAGACTCTGGCTGCACATGAAGGCTGCCACTGGTCACACTGTTACTCATAAGTGTTGTTGCCCTCCACATTCTCCAGCCTCTCTCACTATACTTATTGCCTGCAGCAGCAGCAGCTGCAGCTTGTAACACACACGTGTGTAGTAAGTATCTACTACAAACATTCTCTATGTGCTGATGTATTATCTCTTCCCCAGTAATTCCACCCCATCATATGAGAAAGGGGATGGATTCTACATTGAGGCCTAATATCTCCTTTAATAGTTGCATGGAATTGCCTGATTATGGTCTGCCGTGGTGGTATGACAGTAGTATTCTTACCTCACAGCAAGAGGTTCTCCCATTCGATTCTCAGCTTGGCTTGGGAGTGCCTTCTCTGTGGAGTCTGCATGTCCTCCCCATCGTTGGGTAGCATTTGAAAGACGTGTGCATAAATGGGCATGCCTTTGTTGAAGGTTGGGCATTGAGCTGGCCACTCTGCTTTTGTAAAAATCTACTGCCAATCATTAGCGGACCGGAGTTCCGCTGTGGCGAGCCCTTACCGGGAAAAGCTGAAAGACAAACAACAACAACACTGCTAATCAGCCGTGTATGCTTCGATTAGCATTCTTGAATGACAGATTGGTTTAGACGCAATCACCTGCAAATAGAACCATCTTAAAAGGCAAACTCCTAGCTAGGGAAGACATTGTGTATGAGAGTTACTTTCTATGGTGAACTCATCATAACAAGTATATATCTGATTCTTTCAAAAGAAGAGTATTGTACACCATCAGTTATGTAACCATTTTGTTTTCAACATGATGCATATGTTTTAATATACTTAGGGGTAATGGAGATTACATCAGTAAGCCTTTCTTAGAACTGTACAGGTGGCATGCCATTGATCTGCAGCTGTGTAACACCTACAGATGATGTAGACTACAGCAAGGTTTTAATGCTGTCTGTTAACTAGGGACACAGGTCTCCTGGATACTGCCTTTGTTGTCAGTTGTAATACTACATAGATGTTTTTTGGCATTGTACTATATACATATGTTATGGGGGTGGGCTTTCCTGCTATGGACCACACAACAAGTGGATTGCTCTGTTGGGTGTCTGATAATATGTGAGTATATGTAATGATACAAGCAGGTGTAGGTCACTAGTGGCACTATCCTAGTTGCCTCCACACCCCTTTATATGGCTGGCACACTGGCAGCCTTCCTTAACTGCTGTAACTGTACATACTGTACACCCACATATGTGATCTTGACATGTGTTCTTATTATTATGTATATCAGGGAATAACATTCATGCCAGACATCACCCACCTTTCACTGAGGAGGAAAACAACCTCATAATTTAAGCATTAAGACAACAATACCAAGTCCTGCTGTCCAGAGGAAGGGCAAATAGGCAAGAGCAAAGACCTTGTGGGATGAACTGGTTCATAACATAAATGCTGTGGGTCATAGAATCACAAACATGAACAGGTGTGACACCTTGCCTCAGACATGATCCACTTGGCATGCAGACGGGCAGCAATATGGCCAAGGATCGTCAGGTCACTGCTGGTGGGCTTGCAGTGGAACAACCTCTGTCAGCCATTGAGGAGATCCTGGCAAGCCTTGCAACAAAGGACAGCTTCCAGGCTTCCATCACACCATATGTCATGGGTGTGGTGCCACCATTTCCACCCAAGAGGAGTGTCCTGGTATGTTTAGTTGAATCAGCATCAAAATACTGTAGCATTTAGTGTGTCAGGGTGTACAGAGTTTTACGTGGGTGTTAGGTTTTATATGGGATAGGGGGAAGTAGGTTACCTGCAGTTTTAAGCTCATGCAGAGATTGTGACCGACATGCCTGTTAACATAGCAGCTACTGTAAATGGGCAATATTTGGACATAGTACCAGTGTTATACTGTAACATGTGCTACTGTTTACATTACCTCTTCCTCAAATGTTTTTCAGGACCATCAGGAACAGGAAGAGGCTGTGCCCCTGCCACTGTTAAGCACATAACATTTTTGTCACAGATGTAGATTTAGTTCATGGTTTTAGCTAAAGTGTCATCCCAGGCCTGCTGATTGGATTGGTGTACCATCTGCATGACTGAAAAATGTAGAGATATGTTCTGACTGTACACACTTTAGGGTCATATCAAGGCCATGTAGGTTTGACCACAGTGACTGATTTCACAGTATTAACAGGACTTTTCAGATGGCCATACCTGTAAACTGTGCAGAGTTCTGCAGAATGTCAGCAGTGTACATAATTTATGTATTGCTCATGAGAGTCCAGTTTAAAGAGCTATATTTCAGATTGTGGGATGTACAAGTCTATAATAGTGGCAGCAGTGTATACAGCTTAACATATATTGAAACATAGTACTGCAGATCATAGTAGTACAGGTATTAATGTGATGGTTTCCCTTTATATCACAGGTGACTTAGGAGGTTGGTCTTTGTTTCCTTCACAAGCTGAAGTTAGTGTCTTTTCAGACTCAGATGATGATGATGGTGGCCAAAGTGAGGCACAGCTGGTGGTTGCAAAGGCTGAATCTGTCATAGAGGTTTACATCCTTCATCCGTCCTCATTATCATCGTACACAGTCAGTATGCCTATGCATATCCAGTCCCCTGAGGCCAACAATATTGGACAGTTGGAGGGTGGGGACATTGAACAGGGAAGTGTGGCTACCATGGCTGCAGTGAGTGTTCACACTGGCCATAGCCAAACAGTTGGCAAGGTTCCACACAGACATTGATAGGGGTGCTCATAGGAGGCCTGCTGTCCCATCACCACCTGTTACAGCTGTCTCATCATGTATCACTCAGCATATGTTTAGGGCTGTCATGGAGGCACAGCCATGTTCCAAAAAGAACTCCAGATGAATATTCAGAGTTATGGATGCAGCACAGTCTGATATCCATGACTGCCTCCACCAGGTTGCTGATACCCTGGATTGGTTAAATGATGCAGTGGAAAGACGTTGGTCTGAGAAAGATCACACACTATCTGCCTTGGAATGCACATTGTCTGTGATAGAATGTCTGGTTGTGGTTGAGCATTGGACTTGTGGATGTAGTTCAGTAACTACATCTGCTGAGAGTCCACGTGACCATGCACAATCACGGTCCCATAGTGGCACTACATCCAGTGCTTCAGAGGGGAGTGTGCTGTCCACACCAACACATGGAAAGCAATGAGCTCATGGTTCTGGGTGGTGCCATGGAGGACACAGTCCCAACAGAAAGGAGTCACCCTCAGGTAGTACCCCTGCATCTGACCTTGGGCATGAAGGTGCAAGTGCATCTCCTGGCAAGGCCAGTTCTTATGTTCAGAGTCATGCACAGCTCAAAGCTGTCTAACAAACATTCACATAGGGTCTGCACTGAGCTTGGCTGTGTTCACACAGACACTCACACACCACTGTCACATTCAGATCACCTACAGACACACATACCACATTTACATGGTCTGTCTTACCTGCTTCCCTTTCTGACTCACACACACACTTGCCAACCTGTTGGGTCAGACTACGCATCCTTCACCCCCACACAACACCCTGTGCAAGTGATGATACCTGTGTCACATCCCTGTCATCATTCTCATCATTGCAGGGAAATGAAGCTGTGTCTGATGCACAGTGTGACTATCCAAATTAATACACATTTGTTTCATCCATTGTTGCCTTTGATCTGCTACTTGCACTGGTCAGTCACACATAACTGCCATTTGCAATGTGTAAACCACATTATGTTGAGTACGTTACACTGGATACTGTTGTAATGGCTGTGTAGTCACACAATGAAAGGTATCTCATGGAAATGTTTACGTTTTACTTTGAGGAATGTGTAGGATACACCTCTGGGTCCAAATCTATAATAAACCCATAATGTCAGAGCACAGGATGGAATGACAGCATAAGAAAATGTCATCAGAATGGTAAAACAGTATAGTTGCATCACTCCATAGGTTCATATGTATATAATGGGCTAACAAAAACAAGGGTGTCTTTCATCCTAGCCATGCATCCCTAAACTCTGACAAAGTCTGATACCCTTGATAAGTTTAAACAGGGTTTGGGGAGCTGATACATGAACAAGCTGGAGTGTGCATAGTGAGCCATCCAGTTTCCCTGTGTCCATTAGAGACATCTGTCCTAAAGTAGTTATCATTGTCGTACTCTCCATCCTGTTTGGTAACATGCACATGATTTGTGTTAGGGCAGAACTGTGTTTCACATGCATGAAGAGCCTGTTACCTATTGGGTGTAGTGTCTGGGCTACATACCTGCCTGATCAGCATGTCCTGTTTATACAACAGTCAAGGTGTAGGAGTGTAGGACAGGTAATTCTTGTGCTGGTCCTTTTTTGGATATGCAGGATGTATACAGTGGGGTCTGACTCCTCTCTGTATGGCAGGCATACACATCTCCTCCAAAGCATGTCAGAGACAGAATACACAGTTACAGGTGTGATGCGGTCTACATAGGACATGTTATGTACACTTTGTATTGATTTACTGTAGAACTCTGAGGATGTGACAGTTGTTGGATATGACTAATTAGTTACATACCGAAGGTAGCATTTCACTCAATGATAGGTGTGATGAATGCCAAACACAGTGGAACAATGACTGTCTTGGATTTACATGCAATACCTTTGTTTATCGGTTGCTCAACATAGATTGCATCCCCAAATATTACTGACCAATGACAGTCAGAGGCAGGATCACTATCTATGTGTCCGTAAGTCCCTGACTACTGGGTCAGCTGCTGGAGGTGTGCAGTCAATACATTAGTTACCAGGGTGGATGACTTCTCAAAGGATAGCATTGTGCATTCTTTGGCATTTACTGTTAGTCCATGGCTCTAACAACAACTGAATGTCTGTGTCAGCCCATCCTGGATAACTGTTGAGGATTCAATGACAGCCCCTAATTTGAAATCTGTTGGAAATGTAGTCAGTCAGTGGCCAATGACAGTAGTCATGACTGCAGAGAAGTAAATGCCCAGAAGGAGCACCTACTACCCAGCCAAACCCACATCACACATACCTACATGTGTGGAGGGCTTTACCGAACACATAAGTAAACACCAGGCACCTCAGAAACCCAAACGCCAGCTTGCTACACATAATCATACCTTGGAAGAACACAGTACACATAATAGCTCACACACCACTGTCTCATCAGTCAAACACCTTAGGCAAAACACAAATTCAAACATATTACTCATAGGTGATTACTTCATGAGTCACATTGATGTGCCTCTCACCAGGCTACATAAGGGGAAGGTCACAGTCAGCTTTCTTTGAGATGCCAGGATACACCATATCACACAAGCACTCAAGTCTGCCAACAGCAGGTACTGTTATGACATCATACTTCCTGTTGGTATGTACAACTTGAGATATACCTCTCCGGAATGTATGCAGAGATATGACTGGGCTGACAGACTATGTGTCTCAGGCAGGTATGCACTTGGCCTTGAACTGAATTTTACTGTCACCTAGGATGATGGCTTAATACAAACGGAAAATGACTGACTTCAATAATTGCCACAGTAAGTGGTGTTAATGTAAGGGGATCTGTCATCCTGGGATAACCTGCTCAATAGACCTCAATGCTTTGAAAGAGATGGTCTTTATCTGTCACCCTGGGATTTTGGCTACTGGCCAAGGATGTTGCCATCCCCATAGTGTGCCGTTTAGGTGGTGTCTTAAGGAAAAACTTTAAATGAGAAAACACCATCTTCAAACAACATCACAGTATCACAGTTATACTGCTAAACACTAGGAATGTTACCACTAACTACACTCACTGGAAGCTGTCTGCACCTTGGAAGATGCAGACATTTGTGCAGTCACAAACACCTAACACAAGGCTCTAGAGAGCACCACAGCCATACCAGGCTACACCTCCTTCCCATCGCTCAGACCTCAAACTTAAAGCATGCAAAGTAATGGAGGAAGTGTATCCATATTCATTAAGGAGAGATACACATCCAGATTGGGTAGACAGTATGATTCCCTGGAGAAACTGCAGGTGCTATTGATCACTTGTAGGGTAGCTGATCAAGCCATTGCCAGCTACAGGAACAACTCCATGAATCAGGACACCCACTGTGCATAAATAGATCTACTTGAGTCTATCATGATACATCAAATCAAGATGGTTTTGGTTGACTTTAACTATCCACCAACTGGGTAGATTACTTGTGCTCATACATACTTGCCCAGAGGTTAGTTGACTTCCTTAACTACAATGTCCTGCACCAATGGGTTGACATCCACACAAGGGGAGACAGCATACTGGATCAGGTGTTTACTAATATGGGTGGCCACTGTAGATCCTCCTCTGAGAGGTCCTCTCTGGTGAGATCTGAATGCAAATTGGTCATTCACAGTAAGTATCACACTTGACACCCCCCTCTTGCAGCATATTAAGTTCAACAAAGCAGTTTTTAACCTCCAATAGGATTGTATAAATAGCTTGACTGAACCACCACCCTCAGATGGAAAAGGTAACTATGCTGAGCTCTACACCACTGCATTATACAAGCACCTGTACAATTGCATTGACTCACCTGTACCTGACAGGGGCAAAACAAGCTCCTCAAGGCACAGCAAACCTGCCTGGTGGAAAACTGCCATTAGCAGACTTTACAATAACAGGTACATATTGGTGTCTCACATTAGGAGGGAGGAGCCTCCTAAACAGGTAGCACTCCCGCCTCAGGTTAAACAAGCAAATAAGTGTTGTGAAGTCCTGCAAAATAAAATATGGGACAACATTGTGCAGTTACATGTGTAAAGTAAAAGGAAAGGCACATTTTTGTCAAACTTGTACTTAATGATACCACATATAATGAGCCTGTAGATAGAGCTAATCTGTTGGCTGACAGGTACTGTGACAATTGCACTTCCCTGTTCCCACCACATGTACACCAAGCCATCCCTACAACTTGTCCCATACCTTTCCCATACCTTTTATCTTTAAAGAGCAGGCAGTAAATGGCCTCTATAAGGTGACAAACACAGCATCTATTGCAGCTGCTAACATCTAAGGCTGCATCCTACATGGTATCCAACAGATTAGTAACACCATTGGAAACTATTTGCAATCATAGTGTAACCATTAGCTGCATCCCAGCTGACTGGAAATCAGCAACTGGTATCTCCTTGCACAGAGGCGGTGCATCCACTGACCATGAGAACTATAGACCTATTAGCCTGACTAGCCATATCTGTATGGCCATTGGGCAAATCATCATGGACTGTATCAGTAAAGATATAGGTAATCTAAAAACACTTGACCCTACACTGTTTGGATCTGTAAAATGGAGAATATGCCTGTTAAACCTGGTATACATCTATGAGGTAGTCACCAATGACCTGGATGAGGGGACATCTTTGCATACAACCACCTAGTTTTAGCCATGTCGTTTGACACTATCCCCCACTGAGGCATCATTGACAAACCCACCCAGTTAGCCATCAATAGTAAAATCATTTCAGGGGTCATTAACTGGCTCACTGATAGCATGCATATAGTCAGAATAGGGGTATTCACCTCCAGTAGCAGAGCTGTAACCAATGGTGTTCCACAGGGTTCAGTCCTGGGTCCTTTAAGGTTTTGAATTAATTTATCCAACATACAAACACAAAGTGAATGTCTGTGGCTGACAAGGTTTGCTGAAGCCTGCAAACTGGAAGCAGTCATAGACTTTCCAAATTATGTCAACATCCTACAAAGAGGGTCATACATGACCAAATGATTGTTGACACAATCATGGCATTAAACTCCTTGCAATTATGTGTAGTATCATTCCTTTCAGTACCATCAATGTTCCTGCTAAGTAGCACATCAACAGCAACACCAGAAGTACATACTCAGGGGTGAGACACCTGGGCACACAGGTTTACAACTACCTTACCTTAGATCACCATGTCTACACAGTGGTAAGAAGGGCATTACATCTTGCTCATGTTATAACTGAGGGCACTGTCACCAAAATATGTAGTAGTTATAACCTCCATAAACTCTTCCATCATCAGGCCAATATTTGAGTGCAATGGCCATTTTGTTATGTACGTTTCCAAGCACCAGTGCCAGTTGAAGAGACAAACTTGTAAAAATGTAAACACTGCAAGAAATTCCAAAATTGCCAAAGCAGTGCAAGTCAAATTGCCTAAAACACAACCTCTTTTCACACAGATGCAGGAAACAATTTTATTAAGCGTTAACAATGCTTTTCGTTGTTTACAAAAAACAACTTCTTCAGATAAAAACATTTTAAAACACTGGGGTTTAAATTCCCCTCCTTCCCATCACATGTTTAAAAACAGTAATATGAGTGGCTGTCCATTTCTTGCTTAGAAAGCAAACTCAACCTCCCTTCAAATAAAAGAAACAGTTCTACTATATTGTGAACATCAAAAAACATTAGTTGCATGCATAAGCCTACCTAATGAATAAATAAAAACATTTCTAAAAAATGTTTATAAAAAAATATTTAAATCTTATCTGTAAGTGAAATGGTGCAAGGATTACTCACTGTAAGGATCTTAACCTGGTATGTGACACCAATAAAACATTCTGGAGATAGAGATATGTCTACCAGGGTTTAATAAACCTTTGCAACAGACTCCCGCTTAATGTCAAACAGTGCACCTCAATGGCCCTCTTCAAATGCAATCTGTGCGATTGGATGCGTGACCATAATTTTACCACAGGAATTCTGCCTTCTGCCTGTCTTCCTTGGACAGGGACAATCAGTACTGATTGTGTAAATAAGGATAAGAACTTGGCTAGGATTAGAAGGGCCCTAGTGCCAATAGCCAAGTAAATTCCAATGACCCTTCTGCTTGTGTCCCCCATGGACAGGGGTAATAGGTGCTGATCATGTAATTAAGGGTAAGAACTTGGCTAGGATTGTAAGGGCCCTAGGGCCCATTGGCCTAGTAAAGTCCAACAATCCTATGATCCCATAGGCTGATGTAAAATGGTCTGACATCTACTCATACCAGCTTGGCTAAAGCACTGCACAACATACACACTCTCTACAAGTTGGCTACAATGAGATTAGATCCCCTACCTATTTAATCTTACAGAGAACAGATCACAGTATTTAACACACACACCATGGCTGATATTTACATACCTTTAGCTACTCTTATGCTAGATGAAATAAGTAGGCCTTATGGAGGACAGGAATTTTGAGGACTGCATCACCCGCTATGCCCAAAATAGTGAAAAGCTTGCCTCTTTCTAAGTCAGTGTAGTAATCATATATTTGTTGTAGGGAAATGCACATATACACATGCAGACACAGCAAGTGGGCTGGAGTGAGATTAGAACCCCTACCTATCTAGTCTAACACACTACAGATTACAGAATTTAATGCACGCACCAAGACTTATTTTGGACATTAAGATGGCTGCTGGTACTCTTACGGTAGATGACATCAGCAGGCCTTGTGGAAGAAAGGAGTTTGGAGGCCTGCACCAACTGCAAGGGAGAAAAAGTGCATATCCATTGCAGTTTGGAAATCAGTGGGGGATTCACAGTTGCTTCATAGAAGGATGCACATATGCATGCAAACACACCAAGTGGGCTGAAGTGAAATTAGAACTCCAAACTACCTAGTTCTACACACTACTGATCAGAGTACTTAACTCACATGCCACAGCTTAAGTCTGCTATACAAATAACTGCTGGTGAACTACTTGTAGAGGACATACACAAGGCCTATGTTGAACAGTGTGTGTGGTCTGTAGAGTAACATTGCTTCTTACTGTCATCTGCATCTAGTATACTAGCACTCACACAACAGTTATTTTTATCCTAGCTATGTGGCAATAGTAGCTGTTTTGGACATATTTGTCTTTTTGCATTTGGATGGATAAGTCTGTGGCAAAAACAATTTCCCCTGTCAATGCACGGGTACACAAAATTGTACATTACACAAATTGTTCACATGTTGGTGTATGTGTGGTGACATCCAGCAGGCACAGGGGGCTTTAAGTAGGAGCATTATCTACTGCTGAGCCCTTAGTTTTGGTCCTTTGACTAACAATATATATGTGTCATAGTGCAGCTTTAATCACCACAATCTGGGTATGTCTGGCAATACAGACATAAACACACACACACACACACACACACACACACATATATATATATATATATATATATATATATATATATATATATATATATATATATACACATATATATATTTATGTAAATAACAGGGATATATATATATATATATATATATAAAACAGGGATATATATATATATATATATATATATATATATATATATATATATATATATATATATATATATATATATATAGTTTCACTTTAAAATGTGGAAAACTCATGACTTCTAATTTCAAAACAGCGAGACCATAAGATCAAAAATTCAAAACATCTAAAAGTCATAATATCAAATCTCACAACATTGAAAATGTATAAAATTGAATAGTGTATCATCAAGCATGTAAATGCTATAGCTTATTCTGTTAATCTGCATATAGTGTTTATTATGCCACTCTGTACATGTTTTTTAGCCATACAGGTAAGTGATTTACACATTATATAGGTCTACTTTGACCCACCAAATTTACATTTCTCCGAAAATCAAATTCACGGCTCTGTTTTTGCGAAAGTGCATGACTCCAAATGCACTTTTGTGAAAAAGCAGCTCACTGAACAGCAAGTGAGCTTGTTGTTGTAGATTGCGGCATAGCGGGAATAAGGGGATACTCCCTATCCCTACTGTAGTGTGATGTCAGAGTTAGAATATATGAGTAGTGGGGGTGTGGGGGTGCACAGTCACCCTCAAATGGGGGGGGGTGCAGGTGACTTGCCCCCCTGCATACATGTGTTTAGTGTAGTTATTATTTTGTTTTTCTATTCAGTGATCTGTTTTTTTTCACAAAAGTGAATTTTTGCAGACATGCACTTTAGCAAAAATGGAGTCGCAAACTTCATTTTCAGAGAAATTTTAATTTGGTGGGTTAAAGTAGACCCATATATGTATATATATATATATATATATATATATATATATATATATATATATATATATATATATATAT
Organism: Protopterus annectens; assembly: GCF_019279795.1. Lineage (NCBI taxonomy): Eukaryota > Metazoa > Chordata > Ceratodontiformes > Protopteridae > Protopterus > Protopterus annectens. The sequence continues at coordinate 440,499,531 of NC_056735.1, read as the reverse complement.
ATATATATACACATATATACATGGAGGGTACAGCAGAACTTGTCCCTTTCAAAAATGTAAACAAAATATGTAGAATTTTTTTTTTTGTTCGAGTTTTCGGAAGTTCGATTATATATTCTCAACCATATAAATTTCAAATTTCCGAAAACCTGATCTTCTGACATAGACCTATATATATTCTTGGATAGTGAGACTACAGGCAGATATCTACCCTGGCATTAACAATAAAGTGAGTATAAAACCTGTCTTACTTAGTTAAAAAACAACATGCTTTGTATTGAATTTTTTATGATTTTTAATGTATTTAAATAGCCTTTTATAGTATATAAAAATAATTTTCTACTTGTATGTACATATTTTTATATGGTACCAATTATTAACTTCATTGTCTTGTTGGTTGGCACGTGTCACATGATTTTATTATCGTTATTTAAATAAGCTGATTATTTTTGTCAGTATAGCACTGAGGAAGGGGAAACCCGAAAGCTTTGCTGCACTTTATTTTATTGCTTATATTAAAAGATTTGAATGTATCTGTGTTCTTTTTTATTTTCTTGTTTACTTGGATTTATTGAGCACAGCTTACTGCCGTAGCATTTTTTGTTTTTGAGGTTATGAAGGTGCCCATTTCCTGTCCTTCAAATGGAGCTAATAGAAAATATATTTGCAGTTATGGAAACACAATCAAAACTGAAGTTAAACTATGTGTTGGTGGGGTGGGGAGGTAGATATTTCACAATAATGCCACTTTGTTTTATAATAGTAATAATTAAAAAAAATATGTTGGTAATTCTTCTATGGTGGGCATGACACATTTAATGTGATGGTTGATGTGTTGTGTGAACTACTTAGGTTACTTGTATTGTTCTGAAGGATAGCTCTAGAAAAAACATCATTAAGTTAATCTTATGTCCTATATTGTCAATTATAACATATGCCCTGCCAAAAGCATGATTTTGTGTGAAGACATAATAAAACACAGTTGACACATAGTTGGAAAATTTTTGATGAGTTGTGTAGGAGGACAGTATTATGCGTGCAGCTCTTTCTCAGCATATGATCTGCCATTGTGGGGTGCTAACTGTCAACTTTATGATTTGTACAATCTATTTATTCATCTATTTATTTTTATCACTTAGATCAAGGAACCTGACATATGCTCCCATTGTTCCAAAAATTAAGAATGATTTAGAAGGGAATGACTGACAAAAATCCATATAATCTATGACAAAGTGATGCTGTAACAATCCTGTTGGTGCTGGTAACTTTTAAGTAGTTGTACTGAAAGTGGGTGAGGCCATTAACTTAATTAGAAGAGGAATGTCTAATTTAAAAGTGCACCAGAAGTTGTGTATATCCAGGTTACTTTGCACTGCAGTTTCAAAAGAAACAAACAAAAAATAAATCAATAATATATTAAGCCACTCCCAAATATTCAGCTGTGCCCACCTCTTAAGTTTAAATTAGATGAGAGAAAAAAATGAGCCCAGGTGACCTCTTTAGTTAAAGACAATAAAATAAAAGCAAGAGCCAATGAGCTTCAAAGACAAGACATTTTCTGCTTTTCTAATGACCAAAGTTCAAATATTTAATGGGGAAGGTTTTCTATTCTGGAACAATATTTCATTTATCCAATACATATGTTATGCATGAGTAAAGGCTCTTACTTTATACTTTCAAGAAGTAAGGTAAGTTGTGTTTGTCTATGTCCATACATTCTACTGTGAAAGTCATGAGATCATGCTAAACTATGGTACCCAAATTCCCACCCTGAAGTATATGACAAAAATGTACTGCAACTCCACTGGGCATTTGCAACAAGCATGGCAGATTTAATTCATTTACTACAGACAGATATTGGAAGTTATACAAGAAATGTTTCAAAAATATAGAATTTTTATTAAATAAGATACATCCTGACAACTCCTATGAGAACATATATGAGAGGAGTAAGTAGAGAACAAAGTACACAGAAGATTGACAGTCATTTTTTTGACATTTGTATGGTTTAATTCTGTTGATATTTCCAAGGGAATATGCAAATAAATACAATCATATGTAAATGAGGCATTTATTTGAGATAGTAGCCAAATAAATATTAAAATATGTAAATAAGGTACTTTCCTGTTGAAAATGAAAGATAGCATATAAGACTCCAAATAATATATAACAACTGAAACAAATCTCAGTCTTAAATTTGTTAAGTGATAATAACACTAACTTCCAATCTGCTCAGTTAAATACCAAAGTGAATAGAGATCTGTCTGGATTAAAAACAAATCACAGTAAGATCTATCCATCCATCCACAACCCCTTTTCTCATTTTTGCACATGCAGTTGGGGTTATCCTAGTCAGGGTTTGGGTTCTTATATGGGTTTTAATAATTTCTCAATAAAGAAGAAAAATAGTACTCAAATAAATACAAGCATCATTATATGGATTAAAAAAAACATTCAAAATGAAAGGTCAAAACTTGTTCTTATACCTCTTAAAAACCAGATATTGATGTTGTTTAAAAAGCTTATGTTTTCTAATCAACTAATTAAGAATTTATTAATAATTATGCTTCCTATTGCCTACACAAGTGAATGTTTGATATCTTTTGATACTTATAAACTGTTAGAATTTAAGAAGGGTGACCTATTATATCGGAATCAATTTCTTTCAGCTAATAGAATAAGTTCTGCAGACTAGTTGATCAGCAGATATAGTTTGCAAAATTGCAATTGGTTGGATGTCCAGACTTGTAAGGATTTTATACATACTAAGCCCATATTAGAAACATACAATAAGAGTAACTTAAAAATCTTGGATTTTATCTCAAAAATTATTAATAGCTCACCCAAGAACATGACACACATTTCTGTTATTTATAAAATTCTCAGAAATTATTTTTACAAAACAGATGTTTCTTTTTGGAATTATTCAAGTGAAGTTAATAAACACGTATTCTCAGAAAAAGATAAAAAACTTTCCCAGGGATTCATGAAGCTTGGCGCAAGGCCGGCGTAAGGCTTGCGCCATCCGTGCGGCATATATATGGAGTAGTCACGCCATATGCATATTAATGAAGGCGCGCATCTGCCACAGCCACGTGCATAGGAAATGTGCACGAGTGCATGAGGCGTAACGAAGTTGCGCATGGAGGCGTGTCAATGTCGGCTGTCGATGAGCAACCTAAACTGCTGAATATTACATTCCGCCTGCAATAGTAATCGCACCTATCAGTGTCTGTGGATACTGAAATGTATGCAAAGCATGCAAGATAGTCCCTGCGAACAGAAAATGAAGAATCAAATACAAATGCAAGGTAGGGAATAATGGGTCCCTACCCTTGAACAAATGACATGAAAACCGTGTGCCCATAGTCCAACGTAGTGTTGATAGCTATACCATGTGGAAGTGAAACGTATGATATGTTAGCGCGCCGCCAGTAGGTATGTCCAGCCCAATGGAGAGGGACACCAGCTGACCCATAATGTGAGGGAGGAAACATAGCTGTGCAGATGTGTCCATAACAAAATACACGAGGAGAAATGTAGATATATGTAGTGACCGTATGTCTGAATCATATCCCACAAGGCATGTAATAGTCACATACAAAAGGTATGTCGGTATTTCACATACCAAATGTGATAGGAAATAGCATACGCATGTAAATGAAACAGAAGGATCATATAAACAGCTATAACAATACGGACACATGTAGGCCGAAAGGAACAGTATGATCCGTACCGTCGATTAAGATTACCAACTGTCCCACTTTGCGAGCGACAGTCCCCCTGTGGGCAGATGTGTCCTGACACAAACATGTAAAAATGGCAAATGTCCATAGAATATAGGACATAATTATTCCGTAGATGTCATGTAATAGTTGCATTAAACATATTTCACTGAACATATATTACATAAATGTCATAAGAAACAGAATAAGACACCGAAATGCAACAAGAATAAGCTTAGATATAGGCAAGAATTGTAAGTTCTATCTGCCGAACTGACCATGGGTATGTGTCGGCCTGTAAAATATGCTGTGTTCACCACAAATGTCACACTGTGGCCAATTGAAAAGGTGGAAACACAACTGTCGACTGTGGGGAGGCATTGTCCACAACAGTCGAACATGTGTAAGGAATAGCTTGGACATAGGAAAAGGTGCCATCCTACCAATGAGTACAACAGGATGGCAAAATCCGGAAGGCAGCTGTATAATCCGAACGTGTATGTGACACAGTCGAACGGGTAGTACCCGGATATACCAACCAAGTAATGAAAGTGAAGTATGGGTGTGTACCTTTGTGCATCAGGTATAGCATGTGGAAAGCAAACATGGCAGGGTAGTCCACACAACCATAAAGGTACCCGACACATGTAGGGTAGTCAATGTGTAACTCTGGCCGTGTCATGGGCCAACAACCAAAGTAGTGCTCTATGGGGTGTGATGAATTTGCGTGTGAAGGATGGGTGGTTAATGGTAAAATCCTCAAAGGCGATACTATGTCGTATGCAGAAAAGGTGAACCAGAGGTGTACGAGGGGGCAGCGGGTGAAGTGGAAAGAAACACAACCACATGTAGAAACAGCTGCAAGACAAGCAGACAAGCCATAGTGTAGAACACAATCCCGCAAACATATGAATATGGAAATGAAGACAAATGTATAGATACGTCACCATCACATACCCACAGATGGGTCCTGATGGAACTGGTCATAACAAATGCAACACACCTGGATGCATAATGGCCTACCCAGCATACCCTCCACAACACACAACTTGCCTCCATACCAGGACGTCCACCAAATCCAGCCGTACTTAATCCACTGGTCTGTTGCAAACACAGCTACACACAGTGACCCCTACGCATATGTAGTAGGTATTGTCACCCTAGGCAGTGTCAGGATTGCAAACCATGTATCCTCTGTATGTAAAACCCCCTGCACATTTTCGTAAAGCCACAAAAATCTTCGTTATCTGACTTGTTTTGGTCTAGTCCAATTTTTGGGATATCCCTCATGGGATAACCAACCTGTGTAAATAGTAGAATGGGTATGACGACATGATGTCCAATCCTGTAGATATCTGGACACAAGTCAGAATGTGCAGTGGAGGTCCATGACACTGTCCAGCCCTAAGTGGGCATGCATAACCTACCACCCAGGATAAAACACCTTCCCATGACGCACGTGTCCAGACTCGAATAGGAGGGAGAATATAATGCACACATTTGCATAGTGGCAAATGGCATGAGGGTGAGGAAGACACTGACATAAACAGGTCAACCCTGATCAAGTGTGAGGGACACTGACTGTTTGCAGGCGTGACCGACCATACCTGTCAACCTGTGTGAGCAAGATATCTGGACAGAGCCATGAATACAAGTGAGAGAAAGGTCCAAAACAGGGACAATCTGTAAAGATAGCTCTTAGAAACATAGACATTTGATAGAATAACAGTTTGCACATTGGCATTTATGTCCAGAGTATGAAGTCTGAAACCCAACTGTCTGTCAGCACGTCCCGACTGCAGTCTTTAATGCTGAGCTACTGCTGTGCCAGAACACAACAGCATATTACAGAGGTCCATGCCATACCACTCAACTGTCCAGATATTCATAGAATGACTAGGGTTACCACCTGTCCCACTTTGCGAGTAACAGTCCCTCTGTAGGCAGTTGTGTCCTGTGAAAAAAATCAAGACACAGCAAATGTCCTGAGATTTTAGGACAAAGTTATTTCCTAAGTTTCTTTAATAGTTGCATAAAACAGTTAATTTATATATGAAACTTATATATGTTATGTGAAGTAGCATAAGCAATTCAAATGTTACTAGAATAAGCTATTATTTGTATAAAAAGGTTAAGGTCTGTACTATGCATGGTTGTAGGTATGTTTTTGTCCTGGAAAATCTGACATTTCTACAGAACATGTCCCACTTTGGGCATTTGAAAAGGTGGCAACCCTAAGAATGACCAGAGGTTTGCCCCATATTGTTGTTGTGTGCCTCCAACAATCTGCACCAGTGTGGTAAATAGCTGAGGATTGATGTCACTAAATAATGAGAAATATCCTGAGTTTAAGACTCCACATCCTTCAGAAAAGTCATGCTAATGCAAAAGCTAGTATTCTATCAACGCTCTAAGCTTGTAAGAGCAATCATTAAAATGTGTCCCTAATTGTCCCCCCATCATGTAGGTTTTGCGCAGTTTTGGTGCTCTAAGAGATTGAGAGGTATGGTCCATACATATTTACAGTAACAACCCTTCACACTTGTGTAATGCACAACTGCATACCTGTAGTCACTTCATGTCCAAAATAATAATCCCCGTATGACTGTATACAGGTAATAGTCAAATGTGAATGGGAATACCCCTCACCGTGGAGTATGGACTGTAACAACCCCACCCATAATATGTATTGCCAACAGAATAAGCTGCTGACAGGTGCCCAAACACCTGCATCTATAAACACAGGTAAAACTTCATAATAGTGAGAAACTCCCTGTCCATATGCTTCGTCTGACATTTGAACTCGACCAGGGACGTTCCGTTCTCCAGGTGGACAAGCCTAAACCCAGATCACTATATGAACACCCTGACAATCAAAGACCCGTATGTGCCTGGACTATATGCCTTGGTGTTCTGCATATCCTCGGAGTGATTAACAATGCAATTGGGGTCCACAGCAGTAGGCAATAGGGAATGTGTAATATGTAGTACAGTGTTTTTCCCAGCAGGAGAATGTATGCCTGTGTTGTAGGTGAAGCGGTGAGGCGTATGTTGATGTAGCTAATTACTATGGGTATGCATATCAATGAGGGAGAACACCAATAGAATAGTGGTTCCGGCATCCGGCCAATGTGAATGCAGTCCCAGTTGACCTACGACCTCTGCACATATAACTTGAAAGTGTAATTAATGTGTTTGTGCTGTACACACATTTAAATATGTAAAGGTGAACGTGTGTTTCGCAGCAGTCCGTAAACCGGAATACAGATATGTAACTGTTACGGTCAGAATTATGAAAGTTCATGTAAGCACAAATATCTATGAAACATATGTAACCCACAATAAGGATATGCAAGTGCACCTGCACGTGTGTAATCCGCTCACAGCATAGCAAATGAATGCTGTTTTCCCCACGTTCTATGTACATGGCTCATACCTGTTAACCCCGTAAAGTACGAAACCGGACAAAGCCATGAAAACAACTGGTACAAATAGGGACAATCCCCAGATATTGCCCTAACAAACATAGAAAGTGGATAGAATAACAGGTGTTTCACTAGCATGGATTCTCTGAAGGGTATGAAGTCGCAACCTGAAATGTTTGTCATTATTTACCAACGTCAGTCTTTAATGATATGCCACTAACTTGCCAGATAGACACAAGGTTATGAAAAATGGACCAAAGATAAGAGGCAAACAGCTGTACATGCAGCTGAAATCTGTACAGTTGAAAGGTATGATATATATATATATATATATATATATATATATATATATATATATATTTATACACATATATCCACAGACATAAACCAAAGCAAATTATGAAATGAGGAATGTACAGACATATGTATATATGTACATATATATATATATATATATATATATATATATATATATATATATATTTATAGACACACGATACATGAATAGATATATACACAACAAACATATGTCCCTGTACATATAACACATGTACATAAATAGGTCATGGTATAGCTATTATGGATAGACAGACAGACATGCATGAAAGGAGAATACACCGCTGCTTTCCAAACCATTGCCCGGAAAGTACCAGTGTGACAGGGCCTGCAAGTTCTACACGTTAAACATGAATATAGGTGTCCTTTCCAGGACCCCAAAAATTGATCCTGTATGAATGGCGAACCGTCATTGATGCAAAAGACGTCACAACTGCAACTACGATATAGCTGTACATGCAACAGTAGCAGGTGCAAGGGCAATAACACATGGGTCGATAGACTGCATGACATACGACCTGATATCCGCAGAGTGGAGAGTGCTCAGAAGTGTCCTCACACTTTATTATCGCTCACATTAAACATGTCTAATGGGTACTGTGGAGGGGTGTCAGCTATGGGAATCATGGGTATGCAAAAATGGGCCTAGGTGTTGGTTGGCACAGATCTATTAGGTACGCCCCATGGGAGTGATCAATATACCTATGTGGGTATAGCACACGCCTATATTCTCCAAAAAGGTGCAACCCATCTACTGGATATTGTGTAAACCATTGGGGGAAGACGTAGGGACCTATATCAGTGTCATGTAGGCGATTATCATGGATGGACATGCGTACGACCAAGATGGTAACCATACCTGCCAAAATGTCAGAATAAGTCAGCTGGACAAAGGCATAGTACATGAAATACAAATAGGGACTATATTAAATATACCCCAGACAAAGTCAGAACGTTGATAGAATAATGGCGTAGTCAGGAATACGAATGTTATGAGAGTTAGTAATCATGAAATAGAAATGTCAGTCATTATTACCTAACCGCACAGTCCATCACGCCTTGCCAGCAATCTACCAGAAAGGCACATTATTATGACAAATGTAACAGAATCATAGGTCAAACCTCAGGGCATTTACCCATAATGTGTACAGGTGAAAGGTACAAAGGTAACCCGTCCTAAATAAATGTACAGAACTAGTGATACTAGGTGGACAGGTGAGAAGAAAGACGTCAGGACAAATGACAAAACATGTACAAGTCAAAAGCATGTATTTCCACAAATGTGAATGACAATGTATGCCCTGTGAAAGTCAATGTGGAAGGTTAATAGACTCAAAAGACATGTGTCCCTCAGGGTGTCATGCAGTGTCAACGATACAGTGTCCAGTCCCCCATACTCGTACGTGAGCTCTGCCACTGATGGAAAGAGCAAATACCGGTGTACACATAAGGTACATTGATAGAATAATTAGTGTGGATAAGCACCTGTTGGCCTGTGTGAGGAATATAACCCTCTGGGTGGGTGTGTCCTGCAATAGGAAACTAATGGAAACTGGCCTGTGATGGCGCCATATATTGTGTGTATTGGTGTAAGAAAATTGATATCCTGTATCAGAAACATACCTCACAACTGTACAGAGTCTCGCAGAATGTGCAGATGTATGCCTCATATGTTTGGTGTGTTGCTCTTATAATCTGTACCTGTCTGCCAAGTACCTGAGAACTGACGTCATTAAATAATGATAAACATTTGAGTTTAAGACCCCAAATCCCTCAGAAAAGTCATACTAATGCAAAACCTATTATACCGTCAACTATCTACGTTTGTAAGAGCAATATTTAAAATCTTCTCCTATTCATCCCCCCATCATGTTAGGCTTTGTACAGATGTTTTGCTCTAGGAGGTTGAGAGGTATGATCAGAAACAGATACATGTCTGAGGAAACAGCATTATCGACCACAAGATAACTCAGAAGATATGAAAAGCGCTGCAGTAGGAAGTTCAGTATTGGCCGCAGGTATGTGCTGACATGTCAAATGACACAGCAGTCTACATGAAGTACCTATAGGGCGTCACCTTTACCACTGATGACAGTGGGACATACCCACAGCCATGCATACACCACAAATAGACATAGCACACAGCAAAGCCTAGGCCATGATACACAAAGCCTCCAGCGTGTATGGATTGAGTGAGAGTACAGCAAGGAAAGATGACTGCCAGGCTATTCAGCAAACACCTGCAGGGGCATGCAAGATCGCCCGTAACACGAACATTGCACGGACAATGTTGGGATTTGCAACATACCCCATTTGTATGTGAAAGCTATGCAAATGATGTAATTATGAGATACATGAAACAGTAAGCTGTCCGTGCAAGAGTAGAGTTATGTGCAGAAATGTACCCGGATGTTAGGCGACTAACGTCCTGCACGTTGCTAAATGGAGCAAAGACAGCTGCAAATACATATGAATACAGTCGAAGAAACATGCCAATATCCAAGTCCAAGGCCAGTGGCAGCTTTGTCCATTAGATATAAATAAAACAGTAGTTGTCCTCCCCCGGTCTCTGGTGTGGAAGCATAGCGCAGCGCCATGAAAACACACTGTGCTTCAAAACAAGTCATACATGTATAATATACATACAAAATGTAGGTTTATTTAGATGTTAGTATGCCATGCAGATGAATGGCAAGCTGGAGACAACATGGCTACTGCGTACTGGTTCTTATGTGTGGAAGCACTCTGTCAGAGATGTAACGAAGCATTTGTAGGCAATGTGATGCAAGTGAGGCTGAGGATAGTGAATCACATGTCATGCCATATGGGCCAAGCCTCTACAGTGTAGTGAAGGTTAAGGGGACTATTAGAGTAGAAGATAGGTGACAACATGAGTGTGTTTGTATAAAACACTGTAACCTCACCAGAGCAGTGCCACATGTTTGCTGTCAGTACTCAGTGGAAGAGGCGTGTTATGAGCTATCCTAGGGAACATCAGGAGACTGACGGTGTACGCCATGGATACCACTGATGTGACCTGCAAACCTGCCCACAGTGTGTCTGTGCCCGTGCGTGCCAGTAAGCCCGAGTAAGCATGTGTGCGCACGTCTTAGTCCATGTGCGTGTGTGGAGTGTGGAAGAATGAGTAAGCTAGTGTACGAATGGTGAAGCCCGTGTAATGTCGTGTATGCATTTTGTAAGCATGTATACATGTGTACTACACACATCACACATGTACTGCACACTCAGACACACATGCTGCCAATACTACACACATCAGTGAAATGGCACATGGATGGAGAATGCATCATCAGAATTAACAGTGCTGTAAACTATGCTACAGTGATGGTCATAGCTGCAATGCATCATGCCTGCTGATATACACCTGGAAGTAACACACTGTGTGTTAACAGCATGCTAACATCAATACAGTGGAATAAAGCCACCGTGTGCATCAGCACCAGGTTATTCTGATCCTGCATCAATGTTATACATCACAGGTGGTGGCACAGGTGACATCATATGAACAGGATGTGGAGTTACATTTCCAGAGCGGTCATTGAGCCATCCAATGTACACGCAGGTGTGTGTGTGTGTGTGTGTGAGGGACAACGGTTATTGCATGGCCCAATGGTGATGCAATGGGTTTGTGTATGTGATAGCTGTAGCTGTTTGTGGTAAGTGTGTGTGTCTGCATATACACAGGTACAGCATGTGTCAGCCATATACAGGAGGTTGTGGGACAGTCACAGACTGTACCTGCCAGGCTGTAGAGATCCCCATTACTGGCCATGGACACCCCTCCATGCATCCAACACAACCCAGTCCTGCACCTGTCAATGTATACACATACAGTCCTGGGATCTGTACCACAACCTGTGGATAAACATGAGTCTGTAATGTTAACCTGAGGTGCATAGAATTGTCTGTTACTACATACGGATATGAGCCATACTCACACTCCAATGTAATAACCACTGCTGACTGTTGCCAAGATGTGCATACAACCATTCAAAGGTGCTGCACTAACATTGTTTCCAATGCCTGTGTAATACCCAGCGACACAATAACTGGTCACTACACAAGTATGACCCACGATCACTACAGCACACAGTATGTGCACTATCACAGAGCCATAGCAGATGTACATACATCCAAGGTGCTCACGCACAGATAATGCAGCACATTCAAGAGTGATAATCCCAACATACATATCTATATACAATATATATATATATATATATATATATATATATATATATATATATATATATATATATATATATATATATATATATATATATATATATATATATATATATATATATATATATATATATATATACACACACACACACACACACACACACACACACACACATATATATATATATATATATGTAGATAGATACATACACACACACACACACACACACACACACACACACACACACACACACACACACACACACACACACACACACACACACACACAACACACGTGGCAGGGTTGGGAGCAGAACACAAATGTAACCATTGTACCACACGACAGCATTACGCAGTTACAGAACGCGCTACCATGATTAGTTGATCACAGGATTCACACAGGCATACGTCTAGCCTGCAGACAGCAGCATCAAAGGCAAAGACGCCGCACTGATGTTATGGAGAGTGAATACTGTAAAAGCAATGTACTGTTGTCATGCAGCTGGAAACACATACACACACACTCACTTGGCAGGACTGGGAGTCGAACATACACCTAACTACCCTAACACACTACAGCATGACACATTTACAGAACGCGCTACCGAGATTACTAAATGCAGCAGTCCCAGAGGCAGACACCTAGGTGTGTGTCATCATCCGCAAAGACGTCGGTAGGAAATTTCTGTGGTGTGAGGGGTCTAAAAGCAAGATTGAGTCCCCAGGCGGACGGGAGCATGTGCGCAAACACACACACACACACACACACACACACACACACACACACACACACACACACACACACACACACACACTTGGCAGGGCTGGGAGTCAAACATACACCTAACTACCCTATCACACTACAGCATGATGCATTTACAGAACGCGCTACCAAGATTACTAAACACAGCCGTCCCAGAGGCATACTTCTAGGCGTGTGTCATCATCCACACTGACAAGGATGCTGACATGGATTGTATAGAGAGTGATCAGTCTGAAAGCATACAGACATATTACTGTCCCACGGTAGATGTAGACAAACACACAGCAGTGGTGCGATCGGGGCAACGTAAGATTTACGGAGCACCACAACAACATGACATAGACACGGGATGCGCCACAGACAGCACACCCTTCAAGATAGTCAACCAGTGTGTACTCAGTAGGCATCCATTGTGACGTTGAAAATGGACATCTGTTGCCTGGATGACCACCATGACTATACTGGATATCAACGGCCATGCCCATGCACAGAGGGACATCACCGACACAAGGTGTCACTGGGCATGGCCACACACTTAGTAATACATGTCCATTCAGACTGTACTGTGTGTCGATCTACACAACGGCATACTGGGCATGCTTACACACTTAGCAGTTGCAAAGGGCCGTCTTGCATGCAGACGGAGTCTCAACACACAAGGGCTCAGTTTGGACTGTCATGTGTGTCCATCTACACAGCAGCATACTGGGCATGCTCACACACTTAGCAGTTGCAAAGGGCCATCTTGCATGCAGATGGAGTCTAAATATGGAAGGGCACAGTAAGGTATAACAGTCCCCATGCACAGGGTGGGCCATCCTGCATGCAGGCATAGTCTAAACATGGAAGGGCACAGTAAGGTATAACTGTCCCCACACACAGGGTGGGCCATCCTGCATGCAGACGGAGTCTAAACACGGAAGGGCACAGTAAGGTATAACTGTCCCCATGCACAGGGCGGGCCATCCTGCATGCAGACGGAGTCTAAACACGGAAGGGCACAGTAAGGTATGACTGTCCCCATGCACAGGGTGGGCCGTCCTGCATGCAGACGGAGTCTAAACATGGAAGGGCACAGTAAGGTATGACTGTCCCCACGCACACAGTGGTCACACACATGCAGTGACCAGTACGCACTCAGCTGCCATTACAGCTGCCACAGGTGCAGATCACAGACATACACACCACAGTCTACACTGTAGCCCTCGAGACATCACCATGTCATTGGTGCAGCAATACACAGCCATACATTACCACAACACTGTGTGACACATGGCCTAACTACAATATGCAGTAGCAATGCAGCCCCATCATTGACACCTGTATATGGTGACATACAGACAGTATGGTTGGTTGTACATCATGTATGGAGGGATGTGGGTACATAAAGGGGTGAGCCACAGGTGTAGATGTATGTGTGCCAGGGATGGCTCACAGGTGTGTCACATGCCATCCTACCATGCCATTTGCAAACAGTACGCTATGTCACTGTTACTTGACGGTGATGACATAACGCATACACAGCGGTCAAGTGTTACCAACTGTATGTCACATAACACCTGTATCACTGACATCCTCCCATGTGCATATAGCCACACAATTGCCAGACATAGCGTTGGTACACATACTGCGGACATTATCGCTGCATGTCTATCAAACGGCTCATCATATGGCAGGTGTATCATTCCCAGCACTGCCATGTGTGTCCGCTTGTGTGACCACACATGCCACATATGGTGGGGACTACGTCCCAGTTGTAACACATCCCTGTACACCATTGTAGAGATCTGTACATACTGCAGTGGGAAAGCATGACGTCGACAGCTGTGGTGCATCACACACATTGGCTATCCGTACACACATATCTGGTCACCACAGTGTGTGTGTGTATGTATGTATGTATGGCTGTCTGGTGCTTGGTGTGAGGGTGTATGCTACCATACTGTGGAAACAGGATCACTAACCCCTCATGGTGATGCAGTCTACTACCCTGTTGATGCCATCGGTCCCAGCCATACTGGCTACCTGTGCATGTCCCTTCTCTGTGCCACATCGTGTGGGTGCAAAGTACTGCAAGGGTGATGACCACATAGGCAAGGGTCCACACCTCAACACTATGGGGTGTGCGTTATAGTGCTGTAGACCCCGTAAATGTGGCCATGTTACTGTACTGTGACAGGGTATTACTGATACACAGCATGGCCTCATGTTATTAGGTGGCCTCTAACATCATCATTGGCCAGACCGCTGTTTACAACCTCTGCACCATGTCAACATACCTGTAATGTTTCCCGGTATGTATGTAACATCTCTGTCCGCTGTAACCTGTTCAACTGACCACATGCTTCAGGTGCAGTATATGTGCAGACATCTGTGTCATGTTCGGACATCTGTGTCATGTTCGACTTTCCAACAGTCAGGTTGAGGGTACGTTTGGCATGCTGATATTGCCATACGTGCCTGTGAGTACTCCACAGTTACACATGGGGGACTGCAAACACTGCTACCTCTAGGCACATGCCAGTATACCATAGGAGGGAACCAGGGCATCATTACCAACATGCTGTTACTGTTGTAACTGAGACACATACTGTGAACATATCACAATTCGTGCTGCACCTGGACTACATGGTATGACTGGTGCATGTCAACAGTGCACCACTGATGTCACATACACATCTCTCAGTATTCACACATGTCCAATGCAATATACACATCCCTCAATATGCATACACAAGTAATGTTAGATACACCTCTCACTATTCTGTTCACCCTGTGCATCAGACCATATGAGCATATCCCTGCACCAATGGTGTGGATGACAGGGATGCTTCACAGGCTTCATCATATGCACAGGGTGATACTGTTTGCCAGGGGCATAGGCTGCACCAATGGATGACATCATGTGTGCAGGTAAGGGCCGGTAATTTGAATGGACATGTCTGTTCCATATGCATGTGGGTGTTGTGGAGCTCTACAGTTGTGTTTGCTATGTGCGTGTATGTGTGCACACAGTTCTGTCATTTATGAGGCCTACACAAGGTTATTATGGACAGCTCCAGATTGTACAGACCAGGTTGTACAGCTCACTGTGACTGGACACAGCCACGTGTCCTGTGCCTGCCAGGGGTTGCACGGGCTCTACCAGGCAGAGGTACAGACTGGCTACTGTCTGATGACACATGGCCACTGGAACCGTGTCCCCGCTGGGAACGTCCAGGGCCATGTCCACGTGGCCTGCTGTGACCTGGTGTGGACAACGCAGCACCAGCTGCACTGTTACTGCTACCAGCACTATGGGAGCGGCCATGTGAGGTGGCACGCTCATGTTGACCTGCATGGTGTAGCTGGCATACATCCATGTGTCCTACGCCTCAACCCTACCAGAAGTCCCAGCACAGACAGCTCACACTTGCGGATTGCCATGCCACGGTCAAGGATTCTGGCCATGTCACCCAATCGCCTGTCCAGAACATCAGCAAGCTGCTGTTGAGCACCTGCCAATGCCTGGATGTTGTTGTTTAGGGTACTGATAGCAGCCCTCTGCAGCCTCTGCCCTTCTCTGTTCTGCCATTCGGCATGTGCCTGTGCCGCCATTACAGTCTGGAACATGTGTCTGGTGATCCCAGCTGCTGCGCTATGTCCTGCAGGTGCATGTCTGCCAAAGGTCCTCCTATGAGCAGCACCAGCCACAAGCCTGTGTGGCACATCTGCAGTCAGTATACTGCCACCATGGTGTGGAGACAAACCTTCTGTAGCCACCACACATTCCTGTTCAGTGCTAACAAATGCTTACTGTCCTCCCTCTATGGTCACTGTAGATGCGGTATGTATTGGCAGCTGAACTGTGTGCGGGGAAGTGGGGGACATAGCTGGGATGGCAACTGTTGGCACAGATTCTGCCCCTGACATCCCTGCCTGTACCTCGTGCATATGTTCATCACTGCTAGCATCTGTGGGGAAACTATTAGATGGACCACAGGAGGGTAAAGCACCTACATCACCTGTGAATGCAAAGAAAGACTCTAAATTACAATAGACACACACACACACACACACACACACACCGACACACACACACCGACACACACACACCGACACACACACACACTGACACACCATGCATGTGAGATGACAGATGGCATGCAGCATGCTTGTGATACAACTGACAGCATGCAGGTCAGACATCAATAGTGTTTGTAAGCATACCCCCTGGAATGCACACTACAGCAGGCAGGTGTCATATCATTATCCATGCAATTCACACGATCATGGTAGTATGCATGCATCCCCGTGATACACCATGTGGACCAGAACAGGATAACAGTACACATGGCTGATGTGTCCTTGACATGTAATCTGCTGACATGTGCATTAACATGCATGCATGCCTGACACAATGGTGTCCTGACACATGTACAGCGTCGTACTAGGTATCACATTGCGGTGTTGTCCATATGCTCTACAGATAGAATGCATGTTGAGCAAATTGGCATGGGCATGGTAGGGGACTGAGCCATCTACATTGCTGTACAGTGTGATGTACAGACACTGTGCCATTGCATGGCATCATGAGGCATCTATATTGCTAAACAGTGCAAGTTATGTACGCATTGCATATCCAGAACTGCAAGCATACCCATGACATACCTGTGGATTGTGACCTACGATGCTGAGGTGTATACACACCCAACCATGCTGTGTCATGTGACAGGTCACTGGAGAACATACAGATGACACCCCTGCATGATGACTACAGAGTGTTAGCTGCCTGGCAACCATGTCCACACATAGTGGACCTGTCACGTCACCATTTCACACATGACATTGATGTACCACACACACAAGGTGCACAGCTAACAGTGATGTCCTACAGCAGGAGGGGAAACGTACAGTTTCTGAGGCCTGGTGTCACTGTCAGTGGAATCTGTGAAGGTGACTACCATCATGCTATGACACAGACATCATGTTCAACACATCTTATGAGGTACATGTCACTGACAAAAGCACCAAATAGACCAGCAAGGCAGCACGGAGTTCAATATATTTATTAATACTTGTACTTGTAATATAACAGACTAGTTTCGGCAAACAGCCTTCTTCAGTGTAAAACAATTTAGTCAAGTTCCTTTGAGTCATCTATTTAAATACATAACAAGAGCCAATAAAAAATTGAGCTCATGAATATTCATGAAATTGGAACATATTTTTTTAAAATAAAAAACTTAGTGTTTTTATCATACAAATATACACAGGGTAACATATATAATGATAGAGTCAGTCCTGAGCAGAGAGGATAGCAATCCCAAATAAATACATACATATAATCTGACAAGATGTTAATATAATATAGCATATAACAAATCTGTCTGGCCATATAATCATTTTCATATTTAACTTTTTATTCCGTAGTTTAATGACCCCTGGCACTGGATATAAAGCCTATATTCGTCAACAGCACCAATGGTATTGAATATCAAACACTAAATTATAATGGCTCAGACACGCTATATCAAAACAAGTGGGGGGGGGGGAGCAAGGAAAAGGGAAATTTTGGGTGTGTGTGTGTGTGGGTTTACAATAAAGCAAATTGAGTAGTCAACATATCCAAAATATAGAACTATAACAAACAATAATGAATTTTGAGAACCAAGAACACAACGGGGAGACCTCCAAGACTAGAAATGTAATGATGAATACAGATAGTTTCAAGTGATTAGTGTAAATATGTTAAAAAATAACATATATAGATGCTAGTCAGAAAGACCAGCATATTCTGGATACCAATTATTCCTACAAACACTAAAGTTTTTACCTGACAATTTACTATACATAGACACCGCCCATATCATAAATGGTGCTACAAAACAGCCCATATGGCTCAATATTTAGAACTCTGATCAATACCAAACCAGAGTATATAGGGTTCATTATCCGCATATATAGAACCATGATGATTACAAAAAATAAGTATGACCACGACTTAGTGTCATATTAATCAACCTTATTGTTAATAAATAACCATATTCTCCTATAAGTGATCATTCAGTCCGGGATGAAATAGACCCCCCAGAGTAGTAATCCAATATTTCTCTTTTTGATCCAGTAACCTATGCCAACCTTGTTTGTTTGTTCTGTCTCCAGAAATATGATCAATAACCATAAAACTAAACTTGGCCTGAGGATGTTTAAGTGTATGTTGATAAAGGGCACTAGTCTCCTTATGGTTTTTCATATCACTACGGTGTTCATTTATTCTGAATCTCAGAGCTCTGGAAGTTTGTCCAACATAGAATCCCCCACAATAACAGGAGGCCAGGTACACCACCCAATCGCTACTGCAATTACCAAAGACCTTAATATCAAAAATTCTGCTGGTATTACGACTGGTAAACTCCTTGGATTTAGGCATCTGTGGGCAGGATCCACAATGGCCACAAGGAAATGACCCGATAAGCTCATCACCATGGAGTGTCAATTGTTTATGACTAGTACCCCCACTTGCCATGTGTTTGAAATGAGAAAAGTAGGAACCTAGGGTTTTACCACGTTTATATGAAAAAAGACATCGTGGTCCCAAAATACTTCGCAGCTTGTCATTAGCCAGTAGAATATTCCAATGTTTATTGATGATGTTTCTGATCATATTGATATTTCTACCATAAGTAGTAATAAATCTAACACATGTATTGCGAGAGGATTGATTTTTATTCTTAATCTGATAATGTAATAAATCATCCCTCTCTAGACTATTAGCTCTACTCTGGGCAGACACAATATCAAATCTATCATATCCCCTATTGGTAAACCTCTGACTAAGGTCCCTACTGGCCACTTGATATTCTTCCATGTTTGAACTGAGATGTTTAATGCGTATAAATTGAGATATGGGAGTACATGTCACTGACACCTCCACTAGCTGTGCACAGGCATTTAGGATGTGCAGCGTAAAACATCACCTGTACAATCGGTCTAGTATGGCTGTAATTCGACCATGTGTGAACAAAGTGGGACAGGGTGTATCCGCATCCCGTCTTCTGTGTGGCTACGTGTCTCTGGCCATCCCCCATGGCCATGTGTGCACATGTGTTGGCCATGTATGTGATGGCCATCTATTGCACATGTCTGTGTTGTCCCATATGACATACACCCATAGATGTTGGATATGTCACCATCCACAGGGCTATGTAGACAACAGGTGTATGTGTGGTATGGGTTATGGGAAATTGTGACAATATTGCAACCAAAACGCTACGTGTCTCAGACATGTCGGATGGAACATCACAATGTGTGAAACCATTGCAGGGGCATATAACACAATGGTGACACCTGTGGTCTGCCCATATCACTGCTCACTGTGCGGTACTTGTTTGTGTACCAGACATTTTGTTCCACTGTATAGTACATATGCCTCCATTGTAGAAAACCTCCACCGTTGTATGCACAGTTGGACACACATGTAGCAATGACAAATACTGTAGTTTCATGTCTGTGTATCATTTCAGTTGTATATATTGCACATGGGTGGCCTGTGTGGATGATGTGTGATGCGACCTATATATCCATGTATTAACTGGCCACATGGCGAATAGATCTATGCATTGACACGCCTGATACAGATGACAGTCTCACCTGCAATGGACTCTTGTCTGTGCGGCACGCCAGAGGTACCTGAATAGGGTGACACAGCAGTATGAACAGTATGACAGCCACAGGGTGCACAGTGCAGGTTAACACATTCGCTTGTACAATAGCATATAGTCAGCGCATGTGTGCATACCAAACCTTTCAATCTCTTAGAACGGGATTATGACATCATCCTCCTGTTGGCTGTATGCTGGTAGGCGTGTACGCGGCATTATCTGTAAGACATGATGAAGGTGACAGGTCACATTTACAGGCATGTACAGTGATACTGCTGCACATACATTTCTAGTACATCTGCACAGTTATCTTTGCAAATCAACATGACACTAACATGACTGGCATGTGTGTGTCACACACATGTAACACCCAGTATGCATTGGATATCATCCCCATATATGTGTGTCACCTCATTAGTGTTCCTACTGCATGTGACGTCAGTCTCCATGTGGGCATGTCTGTTTGCCTGCACTGGTGTTCTTACCTATCTACTCATGCCTGATGTATCCACGGTAATGCTGTTGACCTTGATGCTGTGGATATGTCACATATCAACACAGACACAGCCTTACTGGACTTGGGCAGTGACAATGCACCAAGTATGCATGTAAACCTGTACATGCATCTGTTTTGCCATAGACATCTACAATGCACTGTACAGCTGTTCAACATCCTGCCACGGATTGCCTGTGTTGCACATGTGATAAACATGGGACAATCTCTAGTCGGACGTCATTCGCAGGTAAGGTTATCGGCTATAGCATTTATTTATGACAATGCACCAAGTATGCATGTAAACCTGTACATGCATCTGTTTTGCCATAGACATCTACAATGCACTGTACAGCTGTTCAACGTCCTGCCACGGATTGCCTGTGTTGTACATGTGATAAACATGGGACAATCTCTAGTCGGACGTCATTCGCAGGTAAGGTTATCGGCTATAGCATTTATGGACTGGGTTTCCTAGCTGTATCCGACACCCATTATGCCACCGCGAGGGGCATCAGTGATACATTACTGATCCAGGTAGATGATACTACATCTACCATACGTCCATCAAACCATGTATGACAGGGATGATACATGCAGCTATGTGGACAGGGCTACATAGTATGGTGGGAGTATGTCACAGGTATGGCACAGGGATCTGTCCAGCATGTGGCCATCCTAGTTGTAGGACGGTGGTTGTCCATGACGTATGTCTTTCAAATCAGGCTATGAACAATGTAGCATGTCTAACAGCATAGTGTGGCATATGTCTGTATGCAAGGTGGATAGCATGCTGCATACTGGAGGTGAGTATTGTGGAGGCTGGTATCAGCCATCTATGCATGGGCCCTACCCCTGGAGGGTGATGTGTATTCCAATATTGGTCACATGGGTGCTGTGTATGCCTGTCCAATGATCTTCGTGCTCATGGATACCACCCTGTCATGTCATGGGTAACTCAGATGACTACCTAAAGGGCCAGGGAGATGTTTCCAGCTCAGGGAGGTGTACTACACTACACCATCCCTAATACAGTGTCCATACTGTTCAACACAGCCTAGGTGTTTCTTAATGGGTACGGGGGTATTCCCCTAGTGGTGTCATTGCTGATATCATCCACCAGAATGTGCACATATGTCACACACATCACACACACAGCCCATTCTGTATGTTGTTCACAACACTGTGACAACTATTGCCTATAGGTCATGGCCATTCACATCTTCACATACACAGATGGCTGACATTTGTCTGTGTGGTATGGGCTACAATGCAGGTGGGGTACAACACATTAACCCTGGTTTACTGTAGCTGACCACCGTGTGATATGCACGTCACTGTAGCACCTTTAGTAGCTGTGAGTCTGTCAACAGGCCACTAATAGAACATTCCTGTGACATACAAAGGCATCTGTAGCCGAATATCCATACTGTCTTGTACATCTGTACTGCTAACATCTACATTGATAATGGTTCATGGACTTGCAGACCATACCCATCAGTGTTCTGATGCAGTGCCACCAATCATAACTGTTGTCAACACTTGTGGGTTGATATTATCCAACACCCTATCTGTAATGTATGGGCATGCTTGGCACTTGTTCAGAACTTCTTGGCACGTTATGAGCTACTGCTTAGTTTAGCACCCATTTTACACCAGTCCTCGCAGGTACACTGTCTGTCCATACATTTCCAGCTTGATAACTGTACAACAGCTGTCGTACACACATCACTCACATACCTTGTGAGACATGGTGGTTTATACGGTGTGTCCACCTGGCACATACCACTTATATACAGGCATGTCCAACTGGCACGTACCAGTGCTATTGCCTGTCACTATGATGACTATGTTGTACATGTGGCAATAAAGCTATTCTCATGTACACAGTCAATGCACACCTCCCAACATACAACAGTACAGCCTGTGGGGACTGCACATATGCAGCCCTGCTGGGGGTTATACTGTCACCAACCCTGACTGCACCTGACAGTCATGTGGGGAAGTGCAACATTGGCAATGCACCCCACACATCACATAGTCCCACATGATCCCCACCACAGGCCACACATACGGAGACACCTTGTACAGTACCCCTCCATACTCTGTGTGGGCACCAATGACAGCCGACATCACCAAACACAACCTCACCAACCTATAGCTCACAGACACGTGTGCCCATCACATACAGCTAATAGGGTGTCATAACATACACAACACACCTGTCTTAGGTGACTGTCAGCAGTCACACTGCTGTTCCACTCAGCAGGCTACACAAGGTAATAGTCCTTATATCCTGCTGTCAAGTAACTGGTTCTGCAACATAACCTATGCACACATGCCACAAGTCAGTAGGTACGATGTGACTCATCTTCCATGTTTGTGTGACTGAAGTTGTCTCTCAGGGCACAGACTACGTGTGCAGGGACATGCAATAGCCCACCAGTGTTGTAGTCCTGATGATGTGGTCCAAGCCCTGGAAAGCATTTTGCGGTCATCCGGACCTGTTACCACTGTACTACGAATGACTGTGTCACTCCCAACAGTTGTCCATGCTTCCGCTGTCATTGCACAGGCATCTAGTATATATCCACTTTGACAGACCTGGCCTAACAACATGATGCTGTGGCACAGTTGACCTGCACCTGTCAGCCCTGGGAGTACGGATCACATGTTGGACTCTTGCTGCTTTTATACTGCCTGTCTTGCACAGTGTCCAATAACAGTCACCACCAGAACGGGAACTGACTAGCGAAGCATGTGGTCATGTCACACAATGCTTGACATCATCCTCTGTGATGCACGCAGGCAAGGCACACCTGATACTGCACCACTTCAATATCTCTGCAGTGACTGGGACCTGCCTCTTGGCTCTGCAGAGCACACCTGCAATGACTGGTTATAGACAGACCGTACCTCTCAGGCACATACCTGGACTGGCACACCCACAGCTGAGGTGTCCCCATATTCCACTATGTTGTACACACATCCCAGCTGGTTACTTAGCACAATGCATCACAGGTGCTCCACATGCATATAACTGTGTCTGGAACTACTGATGCTACTAATGTGAGACTGACAGTAACCCACACTTAACTGTGATAGCCACATATGGACACATTAGGCATACGCTGTGCGTGAGTCATAACCTCCGCTCGGCTGGTTCGACCCATACACCACCTCCAAGACCAACAGTGTCCTTGACATGGACACTACCAACATGTGACTGCTGTTCCACACCTGGGGTTATCCCCTCATTGGTGGAATGCGAACATCTGCTACCCACCCTTGTTAGCCACATACCGGCACCATACACTTCACAGCATACACAGTAGATGAGTACTACAACACCAACTACAGATGTCGTATGACAGCGGTAGTTGTTGTCATGACACACGTGCAGGTGGACAATGCACATGCAAATGCTGAGACATACCCCATTGCACTTCAATAGCACGTACATGACAATATGGTTCATGCTATTCCACACAGAGCAATGATGGTACACACCAGATTACAGACGACACTCTGAGGATGCAGTCCCACGGACATACTTTACAACAACAGGTGGGGGCTGTTACACAGTGGTGTACATTCCCATGGGTGGGGTGACTCACTGGTCAGCCTTGGTAGGGCCACAGGATCCCTCATCACATACTCCATAACTAGCTACGTACACATTACTGTGACACATTCCGAGATGTACCACAAGGCATTATGGTGGTATGTCAGTAGTCATATGCAATACCCACATCTGCTCACACATACAACTGTCACTCTGGAACATGACAGTAACAGGTGATGTTGGCAACATGCTGTCTGATGGCTTCAATGCTAACATTACACCCTCTCACTCCCTGCAGGGCCGCATTCCTTTCAGGAACATTGCGGTGTACCTGCAGTCACACCTACACAGTACTGACCTGCACTCTATATGTCCTAGGACACAGGCCCCTTGTCACCCTACAATATCCCTGGCTGTGATGTCCACAGACCTCTGAACAGCATGTCTCCCCACTGGGTCACCATATTCAGTAATAGCCTTGTACCAGACATTGTGGCCCCTGACTGGCACACAGCAACAGTAACACTCCACACAAGTGTCGTTACAATGCACAACTGGGACTATTGCCCTACACACCTCACTGGACTGTTATGCATGGCTATAGGGCACATCATCATGGACATCATTCGTTGAGTCTTTGTTATGCTCCATTCCTTTGATGCCAGCTGGGTTGGTCTTGTTGGGGCCACAGCATGCCTCCTACACCTGTTAAACACCTTTCATACAGTCACCAGAGTAGTTGATGAAGACACGGGGGTCCACACAGCCTGCATTGTCCTCTCGCTGCCATTCAGCACCGTTCTCCATTCTGGTATTGACTATGTACACATCCACCTGCACATCACAACATATGTCTCCGGATGTTATGCAATGTGGCTAATGGACGGGACACACACACTGAGGGTGGCATATCATATCACATACTGCATTCCAGTTACACTTGGCTTACCACAGTCCTCAGTCATGGGGCCCTCATGTTCGGTATATGCTTCCCTGAGGTACAGGCTACCACTGAGGGGACTTCCCTGCCTAGCTTTACAGACCACTGCATACCCAGCGCCATTGTTGCTCCACCAGCTGATACAGACCCCATCCATACGGGTGTCACTGTGACGGATACCGATATGAACATCATGGCCTCTACCTGCATGACACTTGGCATGAACATTACCTTTGCAATACACCATCCACCCACTGGTTATCACAAAGGTGTTAGTCCCCTACATGCATGTTGCATTGTACATGTTTGTAAGACACATGTATGTCACACACACTCCTGTAATTACCACATTGCCACTGTGGTGTGGATATCCTTCTGCGTGTCCACACATGTCTGTACTGGGTGTGTAGCTGGTACATAGGCACCCACTGTACCTCTGAACACCGTAATTATACAAACATCCATGGGTACAACACCCCACTTAGGGTGTACCTTACACAACAGATTTACATAACTCAACATTAAAACGCCATGACGTTTATTGAGCTACGACTGTTAAAGTATGCGGCTTATGTACAGACACCATGTCTGTACACATTTGCGGACTACATACTCAGGGGTGACATCTGCTGCAAAGACAGGGCCCATGTCTGCAAATATGTTTATGGATATGCTCCGCATACACGACATACACAATAGCCACTATGAGCATGATGCTCATGGATATGTGCACACACGCGACAGTGTGTGGCATGTGCTTGGGGGTTGCATTCCCAGACTGGACACTCACCATGCTTTGGGACATGATTCCTATGTACATCACGCATGGACAGTCAGTAGCAGTGTTCATTTGATACCTCGCTTGGTGGATGGTGGACACATGTACACCAGGGATCACTGCAGTGGCTGTACTGTGCAGTGATGTAGGTTACACATGGCTCTTCTGTTCACAGGACACTACCCTAGAGAGGTGCCACTGGTGTGCACACTGTAGTTGTTGTTACACATAGACTTGACAGACTGCATGGTACCCCACTATGAACCTGTGGAGCTATTACATGTCCTTTGTGCATGGTTACTGGTATAGCCCTTCCAGTTAGATTGGCTGTCACGCTATTACAATGTCCCGTGACTACAGGCCATGTATACTGTTATTGTACATGCCAATCATGTTCATGTTTGTCTGTCACATCTCTTCTGCTATTCTAGTATGGGAGTAATGTTTGCGTCCTTTGCAAATGCACAGAGTGGATTACATAATATTTATTTTATCATAACTGTTTATACATATATTAATTACATACTACTCACAACACTATATGATACCTTTGTTATGCATCTTATGCCTGTTCTCCTGTGTAACATATCTGACGTATCAATCTACTGTACTATACATTACACATGTTTTACATGGTATCCCATAATTCAAAGCATACTTGCACAGAGGGTCACCTCAGACATGTCAATGACGTTATATACACATACATATGCGTACTGTTACAGTATATCTACATATACTATCCCCTGCTATGGCACGTACTTATTGGACATACCCTGCCACTGACGGCGGGTCATATGACATTGTTCTCTTTTAAGCCGTCATGTTGCATCCCTTGTGGTGTCTGTACTGTTTACCGTATGGCCCACTGCTGGACGCACATCTTCTACAAGCATTAGTACGATCAGCAAGACATCATTACATAAATACCATTCCCCACTTTATGCATGGTGGACACTTTTAATTACTGCAAACCAGGCTATGCATACACTGACATTACGTAATACAGAACATACTATACATACAGTTAGTGTTCTACATACCTTGATATCGTTCTGGTGTTTTGTCTCTATCTCGCTCTTCTGTATCACTCTTTCAACTGTTATATGGTATTAGCATACAGTTTGCATATCTGGCAAGTCATCCTTATATACGTCTATACCTGCAATATGTGGTCTACTTCCGCCAATTGGTGGTCCGGTGTGACTAATTACGTGCACTTCAGCTGTGCAGCTACTCCATTCACCAATTACATGGCAGCAGGGGGGTATAACTGAATTCTCCACTTGGGCATTCGCCATTTGCCCTGCCTTCGGGGAGACGGCCTGTATTGTGTTTTGTTGTATGTAATTGCAACTGCTATGTGTAGAGCCAAGTCTATTTTGGGGTCATGTCCCCCATGGATTGTGTGTGACAGCTTGAGTATGTGGTTCTACCTGTGACTGTACCTGTCATCCCACCCGTCTGATAAAGGACTATTGCAAACACCTGTAACATGGCTGTTTGTTCCGTTATACGACAGATACAATTTTGCATGGCGCCTTTAAATGTGTCTCTCACAAGGTATGTAAAAAGTTCAGCAGATGTAATTGACTAACTAGATGTTTGGGCTGTGGTTACGGTCTGTATTGCTATTGTTTCCAGTGCGAGGGATGTAGGTGGGTGTACGTAGCATATACGGTTTTGTGGGGCTTGCATTTCTATGTAGTCCATATATATGTGTGTGGGCCTCTTCCCTAATTACAGTGCTATCTCTTAATAGACTTCTGTTACAGGAATTTACTTTGGGCCATTGTTAATTGGTTTCTATATGGTATGCAGGTGCGGTTGATACTTCCATACCTCCAGATGTACGGCGATATGTGCAGGGATATTTGTAAATGACCGCTATCCCGTGTATGTCTGTCCCAGATATTTGCAGTCATTGCAGTGGTGTTGGTGTCAGACCCTCTGTCACATGGCTTGCCACCTTTTCATATGACCATAGTGGGACACTTGCGGGTCACACAGTGGTGTTTACAGGCTGACATATGGCCACAGTCAGTACACAGGATAGCACATACTTTTATCCTCATTACATACCAATTGTTCTTGGTCCTTCACTACTTATTGGTTTGCATGTAACATTTCCATTTCTTACATACAGGCATGAGTATTTCCTGCAACTATTGCATATTATTTGGGACATATTAATGTCCTAAACTCTCAGACAGTTGCCCTTTGTAATGTTTCATGTCAGGACACACCTGCCCAGAGGGGGGTTGTCCCTCCCAATGTGGGACAAGTGTTTACCGCATGCCTACGGCTAGCTATACCTGCACGTACCGTAATCATCTACCTCCGAGTTGCCACCTACAGACACATTATGCGGACACACACACACACACACACACACACACACACACACACACACACACACACACACACACACACACACACACACACTTTAGTCACACGGGAACACACATGGCACCCTCAACACACACATACACAGGCTACATCACTCACAACCACAGTTGTACATGGTACCTATGTGGACTGCACCGCCTCCAGCGGTGACTACATGTCCTTACTATCATCATATTGCTCGTGGTTCTACTGTTCCAGTACTGTGTTCTTTCTGTCTTTCAGCCTCCTGGTTACGTGTGTCGGTGTGTGACACGTTCCATAGTTGGCGGTATCCTGTTTATTTGTACCTCAAAGGTGTTTTGAATGGCGTCGACCTATCTATATATCAGTGACCCCTTGTATATCGACATATATCACACTATCACACTTTCTATCTGTATTATATATGTGTAGATATATATATATATATATATATATATATATATATATATATATATATATATATATATATATATATATATATATATATATATATATATATATATATGTATATACATATCTCGGACAGGGGTGGTGACAGGCATGCTATGCCTTTCATTGTGTGTTTGTCAGTGTATACTGTGTTTCCTGGACTCCGCAAATTTGTATCTGTACCTGTCACATTACACACCTGCCATAGGTTAAGATTACCTTCCATCCCACTTTGCGAGGGACAGTCCCTCTTTGTGCAGTTGTGTCCTGCAAAATATTTGTGAACATAGAAAATGTCCTGCGACTTTGGGACGAACATATTCCCTATAGTTTATGTCATAGTTGCATAACACACTTATTCTGTATCTGACCCACCTGCATGTTACAGGACACAGAACATGTACCTGCAACCATTACTAGACTAAGCTTTTTATCTATGCAAAACACTGACATTCTGGTTTTCATCCTGGCCTGTCCTGCAGACATCTGGCGTATGTCCCACATTGGTCATTTGAACTGTGGCAACCCTACCGTACGTACATCTTGCCTAGCAATAGTGTTGGGTGATTGTATACATGACTGCCTGTTCCACTCCTGACAGTGGTTGTTTTACCCTTCAGAGCAGGTGCTATTTGTTCAGGGGTGACTAATGCTGGTGTCACCTGTTCTGTACATCATTGACCGTGATCTGTGCAGTAGTCGGTGATGCTTAGCCCTGTTTCGCGCAAATCCGTATAGTCATATTTAAACATCGCTTACCAGCTGTGGGCAACACTTATTCCCGCTAACGTGTGCTACACATATTCTGATGACCTGTATCCGGAATTCATTACCCGTGCCGTTGGGATTACGTTACATCCCTTACGGGACGTGGGATTGGGAACATGCAAGACAGTCACTGCATGTACCACCTGGGCATCTGGGGGTTGTACACGAATTATGTCAATTTGTATGTGCAGTACACTACAGCAGTTACTCCACACTACACTCACATGGATAACTCCATTAGTTTACAACTTGATGGGTCCAGTTAATGGTATGTCCATGTGATGTTTACTGGCTGTACTCCGGCACTGGGTATGTATATCACAATTAGCTACACCGATAATTTGCTACACCTTCATACGACCGTGGATGCAGCATGCCGGGGTGATGAATGCCTGTCATGGGTACATCCCCTGCCTTGACACAACATCCATGATTACATTTTGTGGAGCCCCTCAGTCTGCAATGACTGTGTGTAGGACAGTGCTTACACACATGTGCTCCTGTGATTGCCTCTGCTCCAGTACGTGACAGTTGCTTACTCGATGTTGTGGCGATGGGAGTCACTGTTTGCCCCGTTTGGTGTTTTGCCTCTGACAATCGGACGTGTACCTACCGATGTACCTGGGAACCTATACACAAAGCACCGACAGATGCTGATAGGCGCATCTACTGTTCAGGTGTTGACATTTCCATGTTCCAATGGCCGTTGCATGTACAATGTTTGAGGGCTGCCTATGTAGGATTCCACAGTGGTCCACCTATACATCACAATTTACAGGTAGTCGTGTTTGTGTGCCATCCATGTTACTGTGTGTGCAGGTGGGGAGGGGTGTCAGTCCGTGGGAGCCTACACTGTCAAGGTATGTGCTATACGTTCCCTCTTTGCCAAGGCGTAGGCATATTGGACACACCTCCATTTGCCTACTGGGGCTGGCACAGTGTGTCCGTGGTCTGGATCCCTCTGTGCCTGTGTTGGCCTTGGTACGTGCGCTGGGCTGTGAGGCCCTCCCCCATTTTGACCCTGCTGCAGCTGTTTCCGCAGGATCATATCATGTAGCATGGCACATACTATGAAGATGTGGGCACACATGCCTGGAGAGTACTGCAAGGCTCCACCAGATGTGTCCAAGCACCGGAACCGTGATTTCAGCATCCCGAACACATGCTCTATGATGATTCTGGTTTGTGCGTGTGCCTCATTATGGCGTTCTTGCATTGGTATGTGTGCATTTCTGATGGGGTTCGTCATCCACAGCTCCAGTGCATAGCCAGCATTCCCCACAAGGTGACCTTGTGGGATGTCCCCTCTGACAAATACCTGATACAGCTGTGAGGCATGCCAGATATGGGATTTGTGGTAGCTTCCAGGGCTGCCAGCACACACGTCCATGATAATGCTCTGGGCATTCCACACGAACTGCCAGTTGATGGAGTGGAATCCCTTGTGGTTTATGTAGTGCCTACCATACTCACCGGGTGGTGACTTGATTTGTATGTGTGTGCAGCCTATCGCACCCAGTACCTCCGGGTAGTTTGCTACACGGTGAAAGTGACGCATATTGCTGGCCAACTCCTCCTGAGTTTGGGGGAAGTTTATATGCTCATTGGCATGTGGTAACATGGCATCCAGGAACTGGTGTAGTACCCTGGATGCTGATGCCTGTGAGATCCCCATTATATCTCCAGTTGGCCTTTGAAAGGTACCTGTGGCTAGTATGCGCAAGCTTACACATACCTTCGTGTCCACTGGGATGGGTTCCCCTCTGTTGTTTCTGATTCTCAGGCGTGGCCGGTACAGCTCTACTATTTGCTGTAAGATGTCCCTGTCCACTCTGTTACACTCTACTATCTTCAGATCATGTAGCCCCTGGTAGGTTACCCTTGGTCTGAACACTCTTCTCCTCCTCCGAGGCCTACAGTGGTTGTCGGCATCATCCTCCACAACACCGTCGGTCTGTAACACATGCTGATGAATCACAGCTATGGCAGCTCCCAACATGTACATTTTAAAAGTTCCCCATCTGTTTACACCTATGGTGTGGTGTTTGGGAATACACAGGTGTGTGTTGGGTGCTTACACACTTTATACTGTTTTGCTGTGAACACTGATGATGTCATAGGGTGTGTATGTACGATCGTGGCTACAGGGTATCTTCTATGTTTTATTAACAGAACCACTATTGTGCTGCCTTTGGTGTTGCATTACATTTGGATGCCGTGAATTACCTCCTGCCCTTCCATTTACATTTGTGCACGTTACATCTACCATTTGCTGGCATGCATCCAGCTGCCTGCTTTCATTTGTACTTTCCTAGACCAGGCTTATCTTGCGTAATGTGTGCTATTGCCGATCTACTGTGGGTTTGCTTTGCTCTGCTATGACAGTTCTCCTATCTTTGCATTCCAGGTCCTCCCCTCCTTTCGTTGCAATCCTATGCCTCCCCTATCCTGTTTTGCAGGTTTCTGCTTGTCTACTGCCGTCGATTGGCCGCCGTGAGTTGATTGGTGTTAATTGCTCATTAGTATGCCAGTTACCCTGCTTCGGCATTTCCTTCTTTTCTTCCCCTGACCTTCCTGTTTGTGCTATTGTTCACGGTGCGTGCATCCGCTTACCGGGTTTTGGGCACGAGTTCATCCCCGTACACATGCGCTTTCAGGGCACCATGTGTGCTCTCAGCTAAATGGTTCTATACCCTCCTACCCACCCCTGTCCTGCAGCTTTGCTTAGCAACGGCCAGGCCAGATTTGCATTGCTCCAATGTGCTTACTGATACGGTGGCACACCCCTCTGCTGATGTCATGTATCACCTTTGATACACTCCTTGTTGTTATAGCGTTGCACCATCAGGTACATCCTTAATCTGGCAGGACGTTTGCGATTCAATATTACCTGCCTCATTTGCATGGCATTGACTACTTTATAGTTACAGCGCCGAACACTGTCGTGGGCCCCTGGCAACCCTTGCGCCTTGCTTGTGGTGTGCCATGCCTACCATTGCATATTATGGTGCAATCCTAATTTGTCTTTCATTACGATTTTATGACATTTGTATATATTTCCTTTGTATTCCTGTTTGCACACACATGCCCTGTGGTTGTACTGTGTGTTGCTGTGGACATGACATTAAATGTTGTTTTTAGGTGTTGTACATCTTTTCTTGTGCCATTGGCTGTGTATTTCACCATTGGCATATGTTAACTTTGTAATACATGAGTATGGTCCGATTCCATAACTCCAATGTTCTGTTTGGGAAAATGTAAACCATGTTTATTGGTTTACATTTCCATGGGCTTGCGCTATGCCTGCACCACTTCGTGAATCGCTGTATGCCTTCATTAACATGGTGCAACACTGCGCATGGTGTGATTTGCATACCTATGCCGAGGGCTGCATAGATCTGGCGTACGCCGGTCATGCACGTGGAGCTGGTTCGTACCTGAATCGTTCAGCGGACATATTTGGCATTGTCCTGCATACGCTACGCTTGCGCCTGGCGCAGGCTTCATGAATCCAGGGGGGTTGTTTACAGTCGGCGAAGGAATCCACATCTTCCCTGTTCTGGCATGTATACACATGGGAATTTTGACATAGATGTTTTTTCATCCCACATAGACTAGCAATAATGTACAAGAAAGATGAAATGAAATTCTGGAGATGTGGACACCCTGATGCAGACATGATACATATGGTTGTTAGTTGCAAAATAGTTTCCCCATTTTGGTTAGACTTTAAATATCTTTGTAAAACTCTTTTGAATGACAATTGTATAATTTCTGACTTCCTTATCCTATTCAATGTTTACAAACTCATTCCTAAAAAAACAAACGCTTTTACTATGGTCTATTTGTTCTATAGCTAGGAAAAGTGTTACTAAAAATTAGAATTCCCAAACTACTCCTGCCTTTAAAGCGGAGTTTATTCATCTTGTGTAATACATTTGTAAGAATGAGACTGCTACTATAAAATCAAAGACTAGCAATACAACTCATCATTTAATTGCTTGGACAAAATTGTCTAATCTATTAGAGAAGTAGTAAGTGTTCTCCTATGGATATTGCTTTTTTAATTGTTATGGACATCGAATATAGCTTATTTGTTTTTTTCTTGTTATTATACTGTTAAGTCATTGTGTTATAAAATGAATAAAAACATTTTGGAAAAAAATAAGAAAAAATAGATGAAGCAAAAATAACAACTCTTCCTAATACTTCCTCTCAAATTAATCCAGACTGAAATATCAAAGACTTTTTAGATATAGTATATATTTGGCTCGATAGCTGACCAATTTAAGGAGATGAGTGAAAGGTAATGAAAAGAAAAATTCTAAACAACTTGAAAAAGTAGCCCTGCTAACACTTGTTAAAAACTTTGTCTGAAGCTAAAACTGTATGGGGGTATCCATTAGTTCAATTTGATGGAAGCAAGTATAAAGTTTTTCTGATAGATTTGTGGACCTACAAACCTTAACTCACTTTCAAAAATGACCCTTTTTATAGAAATAGGACTAGAATAAAGTGCAAATATTGTTACTTTCTTTCCAAATCTTCCAGGTCAAACTATGAATCAGAAAGGATATTAATAATTACATTAGATAGTTGTGGTGCAGCAGTTAGCATTGTCGCCTCACAGCAAGAGGTTCTCCCATTCGATTCTCAGCTGGAGTGCCTTCTGTGTGGAGTTTACATGTCCTCCCTGTGGTTGAATGATGTTTAAAGACATGCAGGTAGGTGCGTGCATGAATGGGTGTGCCTTCTTTGAAGGTTGGGCATCGAGCTGGCAACTCGGCACCGTAAAAAAATCCACTGCTAATCATTAGCATACCGTAGTTCCACTGTGGCGACCCCTAAAATCGGGAAAAGCCGAAAGACATTAGTTCACATTAGAAAACTGAAAGTAAAAATAAAATGTGAATGTAACATATATTAATAAATCACGAAAGAGCCTTCCAACTACTGAACACAGCAACAGTATTAGCATAACAAACTGAGCAATCATTACAGTAAAGAAAGACAAATATTAAGACTGAACAGAGTTAAGTGGAGGCATCTTTTATACAACTATCCTTTACCTCTCCTGTTGTGGATGCCTGTTTTTGTCACTGACAGCATTCCCATCCTGCACCACTTTTTGAGACATCGTGTTTGGATACTTATTGACTGTGGTACCTTTTCCAAGGATGCATATGCCACCCATGTGGAGAGTCAGAGAAAATATTCTTTTCCTGGTCTCTATACTTTTCAAACCATGTCCCATGACAAGCCTTGTATTCTTCTGGATTACAGATGTCAGTGAATGCATGCATCATGCGGAGTGCGGAAGTCATCCACCTATAGACACAGAGTCCCTTCCCACATTCCACAGCTGGCCCTTATATGTCTGAGAACAAACCACCTGCATATATACTTATAGGTTCATAGGTTCATAGGTTCATACTAGGCTATCTGCCCGAGGGCATCTACAAGCCCAGCCCATCGTTCTGTGGCTTACGCCACCCCTTTAGTATGGGGAACTATACCCATTATTTTGCTGTGCCTCTGTCGAGCAGTGACACAGAGGTAATCCCTGGGGTATATCTGCGATCTCCCATCCATTGGTCAAGATTTCTCTTGAACAAGGCCAGCGAGGTGCTCTGCCTCACATGTACCGGGATTCTGTTCCACAGCATAGGGAGTCTTTGGGTGATGAATCTATCCCTCCAGCACGTCCTATTAATAGCCGTGTCGAGGTTTAAGTCTCCGCCCTTGTGGCTCTGATGGATCTAGATTTTTGAGGTGAAGCATATTCATCAAATCTGGGTTTGACATGGCCTTGTATGTTAGGCAAAGGTCACCTCTGAGCAAGCGGTGGCGACTGAATAGAGCTGGAGTTCTTTCAGTCGGGCAGCATAGGACAGATTTTTGAGACCCTTTATCCTTTTGGTGAGGAACTTTTGTGGCCTCTCCAGCTGCTGCAAGTGTCGGGTCAGATACATTCCGAATGGGGCATTGTACTCAATCATTGGTCTGATGAGTGATGAGTAAAGGGAGACTATGACCTCCCTTGATCTAGATGAGAATCCCTTCATGATAAGGTGGGCAATGTAGAAGGTCTTCTTGACTACTTTAGCTACATGGGTGTCGAATGACAGACTACTATCAACCTGGGTCCCCAGGTCCCTGATAACTTCTTCTGTGCTCAGTGGATTGCCACCTATTTGGTAGCTAGGGGTAACCTTGTTTTTCCCGAAGGGTATGACTATGCATTTTTTGGCATTTAACTTTAGGCCGTGGCTCTGGCACCAGTTATCCGTTTCTGTGAGTCCCTTCTGAAGGATATCTGTGTCAGATGTGTTTTCTACTATGGCGCCCAGTTTGCAGTCATCTGCAAACTTTGTCAGCCATAACCCTCCTGTGTTTGCTTGTACTTCGGAAAAGTAGATGCCAAACAAGAGTGGGCCCAGGACTGAGCCCTGTGGGACACCAATTGTGACAGGCTTTGAGTCTGACATGGCGCCAGCAACTCTGACCCTGTGGGTTCTGTCACTCAGCCAGTTTGCAACCCATCTTGTGATGTATGGGTTAACATTTAAGCTGATGAGTTTTTCAATGATACCCGAGTGGGGTATTGTATCGAAGGCCTTAGCCAGATCGAGGTAGGCTGTATGGACTGCCTTTCCTCATCAATGGCTTTGGTGACTGTTTCAAAAGTCAACCAAGTTTAAAAGGCATGATCTGCCTTTGACAAAGCCAAACTGGGTTGGATCCAAAGTCTGCAAATTCCCTATGTCTTTATTTATGAGGTCCATTATGATCCTCTCCATGGCTTTGCAGATAAGGTTTGTCAAGCTAATGGGCCGGTAATTTCCAGGGTCGGTGGAGGCACCGCCTTTGTGAAGTGGGACCACAGTTGCAGTGCGCCACTCCCTGGGTACATATCCAGAGGTAAGACTTTGATTAAACAGCTGTCCTAGCTGTGGGTTTAATTCCTCATTGAGTTCGTGGAGCACACAGCCGGGGACACCATCAGGTCCCATGGATGCTATGTTTTTTGCTTTGGAGAGAGCAGTTCTCACTTGGGCGCTGGAGATGTTTGGGGGGCTGCAATCGTTTGGTATAGATATCTCTTCTTTTGGGGAGGTGAAGAAGTTTGCACTGAACCTGTCAGCCAGTATGTTGGCAATGTCTGTAGGATCAGTAATCTTCACATCATTTTGAACTAGTTCTGAGCATATCTGGGAGTTTCCTCCTAGGTTTCTAACATAGCTAAAGAAGGCCTTATGATTGTCTTTTGAGTCTTTAGCTATTTTTCTCTCGAAATTTGCTTTGGATGATTTTATGAGAGCTCTTAGTTTTTTACTTATAGTGATCAAGGGTGTCTTACCTTTTAAGGATTTTGCTCTATCTTGTAGTAGCTTCCTCCTTTTGTTGTAGAGTTTGTTTATGGCTGGGGTCCACCAGACTGGACGCTTGCCTTTGGTACAAAGAGTCTTTGTTTTGCTTGGGATTGCCTTATCCATGCAGTCCTGCAGGTGCTGGTAGAAGGCATTTGTAAGTGATTCAGCGGCTTGAGTACTGTTTTCTGCCGGTTCGGGGGCCTTAATGGAGACCACACTAGTCTTTAGAAGTGTGAAGTCGGCTTTTGAGAAGTTCTTTACTGTGGTCTTTTTTATTTCAGGTGGGGGTGGGATGAGGACCTCCAGCGAGATTAGTTTGTGATCTGATCTCACCAGTGAGGGGTATACTTCCGGTGATGAACACTGTGCTCCCATGTTCGTGATGATGAGATCAAGTATGTTATCTCCTCTTGTGGGGATGGTGACTAGTTGTTCCATGGCATTTGAGTTTATGAATTCCAGGAACTTTTGGGCTAGGGTGTACTTCTAGACAAAGACTCATTATAGCCTGTCCTGCATTTTTATATTTGACTTATGTATTGGTATGAGCAACATTTTACCCAATCCCTCATACAATGAATTACAATGACAGCGGAATTCATGGCCCTTGTCTCCTGTCCTTTCCTGTTTACCCAATGCCCATGGTCTGCCCTACCAAAGATGACCATGATGGTGCCATGAAACTGTTCTGTGTTCCTCCTCACATATACCGCAAGTGTTGATTACATTGCCGGGGTGCACAACCAGGTGGGTTTTCTGCCTTCTGTATTTGCATATTCACTTCTAGAGAGTCACTATGTAAAGTCTGATATTACACAAGAATGGCAGCATTGCATTATATTTGGCTAATAAGGGCCTTGTAGCAGAATGTTTACACTAATGGGTCAATTTAGTGCTATTGTCTCTGAATCACAAATAGAACACCACACCCTACCAAGCACTTATGACATTAACCATGCACAGAAACTCATGCCCAGTATATTTATGCATAATGCCTAGACTAGTAGCTTCATGGTATTGCATTACAAAAGCTTAGTTTTGGGCCATTGCTATACCATGACATCCTTCCCATGATGTTGCACTTTGAGTGGACTTGTATAGTGATCTCAGACTCCTCAAGTGGTTCAATCTGCAGGGCTACATGCTTATGTACTAGGAAGAGTTTTCTTGTTTTTCTTATAGAAGGATTTTTTCTGAGTACCTGCTGAGGAGGTATGATGGCCCCATATTCAAGCTGGGCACCTGGAAGCACTTATTCTGTTGGAAAGTTGCCTCATTGGCATAATCCATTCTGTTGTACAATGTTAGTATTTGTACCAGAACCACTGATGGTTCCAATCTGACCTGCTTCACCTGTAGAAGAAAGAGTTAGGGAAAGGGAGCTGCACATGCAATGAACGTATTTTCTTCCACCTAGTATTGTATTTCTTGATGAATATATGTACTCAGAAGTGCATACTTTGTTTTTACAGTGGATGAGATATGTCAATTGATCATTGCAAGATATCACATGATGCAATGGAGACTCCCTCAGCTTGGGGCTGCACATACCATGTGTGGCAATTCACTGTACAACTGACATTGTATGTGTCCATATACAGGTAATAATGTACTTTCTTTTTCTTGTCTTTCTGTGGGTCTAGTTGTGGTGTGGGATTTAGACTGGCAGCAGTAGTCTGACCACTCATTAAAGTCATTGAGAAGACATGGATGAAGTCAGAAATATATTTTTAATGTTATTTAATGTCAATCTTGATTATGCTGTATTCAAAGTAGAAATCTAACATAACCAGGTTTTATTTTTGCCTAGTCAAATTTCCATTGTATTAAATTACCCAGCAGTACTTTTTCAAATGGTTAGCAAGTTGCACATCCAAGCCTATATTGCCAGTTACAAAGTCTTTTTTCCTTAGACCATTTTATAGAAACTGCATTCCACTCTGTGGATTTGTTTTCCAAGACAGAACACTTTATAACCGATGATTGGTCATTGAGTGCCACACTGGCTTTGTCATGCATTATCAATCTTGTGATTAGAGAAGTTTAACTGCTGTTTAAAGTCACATTCAGATGGAACACTAATATATTTGTTTGATTGTTTATTTACTTGTAACATTATGCATTTATTTATTTGTTCACTTACTATATTGTGTATATATTTACTTTCTAGAAAAAAAATATTTTTGTTGAACTATGACACACAGACACACACACACATATATATAAATATATATACATATATATATATATATATATATATATATATATATATATATATATATATATATAGACCCCCTACAGAAGACTGACAGCTCATAACACCAACACCCACATCGCCAACACCAAAAGCGCAACACACGAAATACCGACAATGGGAAAACGGTCAGTTTCCATAGTGCGGAATGGAAATATTTCCATTCCTGTACTGTAGTGCGATCTTGGATTTGGTATATTAAAGTTACTGGGGTGTGTGTGTGGGGGCAGAGCCCCCCACGGAGGGTGCAGGGGTGTGTAGCCCCCCTGCTAGCAGAAAAAAGGAAATGTTATTTTCTTTTTTCTGCAGTAGCACTGTTGTCGGTATTTCATGTGTTGGGCTTTTGGTGTCAGCGATATGGGTGTCAGTGTTGTGAGCTGTCGGTCTTCTATAGGGGATATATATATATATATATATATATGGGTGTACTGTATAAAAACAAAAATTCACTTGTTCGAAAATAAACAGCAGACCCTCAGTTACACGAAAGTGCACTTAAGCACTTAAACGAAAGTGCACTTCCTCGAAGCATGGTTCAACGAACCGTTCAGGGAAACTGAAGCGCCGAGGCACACTACAGTGGGGGAATAGGGAATTTACCTGTTCCCCACTGTAGTGCGACCTTGGAGTTGGTATATTTAAGTAGGGGGGTGAGGGCACAGCCCCCCCATCTTTTTACTGGTTCGTTGAAATGAGTTTTGCAAAAGTGCATGGTCTACTGCTAAGTGATATTCGGTTAAAAGCAGTAGACCCATATATATATATATATATATATATATATATATATATATATATATATATATATATATATATGTATAGATTCACTTTATAAGCTCAAAATCCTAAAATATCGAATTTCAGAATCTCAAGCTCATAAAGTGGAAAACTAAAAAACCACGAAAGACCAGATTCATGAAATTCAAAATCTTGCATGTCGGAAATGTTGAATTAGTGGTTCTGGTGTTGTGCTCTGTTCATAGATTCAGGTAAGTGCTTTTGTTTAAGGGATTTGGGCAGGGGCTGTGGTGTGTGTTAGTGTGTTTTGTTACAGTGATGTGTGTGTGCATGGGGAATGTTGCTTGTGTGGTGGTGTTTCATGTGTGTGTGTGTAGTGCAATCTTGGAGTTAGTATATTTAAGTAGGTGGGCATGCCCCCCTGCATATAGTAAGGGTAGGTGTGTGTGTGTTTGTTTAGTTGTGTGCATGTTTGAAAGTGTCAGGAGGTATGTGTGTATGCGTTGTGTAGTGTGTGCGGTGTGTTTTCACGGTTTTGTGGTTTCACGGTTTTGGGATTCGTGGTTGTCAGGTTATTCGATATTTCAGTATTTCGAAATTATGAAGTGAATATATATATATATATATATATATATATATATATATATATATATATAATATGTATTACTAGGTGTACTCTGTACTACTTTCACTGCATTGTATTGCAGATACACATATAAATGTATTTGTTCCCTGAAACGTGCTTTAAGCTTTTTAGCTTATGTCTTCTAGAAAGAAAAAGACAGTGCACCATTAGGGGTAGCATGCCATTCCAGCACAGATGCATTGATGCATAGAAACAGAGACATACAGGCACAGACCAGACAATGACCTCACAGACACAGGCACACATATAGTCACACACATATACAGAAACTGGCACACACTCACACGCATAGCTCAACTGGCAATCTGGAGAAATGCCAATTTACCTTTCTCCATGTCTTGAATTTGAATGAAACAGCAGTACCTGATAAAAACATTGACGTCACAGGGAATGCATGCAAATTCCATACAAAAAACAGCTAGGAAGAAATACTGGAGAACCCACCTAGCCCTATCAGGTACAAGTGATAATTGCTGTAGCACTGTGCAAAACCATTACATGGGTAAAGAAAAAAATATAAACAGTAAACCATTTTGCTGCACAGTATAACTGTCGCTACATTTTACCACTGTGATAGTGTTTTTGCTTGTGATTTGACATTTTATTGAGCAAATATATATATATATATATATATATATATATATATATATATATATATATATATATATGTATTTTTTTTGTGTAAGATGAAATTTTAAATGTCTGCCATACAGTGGCCAATCAGGTAGCACACTAGCTTTTAATCCTCATCTGCTCAAAAGATTGTAGGTTCCATTCCTCCGACCAGCTGCTTAGATACATTTTCCATTACTGATAATGCAGCACACAATTAGTTGCTGCATTCCTTCAGTGCTGTGTTTCAGGATGAGATTGGAAAACCAAAATCCTGTGGGCCTGAACTGTTACTGTTTCAAGATGATATTTAATATTCATCAAAATATATGAAAACGCTAGAGATTACTTTAGTTGGAATCAAGAATTATGCAATCAGGCTAATCAATACTGTGAGGTTAAAAAATATCCAAAGTAGAAGAGAGAAGTAAATAAAACATCCCAGAAATACAAACATTTCTCAAGGGTTCTTTCAAATATTCCCTAATCAGCATAATCACTGGTGTCCTTCAAAAAGCAAGCCATACTTACTGGGATTAACCAGTTGAAGAAAAGTAAATACATGCATACTCATTCGATCTGTCTACCTTTGCTGCGTCAACATTTTATTTTCATCCATTCCTTCTATCCATGGTTTTAGAATTCACATTAACCTATGTAGGAAAACATTTTTGAGAATGTCGTAGAACTGATTCTGTTGCAAAACATATTTACAGCTCAGCATGTTGGCATTTCTAATTTCACAGAGCTCTCAATGGCATATTATATTTTTCAATCATCAAAAAGAAGCTATTCTCATTCTGAAACTAAGGATGAAGAAGGTTTTTGATAGAAATAGACTAAACAACATCTAAACACAGTACTTTACTTGAATGACTTTTATCTCGATGTAGCTGTTCACAGAAATGCTAAACAAACATATTTATTTTTATTTAGTGTTACACAAAAATGGTAAGGTATATTTTAAATCTATCCTGATATTTTCTGCATGCCTTGAAGTTTTCCTCTATGGCAGGTGCTGAAGGACTAAATTCAATTTACTTTGTAATTGCTCAAAATCTTTGATTTTGAGTCCAAGACCTACTAGTAGGGAAGCGTGCAAAAGACGGGTAAGAATCATGTTAATGGAAGCTCAGAAGAGCCTTATTGGTAAAATGCTACATTATGTGAAAAATGGAAACTTTGTTTGGCAAAGACAGTTTAAACCGTTTTAAGACAATATGTAGCTTCTCCGATGCACATCTCTTAACTCCTTAAGTAATAATAAATAATATAAATTCTATTAGCATACAATGAAGCATTTCAGGCTATTAAGGAAACATTACTTAAAGTGTTGTATCAAGGAGAACAGAGCTTGAGAGATTATTCTGCTATACAATGTGTTGCATCAGTCATAAGGCAAGGCATTTTACTGCACTAAATCTCGAATGCTGGAATAGAAAGAATTCTAAGCAGAAGTAATAATACAAAAGGGAGTAAAATGGCATTTTGCCATTTACATAAAAAAGCATTTGAGTTTGTGCACGTGTGTGTTCATTATGTTTCATCATACATTTGTTACACTGATCATTTTGTAAGAAAGACTGCTTTGTGGATGAAGCCATCTGTTTTGTAGGATTGCTACACAATGTGAAGTGGGATTTTGCACTTTCCCCACTCTTTTGTGATCTCTGAGTTTTTTTTTTTTTTGATTGAGTTTTGACCATTTGTGATAGAATGATAGAATACTGCTGTGTCAGATGAGAAAACCTTTAAGTTTTTGGGATCTATAATCTCCCAGGACATGAAGAGGGAGACCAATGTATGGTCCGTTAAAAAAAGGCACAACAGTGAATGTACTTTCTGTGACAGTTGAGGAAGTTCAACCTCTCACAGAAGCTGTCATTGTGTCTGTTCTCAGCTCATCCATAACAATGTGGCTTGGATCCATGTCTAAACATGACCAAAATAGGATACATCAAATAGTCAGATCTGCAAAAATATCACTGGTGCTTGTTTGTCCTCCTTACAGGACCTGTACTATTCCAGTGTCATGAAACGGGCAGGGAAAATCATCAACCCTTCACATCCAGGCCACCATCTTCTTGAACTATTATCATCAGCCAGGCGTTAGAGATTAATATGCACCAAAACAAGCAGATATAATAAGAGGTTTTTCCACAGGCCATCGAGTTCATAAATGGTTAATTCAGC
This sequence comes from Protopterus annectens, assembly GCF_019279795.1. Lineage (NCBI taxonomy): Eukaryota > Metazoa > Chordata > Ceratodontiformes > Protopteridae > Protopterus > Protopterus annectens. Next base: position 440,456,256 of record NC_056735.1, on the reverse strand, counting down.
TTATTAGGCTAAGTATTCTTTTTCATAAGCCTCCAAGGGTTCTGCAGTATTGTTTATTTATTGGTAATTCTTGTTCCTATCAGAGTTTCTTTCAGTATTTCTTAAACTGAGTTGCATTTTGCACCTTGTATGTATATGTATACATATATTTACATTTTTTATCTTGTTTTTTAATAGTTGTATGTATGCCATTTATGTAATTCATACTTGGAGAGTCATTCAAACTGGAGTCTGATTCCTTGTATGTATGCATACTTGGCCAATAAATGTGATTCTAATTCTGATTCTAGATTCTAGATGTAGTTTGACATTCGGATTGCTTGTTTAAGCCATGGTTTGTTAAGGTAAAACAAGAGAAGAACACTTTCACCCTTGACAGAGCTTCATCAGCTCTAAGTTCTACATTTTCCATATACATAGCAGTGTAAATTACAATGAAGGCTTTTCTCTAAGAGCACTTAAACAGATCACATTGAATGGCAGTGACTGGAACTGTGGAACTTTCACAGGTTGCATCTTTATTGTGATTGGGGCTGTTAACTCCTTATCTAAGTAAATAGGAAGTCACTGTATAATCTGCCTGTTGATCAGTGTGCTAGGTATAATTTCAAATAACAATGCTGGCATCAGGTCCAGCATTTTATTATATTAATATATTATATCATGAAACAGATTGCTGTGAGACTATACTTTTTGTAAAATGATGTGATGGGAGAGGGTCAGAAACTGAGGTTAACAGAATTCAAAAACAGAAGTTTGCTACTAAAAGCAGCAGTGCAATTAGTGTCAAGGAGCCAAGAGAGGAAGGATAGTGCCTTCAAATCTAGTATTAAGACAAGCTAAAAGAAAAAAAAGTAGTGTGAAGATGTGTGTGTGTGTGTGTGTGTGTGTGTGTGTGTGTGTGTGCGTGCGTGCGTGTGTGTGTGTGTGTGTGTGTGTGTGTGTGTGTGTGTGTGTATGTGCATGAACATTCCCAGGCTCCAAAAACATAGGGAAAGGGAAGGGTCAGAGATGAAGGGTAAGAGTGACCAAACACCTTTCAGACATCAGGCATAAGGATTTCAAAAACCAACTATCAAGACTCAAATTGGGCCCATTATAAGGCACTCTGAATGCAAAGCTACTTGAAAAAAATAACTTGAATGACAGAGTCGACTTAAAGCTTATTGGAAATCTGGACTTAATTGGACACATTCCATTAAGAACATGCTCAAGTTAAAGAAACTGAAACATAGCAACTTTTCCTAAAACACAGCAATACAAATAGGGCAGAATTCATAAACTGCAACATGTTGCACTGCTACGGTGCAATGCACACAATATAGCTCACTATTTTGTATTGATTAAATGTCTCTCCACTGAAGCAGAGCTGCAAAGCAAAAGTAAATGGCAGAGTATGCTAATGAAAGCATAACTAGCTGAATAATATGCTAATTAGCCAACCCAAGATGGCTGAGGCATTCAGGAAGCTATAAAGTAATTGTGTACATTTGGTGTAGCTCTTTGCCTTGAACTCTGAAACCTTTTGGAATACAGGCACTATCACATATAGAAAAAAGGCAATGTTGGAGGCTGCTGCTGCTCTCCTGCATGTGTATGTGCAACAAGCTCAAATCTATACTACTGCTGCTGCTACTAAAACCTCAGCCCAGGAGAGGAAGAATGTTCAGACTCCATTTAAAATATTATGAAATGCATGATATTGAGATACTTGAGTGATACAGGGTGGATAGGAAAACACTCCAGCAAATCTGCAACATCTGCTGCCCCTACCTCCATCCCAGAGGAAATCAAGGAGAACCTATGCCAATAAAAACTAAGGAATTTGTAGCATTAAGGATACTAGCTACTGATACATTCTAGAGACCTGCAGAGGAAATACTAGGGGTATCACTGGCTGCAGCCACCAGAATATTGCACTGATGTCTTAATGCCATTCTAGAACATTGCAAGTTAGTACACTAGTTTTCCCCTTACCCCAGAGGAGAGAGCAAGAACAATGCAGGAATTCTATGCTGTAGAACACTTCACTGAAGTTTTGGCAGCCAGAGATTGCATTCATACAGAAATAAAAGCCCTGCCTGGTAAACAGGAAAGGACGTACATTGACAGGAACGGGTTGCAATCAATCAACTGCCAGGCCATCTGTAATGCAGGAGGGATCATCCTCAGTGTGTGAGCTAGCAGTTACCATGACTCACACATATGGCACTCCTCTCAGATTTGCACAAGGTTTGCTAGGGATAATGTTCCACAAGGCATCTACTTGGTGATGCAGGTTATGCACTGGAACCATGGCTAATGACACCCATCAGAACTGCACACATACTCACTAAAAATAAGATACAATGATGCACATGCTCAAACTAAAAACATCATACAGCATGGGTTTGGCATGCTGAAGTCATAGTTCCACTGTCAAAACACAATGAGGGTGTCCTACAGTATGTCCCAGGTACCTGTACAGAAATTTTCACATTCTGAGCCATGTTGCACAATATCATATTAAGGAAACAGCTGCAGCAAGGCTACACGGTATGCATGCACAAGAGTGCATATCCAGTCCAATCAATTATATGGCAGTCAGCATGTCTGTAGCATAACACAGGCAGAGTTTGCAGACAATACTTATGGACTGGAAGAACAAGGCTTATGGGGCTGAGACTAATGAATGACATCATGGGCTATCTTCCTGAATGAATCATGCATAGTCCATGCCATATCTTGAAAGAATGTTGCCATCATGTCCCTCATCTGTGTTCAGAGCACATCAGTCGCAACCTCCTGGATCTCCTCCCAGTAATCATCCGTGTTCCTGTTTTGATGTCGTCTCCTCCGAGACATAGCAGTATGATAGCTCGGGCAGGTACAGTTTCAGCTTCCTTATTATCGTCATTATTGTCATCATCATCTAAGGACTCTAGCAGTGGCCTGGCATGTGCTCCTTTTTATCACCTGATAGGTAAATGGCCACAGATCCATGCTCTGTCAACATGAATTGCTAAACACGACAGAAATTAAATGCAAATGTTTATTACGGAGAACATTCCCATGAAGATCATAACAGAACTTAATATGAAAATGATAAAAAAATTACACAAGGACTGACACACTGGTTCATTACAGAAAGAAGTACCTTATAAATGCCTGCCCTTTAATGTCCTATTTGTAAACTGGACGTCATTATTCTTTTGTAAAAATTGTATGCGCTTAGAGAAAATCCACTTGGGCCATCAGCATTGTAAAAATCTATGAATGTGGAAATCTAGAAGTTGTAGTGTCTGCATGTAATGATTTATATGAACAGCCACCAAGTGTCAATGTTAAAATGAAGAGAAAGTGAGATGACAATATTGTGGAAACTATGCAAGCTATATGACAAACATTGAGCCAGGCAGCATGATAATTGGCTGAAAACACATCAATATAATGAAGACAACATTAACAAATATTTTATATGTTCAATCTCAACAGCCTGTGGCATATGCAAATGTAATATATGTTGTACTAACAGCAATGCATGTGTATGACTGCATACATTACTTACCTATAATTAGTATCAATCAGTAGTCTTATGATGCTTGCTGATTATGAACTGTTGCAAAGAAATGTCTATCTGCATAAGTGTCAGCAAAGCTAGGCTTTAACGATGTTCTAACAAAAACACCTGAGGTCTTGTAGGCAGATTCAGTACCAATGCCGAACTGCATGTATGGTGATTATGAACTGTTGTAAAGAAATAAAGAAATGTGTATCTGCATAAGTGTCAGTAAAGCAAGGCTATAACTGTGTTTTAACAAAATGTTGTAAATAGATGCAATATGAATGTTGAGCTAAAAGGCATGCGACACACTCTGCAAATGGTATTGCAAAAACTGACAAAGTAGACACCCATTCAGTCCACGGAAAGGCAAGGTATGCACAACAAATTAGTCAGTGGAAACCACAGCCATACTCATGTATGCCAAACCAGTCAAAGCACAAAGATTGGTATGTAAAACATCTACAGCCATCATACATGTGACAGATATAGAAACTCGACTGGTATTTAGGTTGTGGAGTACAATTCAAACACTGTGTGTTGAAACAATAGCTTAATGCTACATGATAGCTCAATATTTTGGGGTATAAATCATAGTTTTAAGCACAGCTATAGTATAATAATTTCACTTACTTTGGTGATGCATGATGGATGTTCCTGGATTCTAAGCAATATACATATTAATGTGAAAAAAATGCAGGCTGTAACAAGGATCAGATGCATTTCATTTCAAAAAACAGAAAAAGTAATCAACATACCTCTGTCCCTCTGCTGCTCCTCAAGCTTGTGTACTTGCTCGATGCACAGAACATTGTTCTTGGTTTGACCTTTATTGCATGAAAAAAAAAAAAAAAAAAGCAAAGCTATGAGAGATGTATTCCTCAGATAACAGTAATATTCATTGCTCAGACAATTTATTTTTGAAGACAGATTGGAGGACATGAGATTCACACCTGCACCTGCAATGTACATGCAAACTTTAACCATTACAACTACCTGCCTAGCTAATCCATCTTTACTAAAATCGCATGTTATGAATGCAGTAAAAAGACCTGTTTTTATGACATTACCCTATATGGGGGATGGTCTAATAATGTGGATCCTGGGTTATGATTTCAAAGTATGAATATGTGCAGGTCAAGCAGGTAAAGAGTTTCCAAAACTTAACTCATGTAAGCACTGTGGTCAAAAACATTAACAGAAATGGAAACATTCATTCCTTAGAGAGTGGGACAGTGTCATGTATGATAGAGCTTCTGTTAACAGAAGGTTGGTGCAGTGGTTAGCATTGTTGTCTCACAGCAAGAAGTTCTCTGGTTTGATTCCTTATGGGGTGCCTTCTGTGTGGAGTCTGCATGTCCTCCCTGCGTTCATGTATGTTTCCTCCAAATGTTCCAGTTTCTTCCTACATGCCAAAGACATGTGTCTAGAGTGTTTATCCCTAGGCTTCTGCTGAATATGGGTTCTGTTCCAGTCAGACTTTGCCAGTAAACAAATGTTAAACTAATTACAATAAATAAATCCATACAAGTTGCTTTACATAAGGGACACAATAAGTTATGTGTGAAGTCCATGATAATCCTTGGTATAGTGCACATCACTAAGCAAATACATACATCTTCCCTGTTCTGCATTTCACCTGTGTCTGTCTGTCCCTCTCCGTCAAATATAAGAATGATATTGTTCTTGAACTGAATGTAATAATTAATGATAAACAGAACTGGATATCACTTTTAAAATAACACCATATTAACAAAAACATTTATCAGACATATAACAGTCTGTGGCAAGCTTTACTCACCCAGCACTTAAAGAGATGCTGTTAACAGATATATTCAAAGGAATTCAATGAATAACTGAGTTATTTAAAACCATGCACAAAATAAAAGTTAATATCGCTAAGTGGACACACTGGACAGTTTCCTTACAGGCCAGGCTAACAGCCAGCACATGCTATTTTTAAATAAGCATATACTGCTTTACTATCCAAGCAGTTAAAAAGCTGATATTAGCAGATCTTTAAGGATTACATGCATATTTGTATGAATTCAATAAGTAGCTCATTTATAACCATGCTGTACATAAACATTAATATCAATTAGTGGAATAAGTTTCTATAAAAAATACTATGGGTGAAGAAAACCTATGTAACAATTTCAGGTATGTTTCCTTATGTGGATTGGAACCCACAGCACCCCAAAATGTAGGCATGTTGGCTGGCCTTCTTATAGACCAAATTAACATGCAGCAGGTGTTTCCTCTTAACAAGTATTGCAGGTGTTTATTTGAATTTCTGTGGAGAAATAGATGAATACAGAAACTACAAAAAACACGTGTTGAACATTTTACTGTAAAGAAATAACAGCGATCAGCACATAACTGATATATGTGTAAGCAGTTGGACTGGCATTCCTTTTGTCTTAAATAAATGCGACTGTATTACGAATGTTTATTAAGAGGAATGAATTAAAGAGGTTATGAATGAATTTTTATTCTGACATATAATGGTGCAGTATGAATACTATAGTACCCTGTCCCTGGAGGAGTGGTTTCAGCCCAGAAGTTCGTAGTTTATTTGCCATTTTGGGCTAATTTTTATTGTATCTGCTCTATTTTCTGGAAAAAAAAAATATACTTTTTCCCACCTTTCTGAACTAGTATAGTCCAATGTTCAGGTTATTGCTGAATCCAGGGCTGTGTTACAAGTTTCTGTGTTGCCCATACCTTACTTGGATAGAAAAAAATTTCTCTGTTCACCTGTGATAGAGGGGAGCTTTGAGCAGCCTATCTGTCCCTGGAGGAGTGGTTTCAGCCCAGAAGTTAGTAGTTTATCGGCCATTTTGGGCTAATTTCTATCTCTTTCACTTCCCTGCTATAAAAACTGCATTTGCATGGTTTTGCACACCGGTCAGTGCCAGTTAGCTAGAATTAAACTATTCTCAGCTCCACAAAGTCTACTCTTCAATTTTTCCCTTGGAACTATACAAACCTTCAACTTTAGCACTGAAACCATTCATTTCGAAGTCAAGCACTTGCTTAAAACTCATAGCAAGCACTAATTAACCCTAGCACTAGACCCCCCTATACTGTCCAGAAGGACAAGGCTCTCTATTCGTCCCCACCAGCCAATCAGAAAAACAGCTTACTCTACCTATTCAGGCATGTCCAAAGGGCAGTTTCCGGTGTACTCTCCAGTCCAACTGGTAAATCTGGGTATCTTGAGACAATGTTACAACTGCCTCGTGTACACAGACAACCCTCTCCTCCTACCACCAAACACTAATATATGCGAGAGATGCAATTATACAGCCAAACTGGAGGCAAAGCTCTCTCAACCCAAGACTGGAACTGACAGTCAAGAGGAGAAGGGTAATACTTGCAACACACCACCAGTCTCACATAGACCTAATAAACCAACACCGGCAAATAACACACATGAATACATGAAAACATACTCGGAGGCTCTATATAAAAATCTGCAAAAGCAACAGAGACCTCCAAAGCAGACATCCAAGCAACCTCCACACCCCATCACCAACCATGAAACACATACTTCACATAATCAGTGTGCCATGCAATCACAGCCCTTAAGGCAAAATAACATACCCAACACACTAGTAATAGGCGACTCTATAGTCAGGCACACTGATGTCCCACTAACTAGGCTGGACAAGGAGAAGGTTACAATTAGCTGCCTGTCGGGTGCCAGTATCTGCCACATAACACAAGCACTCAGGTCACTCCAGAACAAGTACAAATACAACTCTGTCATTGTCCATGTTGGTGTGAATGACCTCAGGCATACCTCCCTGGACTACATGAAAAGAGACACGAAAGAGCTCTCTGATCATGTAGCCCAGGCCGGTATAACCCTGACCCTGAGAAGCATCTTGCACTCACCAATAATGATGCCCCAGTATAAAGAAAAAAATATCAATTTCAACAATTGGCTAAGTTTCTGGTGTCATTTAAAGGGGATCCAGTATCTGTCCACCTGGGATGACATGCTCGACAAGCCACGTTGCTTCACTAGAGATGGCTTGCACCTGTCACCCTTAGGCTTTCGAATACTGGTCAAGGCTCTTGCTACCCCCATAGTGCCTTTTTTAGGCAAGGCTCAAAAGACAAACCCACCACTATAAATATCACAAGTAACCAAAAACTGAGGGTAATGCTACCCAACTCCAGAAGTCTAATCCTCAAAATGCACGCACTTGAGGCACTCCTCAGTATGGAGAACATTGACATCTGTGCAGTAACAGAAACTTGGTTTAAGGCTCTTGAGAGCACCCCAGCACTACTAGGCTATAACTCATACCATACCTTTCGGCAACAGAACCAGAACCGAAACACAAAAGGTGGGGGTGTAGCCATATTTGTCAAGAATACCCACACCTCCAGGTTAGTGGTGAAGCACAATGCATCAGAGATCATCCATGCACAACTAACAATGGGCAAAACTGCAATTCAAATTCTAGCTTGCTACAGATCACCCACCATGACCCAGGACCCCCATTCCACATTTCTGGAGACACTGGGAAATATGAAGGTCCTTCCAAACACCTTAATACTGGGTGATTTCAATTACCCAAACATAAACTGGGAGAACTACTCAAGTACTAACTCCCTTGCCCAACGTTTCCTAGAATTTATAAACTCAAATGCCCTGGATCAACTGGTCAACATCCCCACCAGAGGGAACAACATATTGGACCTGGTCATCACCAACATGGGTGACAAGTGTTCCACACCAGAGGTCAACCCCTCGCTAGTTAGATCAGACCATAGACTAATCACTCTGGATATCCACATTTCGCCCCCACCCCCAATCAAGGAAACCACTGTGAAAAACATTTCAAAAGCAAACTTGATGTTACTTAAGGCCAAGGTGGAAAGGTTCACAGCCCCCATGCTAAAAGACAATGCTGTCCAATCTGCTGTAACCTTTACAAAGGCACTCTATGAGCATCTGAAGGAATGCATGGATTGTGCTATCCCAAGTAAAACCAAGACTCACTCCTCCAAGAAAAGGAAACCAGTCTAGTGGACCCCTGCCATAAACAAGCTATACAACAGAAGAAGGAAACTAGTGCAGAAAAAAGTAAAATCCCAAGAAGGAAAGACATCCCTGATCAGTATCAGCAAGAAACTAGAATCCCTCATTAAATAATCCAAGGCTAGTTTCGAAAGAAAAATTGCCAATGACTCCAAAGATATACACAAAGCGTTCTTTAGTTATGTCAAGAACCTAAGTGGAAACTCTCAGATCTGCTCTGAGTTAGTGCAGAATGGCACAAAATACACTGAACCGACTGATATTGCCAACATTCTGGCAGACAGGTTTAGTGCAAAATTCACCTCTCTCTCACCCCTAAAGGGCCCATAACCATACCAGAAGAATATAGGGCCCCCGTCACTCACTGACAAAATGGTTAAAACAGCCCTTTCCAAAGCCAAAACACAGCTTCAATGGGATGGGACGGTGTCCCAGGCTGTGTCTTACAAGAGCTCCAGAATGAACTAGCCCCTCACCTAAATACACTGTTCAAACTCAGCCTCTCTACAGGCTATGTACCCACAGAGTGATGCACAGCAACAGTTATCCCGCTCCACAAAGGTGGAGCCACAATGGACCCTGGGATCTATCTCCCTATAAGCCTGACTATCCAGGACTGCAAGGCTATGGAGCGCATCATCATGGAACTCATTAACAGAGACATTGGGAACCTCCAAACCTTGGACCCTACCCAGTTTGCCTTTGTTAAGGGCAGTTCATGCCTCCTAAACCTGGTGGACTTCTTTGAGACAGTTACCAAGGCATTAGACAAGGGAAAAGAGGTCCACACAGCCTACCTAGATCTCGCAAAGGCTTTTAACACCATTCCCCATTCTAGTATTTTAGACAAGCTCACCAGCTTGTACATAAACCCCTACATCACAGGATGGGCTGCCAACTGGCTCATGGATAGAACCCACATGGTGAGAGTTGCAGGCTCTACATCTGACTCTAAATTGGTTACAAGTTGCATCCCCCAGGGCTCAGTCCTAGGACCCCTCCTGTTCAGTATATACTTCTCAGAGGTACAGGCAAGCAGAGGAGGACTATGGCTAACCAAGTTTGCAGATGACTGCAAACTAGGGGCCATAATTTATTCTCCGGCTGATACAGACTCCCTCCAGAAGGGTCTCACTGAGATGGATACCTGGTGTCAAAATCATGGCCAGGAGCTAAATGCCAAAATGTGCATTGTCATCCCCTTTGGAAAAAATAAAGTACCCATGAACTACCACATAGGTGGCAGTCCCCTAAATACAGAAAATGTAATAAGGGATCTGGGGACACAAGTAGATAGCAATCTCTCCATTGATAGTCATATCGCCAAGGTGGTTAGAAAATCCTTCTATGTGGCCCACCTAACCACAAAAGGGTTCGCATCTAGAACAAAAGAGGCTATTGTGCCTCTCTACTCATCACTTATTAGACCCATCATAGAATACAATGCCCCATTTGGGATGTACCTTACAAAACACCTGCAACAGCTGGAAAGACCATAAAAGTACCTCACCAAGAGGATTACTGGCCTCAAACAGATGCCCTATGCAGCCCGACTCAAGAAACTCCAGCTGTACTCAGTTGCATACCACTTACTCAGAGGTGATCTCTGCCTGACATACAAGGCCATGTCCAACCCAAAATTGATGAACATGCTCCACCTAAAAAAAAAAAAAAAAAAAACAAATCCCAGAGAGCCACATGCTCTAGAGATATAAACCTCACCACAACAATAAATAGGACATGCTGGTGGGATAGATTCCTGTCCCAGAGACTCCCCATGCTTTGGAACAGGATTCCAATATACATCAGGCAGAGCCTCTTACTATCACTCTTCAAAAGAAACCTTGGCATGTGGATGAGAAACAGAAAATTTACCCCAGGGATCACTGCAGTGCCTCTGCTGGACAGTGGCCCAGAAAACTAATGGCTCTGCTGGACAGAGGCAGAGGGAACTAATCTAAGGGGGTGGCGAAAGCCAACACATTCCGGCTAGGCTTATAAATGTCCTTGGGCAGATAGCCTAGTACTTACCTATGAACCTATGAACATATAATGGAAAACCAAAAAAAAAAGGAAAAAAAAGTGATACCAACAGCAGACCAGGCTAAAATTGAAACAGAAATATTTTACTTGTTAGCGCTTTCATGCAGAAGAATCTTCGCACTTCCTCAGACAAATTAACAAAGATTTAACATTAAGTATTTATACATTACTAAATTAACAATCAAAGCTGCCAATTAGCAATTGATTCATCAAACATATGCTTGAATTTTAAAAAGCCCCCACTCTAACCAAGAGTATTGTGTGGGAAGCATATAAACACAACATGTTCATACATTAATAAAACATTCCATATATATTATATTTAAATTTTGCATATTATATTAAAACAGAAAATGAATGTAAATATAATCATTTAACCAAGAAAAGGGCATATAGAGCAACCTAGTATATTTAACACCTATCTAATAAGAGCTTTCAACTTTAAAAGACATTTTATTGAACAGATGTCATTTAAACCGGGGAAAACATGAGCGTTAGTTTTGAGCTGCCATAGCAACTCTTGTTCCTCTAATATTAAATGACTAGGACCACCCCTTAAGTTCTTATTAACTTTTTAGACAACTAAAAACAAAAATCTATGATTGTTTTAATATAATATGCAAAATTTAAATGTTTTGATGAATCAATTGCTAATTGGCAGCTTTGATTGTTAATTTAGTAATGTATAAATACTTAATGTTAAATCTTTGTTAATTTGTCTGAGGAAGTGCGGAGATTCTTCTGCATGAAATCGCTAACAAGTAAAATATTTCTGTTTCAATTTTAGCCTGGTCTGCTGTTGGTATCACTTTTTTTTCCTTTTTTTCCTTTTTTTTCCCCTTCTTTTTTTTTTGGTGTTTCGAAGTTTTTTTCGTTTATATAATGGAAAACTACAAAATGCACAATTATCAGCAGCCTAGACGCTATAGGCATCAGTGATGCAGGAGGACAGTGGATATGTGAAATTATGTTGCAATATGTTGTATATGAGGAAGCAATTATCATGACCACTTAATTAGCATCATGAGCTAATTGTCACAACAGTGAGTTAATGGTTACAAAAAACATGCACGTGCTATATATTGCTATATATATATATATATATATATATATATATATATATATATATAGATATATATAGATAGATATATAGATATATATAGGTATATATATATATATATATATATATATATATATATATATAGATAGATATATATATATATACACACACACACACACACACACACACACACACACACACACACACACACACACATATACACACACATATATATATATATATATATATATATATATATATATATATATATATAATGGGATTTCAAATCCTGAATTTTAATTAACCTCATTAATTATGAATGGCACGAATGGTACTTAAAGTTGAGTGCACATTAGGTGGAATTTGTTTCTATGATTTGGAGTAAGAGGCACATTGGCAATCAACAGCATTTTGTTTTGGAGATTACTACATCTGTTAAAGTCAGTCATCCTCAAAGATACCTGTTTAAATTAATTTTTACTCAAAATGTGAGCTTTAACAGAACTTGTTGTAAGTTACATACATATCTGAATTAATTGATTTCTTTCCCATATGCAGTTGTATAGACAGAATTACATTGCAAACGTGAATTGTATTTAGACAGATTTATGAATCATCTGTACTTCAAACTGGTAATTCTGCACACTCTGTGGAGTAACTACAGAAACCTACAGATTCTGACACTATCCATATGTACTATGTTCTGTTGATGTTACTGATATTTCTTATTTCATGTTTCTTAACAAAAGTGTTAAAATATGTGCTGTTGCTGTTATGGATAGCTCTGCAGTGATGTTTTTTAAACAATGTGTTAATGGTATGTTCTTTTTATGTTAAAGATATTTCCTCAATGGTGCTTCTTAACAAAGGTTTTACACTACTGGTTCAATATAGACAGGGTCTGTACTGTCTCTGGCCTGCTTACAGATCCTGACGTTTGGTGACACTTCCCATATGTTGTTCAATTTTTAGTTTGTGTAGTATTTTAATGTGAAATGCATGCAGACTCCTGTGGCATGATGCTGTTGCCTTTGGACCTCCATTCAACATACAGTATATGTAGTGCGAGCTATTCTAATTCCTCGCACAGATTCTAAAGATATTAAAAGTTATGTTCACATTACAAATGTTATGTATGAAGGCATTGTTGTTACTTTTTATGTGTCACATTTGTATTTGTCACAGAGAGTTTTTTAAAGACTTTTGCATTGCACTGCTAATGTTGACACGCACTGCCCAGGAAATCATCTACATAGATGGGCTCACACATCAATATGATCATATGCATATTACTCTCTTTCAGGTGGTCACCCATCCTAGGGCTGACAGCTTCTCCCTACAGGAAAATGAAATCATACTTGATGCTCTCTGACAACATGGATGGAGACTCCTTGACCATACTGGCAATATAATTTGGAGAAATGAAATCTGGGCGCACCTCACCAACATTATAAATGTGGTTAGAGGTCACAACAGATCCCATGATGCCTGTAGTCAATGCTGCTCAGGCATGGTGGTACTTCATGCAGTCAACAGATTAAGACAACATGAGAGACTGAGGGATGTCACTGGTGGTGGACCACCATTGCCCCCCCCCCCATAACATAATAATATTTCTGGCCTAACTGTATATAGTGAGAGAGGAGCAACACATACCTGCTTTTTGATAGAAGCTGGAGATGCAGGCCGAACATGTATGTGTTTCTTTCCATGACATGGCTGAGTATAGAGACAATCACTTCATACTGTTGTAGCATGCATATTCATGTATTGTCATTTTTGATTTACAGCAGCAGATTTCAGATGTGCACAAAGATCCGCACCGAGTGATGAGGATGAATATTTGTCTAATGACATGAATTCATACAACAGCAGTACAGACAGAAAAGTCCAACCAACATGTTTAATACTATCTGCATTAATATTCACAGGTCCATCTACTCTGGGACAGTAGCAATCAAATGGCAGATTAGTGTTTCCATACTGTGCTATTGTGACCACTATCTGTAATTTTGCAGCAAAAGTTTTATATCCTGCGTCAACATGTAACAAACATGTGATACATGACATGTATGTCAATGTTTTTCAACACTAGGCCATCTGGAGCATGGGCACAATGACCATCATGTGAGTATCTGCAGCACCTGTTGTGTCCATTTGTCCACAACCACTTTTCCCATTTTTGCACATGAAGTTGAGGTGTCACTTCAACAGTGACAATCATCTATAGACAAGGTTTATAGTATCAGTTGGCTAGCCCTGCCATGGTAGTTTTCCACACCACAAACTCGCAAGCACACTCATATCTGTGGCTTATTTAGAGTGTCCGAGCCACCTAATGCATGTCTTTAGAATGTTGGAGGAAACCAGAGCACCCAGAGAATATTCCATGTGAACACGGAAAGGACATGTAGACTCTGCACAGAAGGCAACCCACCCAAGAATTGAACCAGGGAACCTCCTGCTGTGAGGCAAAAACACTGTCTGCTGCACCACTGCTCCACACCCGAAGCTCATGTTGCTGTGTTGTATATGTAATGCTGTCAGTATTCTTTTTGCTAAATACATGACTGTGCTGTCTTTCTCTTTACTTTTCCACTGTGATCCACAAACTCTCCACAGCAAGATTCTGTCAGTGTTATGCTATTAATTATGTTTCATACATGTCTTTGCTGTTTCTCCTGTTGTCCTCCATTAATCCTGCATTCTTCTTCCCATTCCTACACTACACTGAATCAACCTCATCAACTGGACAGATGAGTGGTATGTGTATGTCACACCTTCTGTATGTTTTGACTGTGTTCACATGGTTAATAGTAGCAATGATGTGGTCACTAATGCTGATTTCTTTTGTTTCCCTACAATAGTTGAAGTTCATCCCTCTTCAATAGCAACATCTTGTTTGTGTTCCTTACATATGTCATGTATGTTGGCTATGTAACATAATTGTATACTCCATGTATGCAGATTCTGTGAAACATACATACAGTAGACTGCATGTAAAATCCTTATTATATGCAACATTGTAAAGCCATATATATCTCATATGTTTTGATGCTATTCATCATGTGATGTAAGCACATTTTTCTAACCTGTGCCAGCTGTATCTCCTTTTAGCACATCTTTTATCTGTATCGTCCATCAGCCCATGCAGTGGTCATGATTTAGAATCATATGTGTCTCAGCATGGTATCATGGCCCCGGCACACAAGTTATTGAAGTGTTGACAGAGTCCGTCAAAGATGCTGACAGTGATGCTGGTGCTGTAGCCTCAGAATTGGAAGGGAACTTGTCTGGCCACTTGGATAATGATGGGACACTGGATGTTGAACAGGATGAGGCTGCTGAATTGAAGGGGAACTTGTCTGGCCACTCGGATAATGATGGGACACTGGATGTTGAACAGGATGAGGCTGCTGAATGGCAGACACAAATTGAGACTGCTTCTGATGACAGTTCCCCACAGCAACTTGAAACAGGTCATTGCAGTAGACATAGGCATGCAGATGGTATGCATGGCCAGGTGTCAAATGGATTCCTCCTCCTGCTGCAAATGAATGTTCCCAGGAATGTCATTGATCAGATATCCATGCACTTGTATGTGCCATAGATTATGTGGTACACATGTTACATGTGATGCATGAAGAACAAGAGTGCAGACACCATGAGATAACGGTGACATTGGCTGATCAAAATGATAGTATGCTAGCTATGGCCTGGCCATTAAAAACCCTGACCTCTACAGTACTGCAGTAGTGCCATAGTACAAGCAGGGTTCTGCATGCCCTGACTGTGCTCAGCAGATTGCAATATGGGAGATGTAGGCCACCTCCATTGAGTATCAGTGTCTATGGTCCAACATATGCACGGTTGCACTGCTGGTCCCTCTGCTGTGGTCCCACCAGTCACAACAAGGCTGTCAACTCAAAGTTATGCTCCTTCACCTAAACATGGTGTTGTCCCCCCTTCAGTCTCCTCTGTGGATCAACCTGGGCCATGTGTTTCTGTACATGGTAGGGGTAGGGAGGACCATGTAGTGAGAAGTCAGCGAGGTTTCCCTAGACTGTGCTAGAGTGGGTCCAACAGTGTCATAAACATAGTAAGTTCCTTCTGTAAATTACTAGTTTAGTGTGATATATTTTCTGCTGTTATTAAAAGTTCTGCAATATGTCCGGTGTTGATTCTGTTTTTTCATGTTATTACTATTGTACAAATAAGAATGTGTTGCTTTGATGTGTGTCTCTTGTTGTTTTCTATGCAGTGACACAACAGTCTTGGTATGTATGCATACCTGCATCAGTTGTGACCTGAGCTGATGATTCTTGTTGTGACAGATTTGTATATGTTCATAATGTTCTATATTATGATTATCGTGTTATGTCTGATTTTCAGTGTGCCCATCTTGTGGGTAATGGTCATTAAATTATATTTGTGGTGGGGAAACACCTGAACATCAATGGTTAATCTGTGTACTCATGTATGTGTGACTTGTCATAACTCAGAGCTGT
Source organism: Protopterus annectens (assembly GCF_019279795.1). NCBI lineage: Eukaryota > Metazoa > Chordata > Ceratodontiformes > Protopteridae > Protopterus > Protopterus annectens. Next base: position 440,440,048 of record NC_056735.1, on the reverse strand, counting down.
GTGTCAGACACTGCTGTTTTCCTGGGTCTGCACTTGTGGTCACACCACATATTGAATATGTCTGGGTCTTCTGTTCCCTATGTCCTCCCACTCCTCTTCTGATGCCTGTGGGGTGTGGGTTGTAGGGGTAGTTCACCCAGCACCTGGAGGTGGAAGACTGCCATGTGCTCTAGTTAGCATGTTGTGCAGCATGGCACACACTGATATTATCTCTGCTGCCTTCTCACGTGTGCATTGCAGAGCACTGCTGGATGTGTCCAGACATCTGAGTCTAGCTTACAATACACAAACACATGCTCTATGTTGTTTCTAGTTGTTGCTTGTGCTCTGTTGTAGACCTCCTGTACAGGGCTGGATGGTTTGTGGTATAGTGTCATTAGCCATGGGTCTAGTCGATAACCACAGTCACCTGTTGTGGGTAATGCAAGCCCATTTGGTCAGAATGGATATTGTTATGAGGGGTATCCTTAGTTTACATCTTAGCTGTGGTCCTGTACATAATTATTAGTAGTCCCTCTGGTATTTTGCTTTGCTGGAATGCAGCCCTCAGTCCACTTTGCGTGCATATTGCTGCATTAATGATACGTCCAGTGTGTTGCCATGAGGTTTGTTATACTGACATCTGCTGCACATGCACAACATGGCAGTTGATGGATGGCCAGCCTTTTCTATTTACATGTCAGTCTGCTTCAGGATGTACTGGTGTCTTGATAGGTATGTGTGTACAGTCTATTGCACTGACTACAAGAGGGAAGTTTGCGATAATGCAACATTTGTACATTACAGTTCTTTGCACAATGAGGTAGATGGAAAATGTATGTAGTCAATTATATTGCTACATACTGCTTCGAGGAATTTTGGCAGGATATAGCTGGAAGCTGTATGTCACACACCCACAGCATCCCCCATGTGTCTCTGGAATGTCCCAGATGAAAGCACACCCAGACTGAGACACACTTTGGTTTCAAGGGGATGGGGTTTCCTGGCAGAGTCTGCACAGGCATGTCTGAGGCACACATGTTGCAGACAGCCTGCACCAGTTGTCTGTCTGGCTGGTACCTGTGATTATTTGCTGGCCTGACAACTAGTTTAGTTGCAGTCTTGCTCTGTCTCTAATTGACTGCCTTTTAGGGTGCACAACCACAGCCTCATTCATGCATTGTATCACTGCAGCCTGTTGCAGTTCATTAACCACAGGTTGCATTTTCATGCCCTTTTTTGTTGTTCTTTGGTACAGCATTTGAAAAACTCTGTAGTATTAGCTTTTATTTCTTGAGGTCTGTAAAACATCCACCAAGGATTTCAGAAACAGGGATAAGTGTTGCAGTTTGCCACATTTAAATTGTGTTGCTTGCATACAATGCATCTTGTAATCAGATATGTGTGTGCATAATCTGTAATTATTCTACACTGAATAGCTAAATACTCAGACTGCCTTCAGCATGTCTTCTGAAATTACAGCCCCAGCAGATGTCACTGAGTTTCTGTACATGGTAGGGTCAGAGCAAACCATGGTATGAGACATCAGCGAGGTTGCCCTAGGCTGCATTACTGTGAGTCCAACAGTGTTAGAAACATAGCTGTCTGCTTCTGTAAATTACTAGCTTACTTCAGTGTGCTGCACTGTCCATATATAGCTTTCATAAACTTTATGGAAATCAACCCACAAGCGCACACACGCGCACACGCACACACACACACACACACACACACACACACACACACACACACACACACACACGCACACACACACACACACATATATATACCCATACTCCTGTAGAATTCTGAAAGTGAACATACTCCTGTAGTATTATGAAAGTGAAGTGTTGCTCTAATTCTGCATGTGTCCATAAATTGAGTAAAGGGCTAAAGTACTTTTGCCACAGATTTTGTATAGCTGTATAACTAATAATTGTTTTAAAGGACAATAACCTGCACTAGCTGCTCTTTGTCCTTATTCAAAATAAAGCCTCTACTCTCAAAGCAACCCATGGCTCCTGAAGTACTAAAACCAAGGAAGCTTCAGACCCATGGACATCCTACAAGTTCCATACCAAAATAAACAAAAAAGACACCTTTTAAGGGACAATAACCTACTCTAGCTGCCCATTGTCATTATTCAAATAAAGCTTATACTCCCTAAGCAATCTATGGCTCTTGAAGTACAGAAACTAAGGAAGATTTGCTCTGATAGACATCCTACAAGCTCTATACCAAAATAAACTAAAAGTACACTTTCTAAAGTATGTGTAGGTCAAACTTTAATTTCAATTGTCTTGCATAATAACAATTTAGCACCACATACAAAACACAGCCATTGAAAACCACCAGAAACTGCTACTTTCCCCACACCTTACTCCATCTGTTTCTTCCATTCAAAAAAGACTTTATCGTTAATTTGTTGCAATCTTCTGCTGTTTTACTTACTCCATCTGTTTCTTCCCCTCAAACAAAATCTTTATCTTTAATCTGTTGTAATCCTGCACAGCTTTGCTTTCTGTAATAATTAAAAGCCTCAACAGTTCCCCTTCAAATTCTTAAGCAATAGTTATATTTCTATCCTGAACATATTTATTTCAGGTTAACTAAATTGCACCTCTCTATCTGACATGGAATTTCTGCCTTACCTGTCTTTTTGGTTCAAAAGTGCTGCAATTAGATATTGCAAGTTACAGATTGGTTATTGCATGCATCTTCCAAAACAATTGTAATTCCTCTCCATTCGCCCTTGCTACACTCAGGCTCACTCCGCTCCCTCATCTTATCCCCATTCCCACCCACCCCTAGATTACCTAGACTTATGTTCATTTAGCCAAACCCCTACACTCCCAGGCAGTCACATATCAGCGCTGCCTTCACATTACATCCCACACACACAACCTCAAACCTTTACCCTCATTACTATATGAGACACACTATACTCCAAATAATATTCCTCTTCTATTCTACCTCACTTTGCCTTTTCAGCTCAGCAAACATAACAAACAATCAACATTTCTACTTAACACAAGTCACTCTATATTATTGCCTCACCTCCCACTGCAGTATTAACCCTTTCTTTTTCACTTGCTTTTACTATATCACTAGTCACATCAACTCCATATTTCCCTTTCTAAGCCGACCAGTATCTCTTCCCTGACAGGCCACATTACTTGATCATATACTAGAATCATATTTCTCAACTAATAATGCCTTGCCATACTACCAGTCTCATTCATACATTCACTCTCCACACTGTCATCACTACACTACTAATATTCTGCTCTTACCTTACTTCCTATCATATTAAACTACACAATCACACTTACCCTTCTCTACATACAACATTACATCTCCACAAACCAATATATCATAACACTACTATTGCTCCCAATCTCTATCACACTACCTGCATAGGTTATCTGCCTTTTAAATTCTTAAAATCTCAAACTTCTCTCAAACACACCAAATTCCTACCTAAACTGCTAAAACTTCTATTACACATTAAGACTCAATAATAACTCTCCAGTGACATTCACCCCATCCAAGGACACATTTCTGTATATCAGGACAAATCCAACCCTATGCCTTTACCACTTTATACTAACTTATTTACCCACCACAGTAACTCCAATTTGCTACTTCTTGCCAGTCTCTGACTGTACTCTCCTGATACTGTGGTACCAATTGAAACCTGGTTAAAAACAATCAACAATAACAATGATATTTTTCCTCCTGGATATAATATCCAACTCAAAGACAGAATAGCCAAAAAAAGACGTGGGGTAGCAATTCTAATTAAAAACATCCTGAAAGTAAAGGCTCGAGATTTATCCATTCCTAACTTTGATAATACAGAAATATTTTTCTCCAAACTAGAAATTAACTCCAAAGAAGTCCTTATCATAATTGCATGCTACATCTCTCCAGGAAACAATATAACTAGCCTGAAAAACATACTGCATTGGACCTCCAAATCAATACCCCATGAAACTATCATCGTGAGTGATTTCAATATTGATTGGTTGACATGTTCTTCTTAACCCCCCCCCCCCAATTTTATCAACCTTTATGGATTTTTCTCAAATCATCCAATCCCCCACAGAAATAGATAAGGCAACCAAAAAGGAATCAACCCATGACTGGATAATACTAAATAGACCTACCATCTCCTTTCAGTCTGGTTGCCTACCTGACAGCCTAAGTGACCATCATCCAACCTCTCTAATTAGGCATAGGATTCATCATAACAAACAATCAGCTTGTCATCTAATAAGAAGCAAAAAACATTTTAATACCACCAATTTCTTATAAGCATTGCATACCTGTAACTGGACACCTCTAAAGCTGCTTCCTCTCGAAGAAGCAGTTCAATTGTTTAACACTACTTTTTAGATATCTTGAACATACATGCACCTCTTAGAACCACGAGAGCCAAATCAAAGGCTGCCACTTGGCTAAGTAAAGAAATTAGGTCACCACTAACTAGAGACAAAGCCTGGAACCATTGACATTCTACCAGATCCCAAGCATCAAAACCTTCATACACAGAGTTCCAGAATAAAGCAAAAAAATCAGTAAAACAAGATAAAATTAATTTTCCATCAGAATATACAAATGAAGCACCAACATAACCCTCAAAAGTTCTGGGCAGCTATTAAAAATATTCTCCTTCCAGGAAAATCTACCACACTCCCCATCAACCAATAACACCACTGAAAACATAGTTACCCAATTCAAAAAATATTTCACTCGAACCACCTTGCGTTATCTAATCTTCAAAACTTACCCCCTAACACAGAACCACCTAAGTCAACCATTAACAACTCCTTCAAATTCCAACTAGTTTCCATCAACAGCATAAAAAAAGCTTAAAAAACTAAAACCCACAACCTTAGCTGCAGACAGACTCCCAGCAGAAGTTCTGAAAATTACTGCTGCCACAATATCCTACCCTGTAGCCATCCTTATCAATAGATCTATGTCCAAGAATAAAGTCCCAGAGACATGGAAAATCTTCCACATAATACCCCTATACAAAGATGATAACTCCACAGGACTGACTAATTATCATCCAACAGCCATACTATCACCTCTAACCAAAATCTTAGAAAGATGCGCACACAAAAATGATGGATCACTTTGCACACACCCAAACTCATATATAACTCCCAGCATGGCTTTTGCCCCTTTCATAGCACTACTACTGCATTAATGGCATTCACTAATACAGTAAACCACCACAGAAACAATGGGAAATTTAGAACTGCTATCTGTCTTGGCCTTTCCAAGGCCTTTGATGTGGTCCCCCATATTAAACTTATCCAAGTTCTTTCTGGGTTTAATATCAGTCACCCCTCGATCTCTTGGTTCCAAATCTATTTATCAGGTTTCCAGCAACCTGTCCAATGGCAGAACGACCTCTTCCCTCTTCTTCCAGTTACAATAGGAGTCCCCCAAGGTTCCAATCTAGGACCCCTACTCTTTTCACTTTTTACTAACAATCTACATACTTCCTCTCTTCATGCTTCTGTTATCCAATATGCAGATGACTCAATCTTAATCTGTTCTGCCTCCTCCCTACAGGAGCTTCATTCAATTACACAAGATTCCTTTCTCTCAGTTGAAGAATGACTCACAAATTCCAAGCTAATTTTAAACCCAAACAAAACAAAACTTTTTCTGTTTACCTTGACTAGATCCACTGCATCAAGCCTCTCCTTCAATATTATGTCCAAGAACAAAACCATCATTTCCACTGTAACTCACACTAAACATCTAGGTGCTGAAATCGACTGTAATATGTAATTTGACATCCATATCTCCCAGACCGTAAAGAAAGTGCATCAAACAGAGGCTGTTCTTTACAGAAATAAACAATTCCTTACTAAGCAGGCCAAATGTACCATTGCATGCACCCTGCTCATATCTACACTCCTCTATGTCTCCGCAGTACTGACAAGCTTGAGAAAGACTGAAATTGCCAAACTCAATTTCTGCTGCAATAAATTAGCCAGGTTTGCTACGGACAGTCCTTTCAGGTCATACATATATACATACATACATACATACATACAGACATACAAATGTTTCAAGCACAGACATTATAGCTTGCCAATATGCCAAAACACTTGTTCCCATAATAAATGTCCAGGCTTTTCTTAAAAATATCTAAACTAGTACTTGCTTTAATGTAATTTGGTAGTCTGTTCTAAGCATCAGCTACGCTGTCAGAGAACCAATTAGTACACTTCTCATTCCAATAGAATCTTCTACATTGGTTATCTGATGATTCTCTAGCACTTTTTGATAACCCCAAACATTCCCAGAGGTAGTTGTCCCTAAATGCCCTATATACCTGAATAAGATCTCCACTTAAATATCTGTAAGATACACTGTACAAGTTCATATATTTTAGTCTTTCATAATAACATAGATTTTCACATTCATGGATGCCCTTAGCATATTTCTGCTGTACTTTTCCAGTTTATTCATGCTTGTTTTCCTATAGGGTTTCCATATTGTTATTCCATACTCAGGTTTGGGTGTAATGTAATTAACAAACAATTACTTCATTATGTTTGATTTCCTAGACTTTATAAATCTTTTTATACAACACATAGTTCTATAACTATCATTAGCCAATTGGTTGATATGATTAGAAAAGCTCATAGCTGACTCTACCCATACACCCAGGTCCTTAAATGAGTCTACAGTTTTAATCACTATGTGCTGTATTAAATATTCATCTTTCAGTTTATGTCACCCAAATCACATATGCTTAGTTTATGATGTATTTATCAACATATTATTCTCCTGTGCCCAAATGGTCAATTTAGTCAAATTATTTTACAGACTTGCCTTATCTGTAACACTTGCAATCAGTTTACTCAATTTCAGGTCATCAGCATATAGACTGTAGAACACCTCAGATGAAAAAGTAAGGTCCGAAGATACAATCTAAAGACGTAAGGACCTAGTACAGAGCCCTGTGGGACACCTTGACTGTAAAACATACTACAAGCTGATACAAGATAAAGTGAAGAAAAATAATTTTCTGATGTAAAACAAATCACCATCAGAAAAAAACAAGTACATTTTATTACAACAAGCAGAGCTTTCGGTCAGACAACCTTCTTCAATGCTAAACATCATACTGCATTTTCTCATTCATTTAAAAAAAGCAAAGCAGATACAATGTGACCACAGCCATCCAATCACAACGTACCCTTAATTAAGTACTTATAAACACATAAATTACATAAATACACTTCAAAATATTATAAAATATTATAAATTATACTGTTGCATCCTAACAAGGACAGACTTAATACTAATTTTGTTGTTTATACCTGGTTCACTATCTGCACAGACCCTAAGTGTCCACTCATATTCTTTATTTTCTAGATAATTGTTTACGTCCCCACCCCTCACATCTTTGTATACATTGTCTATTACTCTAAAGGCAAAGGTGTGGTAGAGATATAAAAAAAATAAATAAATAAAAAAAGTGATGGGGGCTGTTGCTTAGGGAATATTCGCTTTTCCCCAATGTAGTGCAATCTCGGAGTGAGTATATAAAAGTAGGGGGTGTGGGGGCGCAGCCCCCCTGCATAAACGTGATTACTGTTATTCATTTTTTTTGGGGGGGGGGTTTATGTTTATTTATTTTTTTTCTTAAAAGTGCATTTTCAGTAGAAATGCACTTTTGCGAAAGGGTGCTCGGCCATTTACATGTCGAGTAAACGTGATTTCAAGCAATAGTCCTAGAGCCGTATATATATATATATATATATATATATATATATATATATATATATATATAAAATTAGATTTGCTTTGGAGAAACGACCACTAAATAATCAAGCTCATTATATCTTTATTTTATTTTATTTAGTTTGTCTACTGTGGTAGTACACACTGATCACAACAGACCATTTATAAGCACAGACCTGGTGAAGTAGTTCACCAAAAAATAAAACAGAACAAATTTGGTAGCCATTTGAAATGTCAGGACCTGCTTTAGCAAATTCCAAAATATGGACACTGAATGGCCGAAAGACTGGACTTATATATATTAAGTCTGAGATACTATTTCTTGGAATATTCCCTTTTCTCCAAGGTATGGCAATCTTGGAGTTTGTATCTATAAGTTCTGGGGGGGGGGGGATGTGGAAGTGGTGTTCTTCCCCTCCTGCAAAAAGAAGTTTAAAGGAGAAGAGCAATTTTTGGAATTCACTCCTCTCGTACATTTTTTTGTCCTCTTTTCCCCATTTGTTGACACTCGGCATTTCAAGTGTTGACATTTCATTAGGGGTCAGATGCTGGCATCCTCTCCTGCCCAGTTGGTGAATCTGGGAATTCTGAGGCAATGTTACAATTGCCTCATGTACACGGACAACCCTCTCCTCCTCCCACATAACACTAACACTTGCGAGAGATGCAGCTATTTAGCCAAACTGGAGGCTGAGCTCTCTCAACTCAGGACTGGCAAGACCAGGCAGGAGGAGAAGGCAACTACACACACCACAATACAAGTCTCACAAAACTCAACCACACCACTGAATCAAACACATAAACACACTAAGACATACTCGGAGGCTCTGAGTAAAAATTTACCTAAACAGCAAAGGCCTCCAAAGCAGACACCCAAGCAACTGCAAACTCAAGACACCACACAAACAACACATAAAAAACAAAATTAGTGTGCAAAGCAGTCACTGCCCTTAAGGCCAAATACAACACCAAACATACTTGTCATAGGTGACTCCATAGTCAGACACACTGACGTCCCACTCACCAGGCTGAACAAGGAGAAGGTCACGGTAAGCTGCCTATCGGGCGCTAGAATCCGCCACATAACACAAGCACTCAGGTCACTCCATGGCAAGTACAAGTATGACACAGTCATTGTCCATGCTGGTGTGAACGACCTGAGACGTACCTCCCTGGACTACATGAAAAGAGACATAGAGGAGCTCTCTGATTATGTAGCCCAGGCAGGTATGACCCTGACCTTGAGCAGTATCCTTCCTTCAGCACGAATGATGCCACAATATAGTGACAAGATGATCAGCTTTAACAATTGGCTTAATTTCTGGCGTCATTCAAAGGGGATCCAGTGTCTGTCTGCTTGGGATGACATGCTTGACAAGCCACGCTGCTTCGCAAGGGACGGCTTGCACCTGTCACCCCTGGGATTCCGGATATTGGCTAAGGCTCTTGCCACCCCCATAGTGCCTTTTTTAGGCAAGGCTCAAATTCTAAACCTACCACCCTAGAAAACAGAAATGGGAAGAAACTAAGGGTAATGCTGCTCAATGCCAGAAGTCTAAATCTCAAAATGCACGCACTCGAGGCCCTTCTCAGTATGGAGAACATCGATGTCTGTGCTGTGACTGAAACCTGGTTCAAGGCTCCTGAGAGCACCCTGGCACTATCAGGTTTTACCTCATATCATGCGTTCCGGCCCCAAAACCCGGACCATACCACAAAAGGAGGGGGTGTATCCATATTCATCAAGGATACCCACACCTCCAGGTTGGTGGCTAGGCACGAAGCATCGGAAACCATCCAGGTGCAATTAACCATAGGCAAAACTGCTCTACAATTTGTAGCATGCTACAGGCCACCCTCTCAAACTCAGGAAACCCACACAGCCTTCCTGAAGACACTGGAGGGTATAAATGTATCACCAAACACCATCATATTGGGTGACTTCAACTACCCGAATATAGACTGGGAACATTACTCAAGCCCCAATTTTCTAGCCCAAAGGTTCCTGGAGTTCATAAATTCAAATGCCATGGAACAACTAGTCACTGTCCCCACAAGAGGAGAAAATATACTAGATCTCATCATCACAAACATGGAGACAAAATGCTCCACACCGGAAGTATATCCCTCTTTGGTGAGATCAGATCATAAACTAATCTCACTAGAAATCCACATCCCGCCTCCACCCCAAACAAAAAAGACCACAGTGAAGAACTTCTCTAAAGCAAACTTCACATTACTCAAGACAGGTGTGGTATCCTTCAAGGCCGCCGAGCCAATGGAAACCACAACCCAATCTGCGGAAGCCCTTACAAATGCCTTCTATGAACACCTTCAGGACTGCATGGATCAGGCAATCCCAAATAAAACCAAGACTCTTTCCACCAAGGGCAAACGACCAGTCTGGTGGACCCCAGCCATTAACAAACTTTACAATAAGAGGAGAAAGCTATTACATGATAGAGCAAAATCCCAAAAAGGGAAGGCATCTTTGATCAGTACTAGCAAGAAACTAAGATCCCTCATAAAATCATCCAAGGCCAACTTTGAGAAAAAAATTGCCATAGATTCAAAAGACAATCATAAGGCCTTCTTCAGCTATGTTAGAAACCTGGGTGGAAACTCCCAGATATGCTCAGAATTAGTCCAAAATGATACAAAAATCACTGAACCCACAGACATTGCCAACATACTGGCAGACAGGTTCAGCGCAAACTTCACCCCCCTCTCCCCCCCAAAAGGAGAGATAACTATCCCAACAGAGTGTAGCCTCCCAGACATCTCAAATGCGCAGGTGAAAGCAGCTCTCTCTAAAGCTAAAAACACAGCATCAATGGGACCGGATGGTGTCCCCGGCTGTGTGCTACATGAACTCAATGAAAAACTAAACCCGCACATAAGGCAAATGTTTAATCTTAGCCTTACCACAGGACATGTACCCAAGGAGTGGCGTACGGCAACTGTGGTCCCACTCCACAAAGGCGGTGCCTCTACGGACCCTGGCAATTACCGCCCCATAAGCTTAACAAGCCTGGTCTGCAAAGCTATGGAGAGGATCATAATGGAACTCATAAACAAGGACATAGGGGACTTGCAGACCTTGGACCCAACCCAGTTTGGCTTTGTCAAGGGCAGATCTTGCCTTTTGAACTTGGTCGACTTCTTCGAAACAGTTACCAAGGCCATTGATGAAGGAAAGGCAGTCCATTCAGCCTACCTTGACCTTGCAAAAGCTTTCGACACAATACCCCACTCTAGTATCATAGAGAAACTTACCAGCTTAAATGTAAACCCATATGTCACAAGATGGGTTGCAAACTGGCTAAAGGACAGAACCCACAGGGTTAGAGTTGCTGGAGCTATGTCAGACTCCAAGCCTGTTACTAGTGGTGTCCCACAGGGCTCAGTCCTTGGCCCCCTATTGTTCGGCATCTACTTCTCAGAAGTACAGGCAAAGATAGGAGGACTATGGCTGACAAAGTTTGCGGATGACTGCAAACTGGGTGCCATAGTGGATAGTACATCGGACACAGACATCCTTCAGAGGGGTCTCACGGAAACTGATAGCTGGTGCCAGAGCCATGGCCTGAAGTTAAACGCAAAAAAGTGTATAGTCATACCCTTCGGGAAAAACAAGGTAACCCCAAGCTACCATATAGATGGCAACCCACTAAGCACAGAAGAGATTATCAGGGACCTGGGTACCCAGGTTGACAGTGGCCTCTCGTTTGACACTCACGTTGCTAAAGTGGTTCGAAAGACCTTCTACATTGCCCATCTGATCATGAAGGGATTCACATCCAGATCAAGTGAGGTCATTGTTCCCCTGTACTCTTCACTTATCAGACCAATGATCGAGTACAATGCCCCATTCGGGATGTATCTCACCTGACACCTGCAGCAATTGGAGAGACCCCAAAAGTTCCTCACCAAAAGGATAAAAGGACTCCAAAACCTGTCATATACTGCCAGACTGAAGAAACTCCAACTCTATTCAGTTGCATACCGTCTGCTCAGAGGTGACCTGTGCCTGACATACAAGGCCATGACCAACCCGGAATTAATGGACATGCTCCACCTCAAAAAATCCAAATCCACCAGAACCACTAGAGCAAGTGACTTTAACCTTAGCACGGATATAAATAGGACATGCTGGAGGGATAGATTTATCACCCAGAGACTCCCCATGCTGTGGAATAAAATCCCGGTCCATGTGAGGCAGAGTACCTCGCTGGCTCTGTTCAAGAGAAATCTTGACCGGTGGATGGGAGATCGTAGGTTTACTCCGGGAATCGTCTCTGTGTCACTGCTGGACAGAGGCACAACAAACTAATGGGCACATTATTTCTAACATAAGGGGTGGCGTAAGCCACATAACTTTGGGCTAGGCTTATAAATGCCTTAGGGCAGATAGCCTAGTATAAACCTATGAACCTATGAACCTATAAGGTAGCCACAAATTCACAAACAGGGAGAAACCACAGAACTTAGAAAATTCCATTGACAATTGAAACTATGTAAATATTATTAACAGAGTACAAAAACAAATATAAATGAATTTTAGTAATAAATTTGCAATATAAACAGCTGGTGAGTATAGTGGATCAAAATAGAAATGATGCAGGTGAGGAGAGAGTGTTAGGCTATGCATCCAATAAAAAAAGCCCTTGCAGTCAGACTTTTGATAGAGATGTCTTTGAGTTGTGCTCTGAAAGTGGGGAAAGAGGAGGTATCATTTAAGTTAAGGGATAGAGATTGCAATAATTTGGGTGCAAGAATGGAGAACAATCTTGGCACAGTGCAGTTTGGTTTGGAGTGTCTGGAGTGAGGTTATTAATTTAGAGAGGTTGTAGGAGTGATTTTATTATGGAGTTTGACTGCAAGAGGTGGAAAGGCACCTGTCTGATGTAGTTTGAAAAGAAGAGACCCTAACTGTACCTTAACTATATAAGAGACTAGCAGCTATTTGAATTTGGAGAGGTGGTACAGTGGTATTGCTGACTGGAAATTAATTGGTAGATTTATTTTTTGATGAATTGTAGAGTGAATGAGTTTTTTTAGTGGCCATGACTATGTTGAGGAGCTTGTAGTGTATTCAAGTTGAGCAAGGAGAGCTCCTTTGCCTGTTGCAGCTGTAGCTGGTCTGGAGAGAAAGGAAGATATTTTCCAGGACCAGAATAAAAGGCAACTGATCTTTTTCCTTGAGTTTTCAATCTAGCTTTGGAAGTTTAGTGATTGGTCTAGACATAAAAACTAAGTATTTAAAGGACATGAATCCATCAATCCCGCTGAATGGATTTTAAAATCAGCTCTGCAGGAAGGTAAACCCTGTTTTCCTATATAACCCAATTTGCAATCACTGAAATGAGCTTTAACTTTGTTCTTCTGGGGGAAAAAGTCTTGTCTTTCTTGCAGACTCTGTTGACAAAGAAACACACGATTGAATGGACTTGATCATTTAAAGGTTGGTGAAGTGACTACCTGAGAAAACCTACAGCAACGATTTATAAATATCAGTGTAATGAAATGGTTGCATTGTAGTGTTATACATATTCAAAAACAGTACATCATGTTGCAGTGATGTAACTGAAATTATTTTTTGCACAAATCAAATAAGTACTTTATAAAACTGATCATTTACATGGGGAGATCTGTTCTGAACTTGAGATACAGCCTATCTGATAATGGAGCTAGGGAATGTACTACGCACTAATCCTCCATTTTTTGGCTAAGCAGAACAGTCAGTGATGGCTTTTCTTCACAGCAAGGGCAACTATTAGACATATTCCTAGGGTGCCTATTAAATTTTTGCCATTCTGGAACTAAAAAGACTTTCATTTATTTGAACTCTTACATGAATAGCTTGCTTTTGATATCACACTTGATAATTTGTACTACAAACAGCTTTTATAGCTTTATATATTTATTTGTATCTAATGTATTTTTATGTCTTCATTTGTAATTTATTGCCATTTATGTTTTTACCTACCTATTTTTTTTGTGCAGTGGTTGGTATCAACCATTGAAATAATGGTGAACTCAATCAATTTCTTTTCACTGCTTAGTATTCTCTTATAATGCTGTGTTTTTAAGAGGTTCTCAAGGATTTATAAAAACAGAAAATATCAAGCATCTGTTTAGTTATTCATTATCACTGATGTTTGTTAGGATCTAATACAGTGCATTCAGCTGCTGATATTATATCCATTGGGTACCAAAATCCCAAGATAACTCTAGGTGCTTTTCTAATTATTGGATTCAGTAATTCATTTTCTAATTTCATTTTAAATGTCAGATACTACAAAACAGGACCTTAACTGGACACCGCTCTTACGCTGATATATTTTTTATGTATTTACTTATTGACATTTGATTATATATGCTTGTTACTGTTCTGTCTTTAATAGTCAGGCTGTTATTGTGACACCATATTGCTTGTGAATTGTACTAGACACAAAGCAAATTATGTCATTGGGTATTTTAATAGATTTAATGACTTGCTGAAAATACCTTCAGTGAACATTTAAATATTGTATTTTCTCCATGGGTATAAGCCACCCTGTGACCCCCATGTGAAAGGGACACTCTCACATCCCCCAGAGTTGTATATACTAACTCCAAGGTTCCAGAGAAGTGAAGAAAGAGGCAGTCTCCACCATCAACAGAAGTGGTTTTGGTGCATACCTCTCAACTGTCCAAATTTTTGCAGAATGTTCAGATTTTTGCCTCATATTTTTGGTCTGATCCTCATAGAATTGTTGGTTTTCTTGCAAATTACTGAGGATTGAAATCTTCACATAATGCTAAACATTTGAGTTTAATACCTCATATCCTTCAGAAAATGCATACCAACACAAATTCTATTATTCTAGCAACTTTGTACGTCCATTAGAGCAATATTTAAAATCTATCCCTATGTTTGGGACTTTGCCCCCGCCCATTACTTAGGCTTACATTTTATTAAAGTTTTTTATTAATGGTCTGTTGGTTGCGAGTATTCTTTTTACTTTTCATAATTTTTGCATTGTATGGGAGCAGTGATCTTAAGTGAGAAGGTCTCAGTTGTCTAAGCTGATTACTTAGTCTTTGTCCAGATTTATTATGCTAAACGTTTGAGAGGTATGTTTCTGTGAACTACTTTTGTTTTATTGGTATTCACCAAAACTGCCTTCGATGAGATGACATGATCCCGTTATAATCAGGTCTTTGATTGTAATCAACACATTATGTGATTGCAAGAAATGGATGCCAAGAAATATGCCTCAAGAGTACAGCAAAGCTCAACAAGTAAAGCTGGACAGCCATAGTAAGAAAATAAAACAACAGGATTATGATCAGAGATCCAGTCATAATTCTTTGTAGTGCATAGAACATTACCTTCTCCATTTACTACCAGTTACAGAGGGAGGGGGTCAAGAAAGAAAAATGCATGTGAGATCTAAGTGTTTCACAGCTTTGTAAGTTTTAACACATGTAGTGTTGTGAGATATCTCTTTGTAGAAAATGGAGGTTTAGCTGCTCCAATGTACTTTAAGAAAAAAGAAAAAATTGTAGGAAAGCAAAGTATTCCACATTCCTGTCTCAAGGATCAGACTGTGGCCAAAAGTGAAGGAAACTTTTGGTTGTACAAATGTCAAAACTGTAAACTATTCACACTAAAAAATAGCATGACAAACCAAAAAGTTTTCTACCTTTTAAAGCTTCTTTAGCTTCTAGATGCTCTGCTGTTGGGGCTGCTCTTTATGACCTAACATGAATTAAAGCTCAACAGTTCACCAAAGTCCTTGACAATGCTATTATTTTCCCAAAGTTCAAATGTAATCTTGGCAGTCAGTGTTCTATGAGGTATTTAGAATGCAAGTTGCACTGAAATAAGCACAAGTGTGCCATATACCCTTTCTTCATAAAAGCTCATATACACTTTTTCCAGGTGCGACCATGTAATTAATTAAATAATAGCCAATGCCATTTACCTTGAATGCTTCTATTATAACTGACTATATATTGTAAAATGCAACCACACAATTGAACTTTACCATCTTATCCTCACAACTTCAATACAGGCCTAATTCCTCCAGTCAGTCTTTACTTACAGCTGAGGGATTTCTAACCAAGGTGCCCCAGCAAAACCTGCCACAGTAAGGCATAGTGCCATAATGAATGTTTTATTATTTGCTATTTTTTTATCAGCCCAGGAATTTTTTTAAAGGGGGGGAAGTGTAAATGAGGGGAGAAGAGGCCAACAGGAGCCACTTCCAGAATAGATGGGGTAGGGGGAGGGTAAAACACCAACTTCTGAAAATGACAGAGAATGGGAGGCTACTTTATATGTGCATAAAAGCCTTAAGTTGCATTGTGAAAAGGAAGGAATTGTTTAAGACAGACTTCTCTCATTGTTCCATATTCCTTTTCTGGAAGTTCAGAATCTTTATATTACAACTATTATATTGCACATATTCATACTGATAAAACTAGATTTATTAAAATGTTAACATGTTAAATACATTTTAGAAGGAAAGCAATGATACTTTTTAATAAAAATGGCATAATTAACTATTAATTAACTAATAAACTACATAAAAACAGGCAAATCAAGATTAAAAATGTCCAAATCAAAATTAGATAAATGAACTCCATCCTTAACAAACCAAAGGAGGTCACTGTCGTTGAGATGTCAGTGTCAACTATGAAAATGTCAAGTAATGATACAGCTCATCTTCTAACTTTCTTAACAGCTGCGTTGTTATTAGTGTTGTATTGTGTTAAATGAGAGACAATTGCAAACCAGACTAATTGGATACATGGATAACTGTACTTGACTGATGCCAAATCTCTGCAGATATAGAAAATAAGTTGCCATTTGTGAATGAAGCCAAAATCATTACCAGTTGAATGCACTATCAACTTATGACAATAAACAACTTCCTATAATACCTGATAAAGAGAAGGAAAATGTTATTCCTATTGCAACCTAAGGAGAACCTCTGCATTGAATTTCATATTAGGATTGCTCTTACTCCAAATTTCCCCTGTTTAGATGAATTCCTGCTCTCTCAGAAGTGTGTAGTATGAAAGAGTACCACAAAATGAGAATTGTCTTTCCTCTTGAAATAAAAAAACAGGTTCTGAAAAGTGTCTTAACTACTATTATACAATGACCCCCCCCATTAATATTCCAAAATGTGCATGCTGATTGGCCAGCATGCCAGTTGTAAATCCCACAATATACCAACAGAAAAAGGTCCAGTCGTCCAAAATTTTTTCCGGTGGTATAAGTGTCCAAAACTTTTTTTTTAATTAAAAAAAAAAAATGGAACAACGGAGACTTTCTTTTCTCCATTGCTTCCATTCCAAAGCATTGATGTACTGGGTATGCATGGGAATGCAAGTCCCATACACATGCACAGTACATCAACACAAGGAAGTAGTATACCACCTCCGGCAGAAGAATGATAATGCACCATTATGCAAAGACATTATTTAAGAAAATAAGTACTTTTTTCTTAAATAATGTCATTGTAAAAGAGCAATAACCGACTTCGTTCACCTTTGTGATTAAACCACGCCAACCGTGGGTAAATCTTCAGTATACCACAGCACGTCGTCAGTTATTGCTTAAATACTACATATGTCAAGGAGAAATTAGAAAACCAACCATCCATTCTCTTTAAAACTGCAACATATTTTCCCTGAGCCACCAAAGTTGAGCACAGCCAAGCCCGAATGAATGGAAAGAGTATCCTTTTATAGAATACCTTGATGTGTTAAGCACCTACTTAATAGGACTCAGCTTAAAAGGGTCATACTTCTCAGGTATGATTCCCTGTCCATTTGATTAAATAAAAACAAATACATATAAATCTAAGCTAACAATTGTAAAGATAAACACCATGCAACAAGATAAAAAAATAAAAAACAATTACAGAAACCAGTGCAGTTAACCGTTTATTGCAATCCAAAGTATTTGCAATTCAAACAACTAAGCGCTTTCGCCAGATAATCTTTAAAAAGACAGGCAGAATCTTTATGGCAGTTGAAGCTAAATGCTTCTATGGAACCTGGTTTAAATGATTTTATTTCCATTAAGCCATTTTTGAAGATTAGACATAACCAAATTGTTTGACATATCTAATTTTCAGGATTTATTTTAAAAATCATGTAGAATGTAATTTTAATAATTTCAAGTAGATTTAGTATGTTGCTTAATGAATGATTAGGAAGTATTTTGTTACAATGTAAAACATTTTAAGAAGAATAGGCATTTGATAGATGTACTGTCTTTTTAAAAGTTTGGGAGGGAAAAATTGTGGGTGGGTGCTTGTGTAGTTACAAACAGCATTTGTTACTATTTAACCTGTTTGGAGACAATGTTTAAACAACTCTGAAGATGCCTTTGGACTATCTGGTGAAAGTGCTTAGTTGTTTGAATTGCAAGTACTTTGGATTGCAATAAACGGTTAACTGCACTGGTTTCGGTAATTGTTTTTTTATTTTTTTTATAAATGTTTCAGGCAGTTGACTACCAGCTACAGTTCACCAAGATGAATGGAAACATCTTTGAATTTATTTAAACAAATGTGGTGTCAGAAACCCTCCTATTCTGTTTAGACTTACATAGTACAGTAGTAAAAACTAACACTACTTGAGAGCTCCCAGCAGTCTGCTGATCCGAAGGCAGAGTACAGCCATTAACATGAGTATCCCAACTAACACAATTACAATAAGAGCTGATAATGGCCTGTAAGCCTTCTAAGATGGAGTTTAATGGATTTTACTAACAAAAACGGGGCATCTTTTATCTGAGTGACAACCTCTTTCCTCGATCCACCATGAAATCTCCTGACTACAGCCCAATGTTTTGTAACATCCGACATATCAAAAAATTATGAAAATAGTCTTAAAGCACAAAATTAGCCCTCATAGAAGATGGTGCTAAGCATAATTTATTACAATAAAGCAAATATTGCAAGACAAGTTAAAATGACCTGTGCTTGACTTCATATTTAACTATGGAAAAATTGCATGAGCGGTTTAATTACTGCAGTATGTGATCTCCTGTTACTGCAAGACCAAGAGTTGCAGAACCAAAAGGTGGTCATTCTTTTACAAATAGCACATTTATTTGGGTATGGGAATGGGTGACTTAGCCGACAGTGCTGACATCTGCCTGAATTTTATTACCTGCAATTGAGTCAGCAAAAACTTTTGTTTTGACAAAAATATGCTCATCAAAATGAAAGGTTAACTTTCAAACTAAAAGTGCCAACAGTCTTAAAACTAGATTAACCCAAAATGGTTTGGAAGATTTCTTAGTTAAAACAGTTAGTACAGCTTGACTTCCTGACCTGAATACCACCTGCTTATTTTTGAGATGCTGCTACAAAATGACTCAAAAGCCACATTGGAATTATTTCTAAAAGGTTATGTCCCTTCAGCAATTTTCTCACCAAGAATGAGGCTAAGGAACTGAAAAGCAAAGCCCAGTGAAATAGACTCCCATATGATGACTGCCAGTAGAGTAAAATAATGCAAGTGTGACAATGCATTTTCTTGAAGGATTTGAAGTCTGAAACTCAACTGTATGCAATTATTGCATGACATCAGTCCTGAGATCATCCCAGTGATATAGCAAAAAACAATAGTTTTTATAAGGAACACACCTAAACATACATAAGGCAAAAGCTGGACATTCTGTGAAAATCTGCATAGTTGGGTCTATATTATATCTTTGAATGCTTAAAAAGCAAACAATGAATAATTGACCCCATGTAAGCAAAAGCTTACAATCTCGAAAGCTCAGAACAGTGATTTTTTTTACAAGGGAAAAAAAAATATTGCTGTTCCAAAAAAAAGAAAAAAAAAATTGAAAGAATGCATAAAGCGGGGGGGCTTTGCCCCCCCCACCCCCCTACTTAAATATACCAACTCCGAGATCGCACTACAGTGCCGAAAATGGCAAAGTAATGGAAGCGGCCAAACAAATTCTTTCTCTGGGAAAGAATTTGCTTAAAAGCCACTTTGCTATTTTGCCTTTTCATTGTTTTAAGTTTGAACAAGACGCATTCAATAAAATGCATCTTCGGTCATCTAATAGGAACCTGCATAGTTGACAGGTATGATAGTTAAGTAGTTGGTCCAAACACAGTAGAAGACGGTTTAAACAGTGCAGAGTATTGTGAAATCCCATTTCAGGTATTCTGTACTGAAGCTGTGTTAATGATCTGTAAGGGTACATGCACTGCCATATAAAATAAACAGTCAGGGGAAGTGTGTGTATTGAATAGGGCCACACAGATGAATTGTACGAATGAACACAAGGTAAGAGAACAGGTGAAACATCCTAATGTACAGGAGATGAGGGCATGTCACAGCAGTGCACAGTGAAAATGTGTATTATGTTACTGTCATACAAGGTGACAAAAAATGGGGAAGATGTCTGTGTGAGAGAAGCATCCTTACATGAACAATGCAGAGAACATCTATCAGGGATGTGAGGTACAATGGAAGTAGGGTGCATATTGCGAAGCTGTGCAAACTGATTTGCCTGAGTATGAGTGTAATGTCAGCAGAGTTCTCCAACAAGTGGGGCACAAGTAAAGGTTCATGAACAACATTAAAAGAAGCATGCACACTCATGGACAATACCACAATAATACCACTAGTAATTGGATGTCTCTGACATAACATATGTGATTTAGAGTGATCAGAGATGATTCTGCACAAACACACACATACGGCTATTGTGATGTGCTTGCACTCTATGAGGGTAATCATATTTGCTGGAGGTGTTAGGAGGGTCACTACTATATCTACATGTGACATTTTGATCAATACAGGCTAACTGACTGATGTGCATGGCAGATATATATATGGTACAATCCACACTGTCACAAATGTTACCCATGCCAATAATGTTGTCAAACAGTTATGTATGTATTGTGTTCATCACCAGAACAGGTAGTACTCATGCATCTGGTGTAACATGCTCAGTAGTTGTGTTACATACAAGGAAGTAGTCAGCACTGTGACCACATGCTGGCAGATGTTCCACTTAATATCTACACCAGGACACTGGTCATATACTTAATGGTCTGATTATAGAGTGTGATGTCTACATTATTCTTGGGTTGTGTGTTTGTTTTCCTGATGTAACAAATCCCCCCATGTTTTTGTGTCACTGCAGGTGTTGTCATGACTGTGACAGCAATCTTTGGTGTGTGTTGATACTGTCTGTATTATACTAATATCAGAGTTGGAGACAATGATTGCCCACAATCTGTAGTCCTTCAGACAGCTGTTTGGATACAGGATGTGTATGTCATCTGTGATGTCTGTCACTTACATAATGGACAAGAAAGGGTCTAGCAGACAGCCATGATGTGTGAACCTGAGAAATAGGTCACTTCACACATTTCAACATATTTAGATGCCAAGTATGTGATACAGTGGTCTACCCACCTGGTGATATAGGTGTTTATGGCCACATCTGATAGTGTTGAGTGAATATCTCAGTGTTGATTTGTGTCAAATACCTTGGGCTTCTCAAGTTCAAAAGGATGATAGTGCTGTCATCATGTATGCCCCTGATGACCTCTTTGAGGACATCTAATAGATGTAACAGGCATGATGAAGCATAAACAACTCACACAGGTCTGTTGCACACAGGTGGGATATTACTAGTGTCCATTTAGAAAAGGTACATGATGACATGCTGCTGTACCTCACAGATGAAGAGAGTCAGGATGTGTCGATACATGGATTGACTTCACAATACTGAATTTCTGAAATGTTGAATTTCATATGGCAGAGTCCATATGATCGAAGTTTCAGAATCTCAACATTGTGAATGGAGATCTGCATACAGGGCGGAATGGGAGAGTTCCCGTTTCCTTGCTGTAGTGTGATCTTGGAGTTGGTATATTTAAGTAATGAGGGTGTGGGGGTGCAGGGGGCCTTGCCACCTTGCAATAATGGTGAGAAAGTTTTTTTTTTTATTTATTTTACAATGTTGAGATTCCAAAACTTCAGTTATATGGTATCAGCCATATGAAATTCTATGATTCAGAAATCTGGCATTGTGAAGTGAATCTGCCAATACATACATGTGTCCAGTGCTGTTCCCCCCCAACTCAGATGGATGCATGCTGATGTACACTCTTCTACAGGAACATATTCTACTTTGTGTGGCTGGTGTGTTGAAGAGTCATGTCCGGGAGGTGTATGTGATGTGTCACATGATAGGTAATCTGTGATGTTGCTACAGCCCGTTGATTCTGTGTGATAGGCCTGGATGAAGGTAAGACAGTACATACTGGCTATCCTGATCTTACCTAGGGTTTGAACACACTCCATCATGCAGGTATCATTAAGAAAGTCTCCCAGCTGGGGTTAAACCTTACAACACTAGATGGGTAACCAATTGGCTCATTGACAGAACACATACTGTGAAAGCTGGTGAATCAACCTGTACCAGTGGAGCTTTTACCATTGGTGTTCCCCAGGGATCTGTGCTTGGCCCTTCACTGTTTGGAATCTATTTCTCTACAGTTCAGGCTAAAGTATACTGCCTTTGGCTTACCATGTTGGCTCATTCTAGCATACTGGATGCAATCGTTGAGTCAACCTGTGATAATAACATACTACAGTAGGGGTAACACATACAAATGATTGGTGTCAAAGCAACACAGTCTACAAATAAATGCAAACATATGTCTTTATTTTGTCCTTCTGCAAAGTGGAATACCCTGCTAATTGCAGCATAGACAACAGTACCAATATATTGAAACCCAGTGAAGCAAGCACTGAGAACAGATGTACATAGCAACCTGAACTTCGACCACCAAGTGTCCACACTGGTATTGAAGGCCTATATTGTGCACATCATAAGTCACACCATCATATTCAGATCTTAGAATTACATTGCAGCACTGTACTCGAACCTCATCAGAACACTAATGTAGAGTATAATGGTCTCCTTTGCATGTACCTCACCAGACACATGCAGCAGCTGCAGAAACCACAGAGGTTTTTCAGCAAGGAAATACAGGGCCTACAAATCATGCCATGATGTATGTGGATATCCTGAAAGCAATGTCATTGTAATCTGTATTGTATAGAATGAGGTGACTTTTGCCTGGCCTCCAAGCAAGTCTCTGACCCTGCCCTGGTGGGAATAGTGCACATCCGCAAATCAGATATAGCTGATGACATCAGCAGTGTCTGGTGAGGAGAACATGGCAAAACTAATGTCCCACATGCTGGTGTAATATGCTCTCTCTAATGTCAAACAAGTGCACACACACACACACACACACACACACACACACACACACACACACACACACACACACACACACACACACACACACACACACACACACACACACTAAGGTGAGAACAGAAACCCTACCTATCTAAGTACAGAGATTATCGAACTCATTAATTTATTCATGCACCGCGGCACGAGTCTAACTTCTACAAGACGGCACACCAACTTAGAGTGCATGACATCAGCACTAGATATAGGAGAGAAGATGATGGGAGGCCTGCACAGGTTCATAGCTTTCCTAGGAAGTTACTACGCTAGTGGCCCTAGGGCCTTTACAAACCCAGCATTGTAAAAACCCAAGTAACCTTATTGAGCAAAGTTAGTTGTTCATTTTTAGCAAAGCAATTTCCTGATCAGCACAGACTGGCCCTGGCTATGAGGGATGTAGGTCCCACCCCTGTGCTAAATTTATAATCACCCATCCAGCTGTCAAATTTGCACTAGAATAGGGTTATTGAGAAGCACTACACATGCAGTGGGAGCCTAATACAGTGGAGTGGAAATTGCCGGGAAATATATCTGTCTCTCTAGCATGTTCTGTTTATGTCACAGGCTAGGTTGAGATCCCTGGATCAAGTTATCCTTGTCCCATTTGATTTGTGAATTTCCAGCATTTACATTAGGGCAGTGTTAGAGACTGCTCTGTAGTCCAGTCCCAGGGCACCTCTCAGCAGCCTGTATGACACTGAGTACAGTGACATTGCTTTCAGTCTTTCCATGTATGTTATGTTTTGTATTCTCTTGGTCAGAAACGTCTGTGGTCCCTCCAGTTGCTGCAGGTGTCTGGTGAGATACATATAGTAGGGAGCATTTTACTCAAGTAGTGGTCTGATAAAGGTAGAGGGCAGCAGAGCTATGACCTCCCTGGTCTTGGATGTGATGCCCTTAGTTATGAGGTGGGTAATGCAGAATGTGTGTCTTACCACCATGGACACATAGTGATTGAAGTTTAGATTGCTATCAAACTGTGTTCCCAACTCTCACATCACTGAGACTGAGCTTAGAGGCATGCTATGTGTAACATAATTAGCAGGGCTACTTGTATGCCAAATGGGACAATGAGGCATTTTCTTGTATTAAGTTTCAGTCTGCGAGTTTGGCACCAATCATTTGCCTTCATTTGTCTGTGTCAGGCCTTTCCATAAAATGTTAACATCATTGGGGCCTCTATATAATTGCAACCAGTTGACAGTCTTCTGCAAACTTGGTAAGCCACAGGTCACCTGCCTTTGCCTGGACTTCAGACAAATAGTTTCCAAACAGTAGAGTGCCCAGCATAGATACTTGTGGTAGTCCACTGGTAACTGGTCTACTGGTGGTGGTTGAGTCCCCAACTTTGACAGAGCATATTCTATCAGTGAGCCAGTTAGCTATGTGTCTAGTATTGTATGGGATATGCCCCAAATGGGAGAGTTTCTCTATGATACCTGAATGGGGAATTGTGTCAAAGGGCTTGGCTAAGTTAAGATAGGTGGTATGTCCCTTTTTCCCTCACCCAGAGCTTTGGGAACATTATCAAAGATGTACACTAGTTTAATAAGCAAGATTTAATTTTGACAAAAACAATATGGGTCAGGTCAAGAGTATAGAAGGTCACCTACGTTAGTTGTGGATAAGGGCCATGATGAATCTTTCCATAGCCTTTCAGATAAGGTTTGTTAGTCTTACAGGTCAATAGTTCACAGGGTCATTTGATGGATGTGTATGCATGTTCAACAGTAAAGATAGCTCTAGTTCTACATGTTATCAGACTGAAGTGCATTGCATATCATACACCATTTGATACAGAAAAAATCCCAAGTGAAGGAAACATGTTTGAATAAAGGATATAACTGAGTAAGACACCGGTTAAATTTATTCCAATACTTGACAACGGTAAGTGCTTTCACAATAACTCAATATTGCTTCATCAGACCAAGAGTAACAACTGACATAGATCCTTATATAACATTTCAAAATCTCAAAATTCAAAATAGCTATTCAGAACCTAGCAAATCTATGGTCAATTACATTTTAAAGACAAAGTAACTAATTCCTTGTCTAAGTTGTATGTACAATACATTAAATGACATTGTAGCTTCTAAGCAAATTTTCTACAGTTCATGTTATATACATACAAAATGCTATAAATATTCAACAAAAATAAATAAAATAAGTGGAATAAAATAAAAATAAAAAATATAAAAAATATATATATTGTATTTATAATTATAAATGTGGCTAAAATACATATATAAATACAATATCTAAATATAAATACAAGCTATAATAAGTGCAAATACATATGCAATTTGCAGATTTATATTACAATATAATATAACTGTATGTAAACTATAAGTATTATAAACCTTTCCTACATTTATTGATTCATCTAAACTCCAAAACAAATACATATGCAATTTACAGAGCTTAATATATAACTACATAGTGTAACTATATGTAAGTATTGTAAACCTTTCTTGCATTTGATAACCTTTCTAGACTTCAGAACAGGTTTCAGTGGGACAATATCATTCAGGCCGTGTCCCCTATGGGAGCCCAAACATAAAATCCACTGCAATTCTAAGGTTTCCGTTTTATTAACTATATCTCCCATTCTTGCATTTTCATCCACTACTTGCAACACTTGAAATAGAAATGTATGTTGTGGTCCTTCTTTTAAAAAATGTTTGGCTAAAGCACTATATTCTAAACAGTTATCAGTACAATATATATGATTTGTAATACGTTCTCTAAGACGTCTATTTGTTTTTCCTATATAAAATTTAAAACAGCATATGCAATGTGCACAATATACTACATTTTTTGTATTACAGTCAGCTTCGGTCCTTAACTCCCAAAGTTTTCTTGTCTCAGGGTGTCTAAAAAATCTAGACTCATCTATATAGTGGCAGTGGGCACATTTCCCACATTTACGTGTCCCATTCAAATTATTCAATGGGAAAGATGTTATATTGACATTTCCATTACATAACAATTGTTTCAGGTTCTTCTTGTTCTTATATATAAAAGTAGACTGACACCCCAATATAGCTGCAGTTTCAGGATCTGTAAGTAGTATGGACCAATTCCTTTTGACAATCTGTTGTATATTAGAAATATTCTGAGTATATGTAAGAATCAATGTTACCTGATCCAATGTAGATTTCACTTTTCTTTTTATGGGTCTATCACTATAATAGGGATGGGCATGATCCATCCTCTCATTAGTCACCTCTCTACAAGTTCGAGTAATCTCGTCTCTGTCATAGCCTCTGTTCTCAAACTCAGTAGCTAATTGGATCATACTTGATGTGAAATCTTGCTCTTCACATGATAACCGAGATACTCTGAAGGCTGGCCCTTCATTATTCTTTGGAAGGTGAATCTCGGATGCATACTGTTTCTATGCAAATATGTTAGACAATAGCATGCTTTCCTATATAGTTTGGTAGATAGCAAATTGCCCATTTTTGTTACTGAAATGTCAAGGAATTCCATTGACTTAGTAGAATGCTTCATAGTAAATTTCAAGAAAGGGCTAGTATTATTCAGGTAATTATGGAATTCTATTAATGCATCCTCATCACCCTCCCAAATAAGAAAAAGGTCATCGACGAACAGTCGATAAAACCCTATATGTGAGTTCTCCTTGTTTAATATGAATTGATGTTCCCATTCTGCCATAACTATATTGGCATAAGTATTTGCACTGCTGGTGCCCATAGCGACACCAGCTCTTTGCTAATAACATGTATTCTGAAAGATGAAAACATTATGTTCTAATACTATCTCCAGTAACATGCATAAGAAATCAATGCTTGTTGATGTTATCTTTCCTAATCTCATCATAAATTTCCATACCATATTGATTCCTTCATTATTTGGAATACAAGTAAATAGGGAGGTGACATCAAAAGTTACTAAAAGTTCAGCGTTGGAATTTTCATGATATTCCTTATACAGATCTCTTAGGAAATGTTCAGTATTTTTTAATATTATAGGACATTCATCAAGATAATCCTTAAGTTCCCCATCTAAGTATACTGATATTGGCTCAGTTAACCATCCTGCTCCTGCAACTATGGGGCATAATGGTGGTTTATATGCATTTTTGTGGATTTTCCGTAGCCCTTTTATTTGAGGTATTAAAGGTTCTACTACCATAAAAATTTCAAATAGTGATTTATCTATTAGTCCCGTAGACAAACATTCTGTTAAATCATTAATTATCCTATTTCTTAAGATCTCAACAATATTAAAATCAACTTTCTTGAAGGTAGTGTTGTCAGATAACATTTCAAGCATAGCTTCACAATAATATTCAAAGTCTAAGATCACAATAGGACCACCTTTATCAGATGGTTGAATTACAATATCATTATTATTATGTAATTTATCAAGTGCTTGTCATTCATATGATGTCAAATTGCTTTTATTATTATTAATATGATAATAAGCGGCCTCATATATGTCATTCTCACATGCTTTAATGAAAATTTCAACATTATGTGGAAGCTAAGGAGTGTAGAGACTAGGTTTTCTATAACAGGAACTAATAGGATATTCTTGCATTTTAAATAAAGATTTTAAAGCCACATTTCTACAAAATAAATGAAGTTCTGTCAAAAGTTCACTAACATCAGCCGATGTAGTAGGGATAAACCCTAACCCTTTGTTCAACAGTGAAGTTTCAGCATCACTCAGTACATACCTGCAAATATGCCAGATCAATTGTCCTGATAGCCCCACATCTTTTTCATTGTTCGGGGGTTCACAGAGGCTGGAGGTTCCTTGCACTTGTTATTCTCACGTATTAAATCCTGTCCCTCTGATTGCTTCCACTGGTTCTTGAACGGTAGTGATAGGTTCGGTAAAACCTGTTGATTCTGTTGGTTTAAAATTTTTCGGCGAACCACTGTCCCTCCATTGATGTTAGAGTCACTGTTCTGGTCACTGTTAAGTGCTTCAGAGTTAGATTCCATTACATCACCCATGGACGGTGTAGAGTAAACAGAAGATCCCTGCTTGGGTGTATTAATAACAGTGGATGATGAGCTCGAACACTGTACATCATTCAGATTTCCTGTTCCTATTGCCCTCACAGTAACAGCATTGGTTGTTAATGCAGGCTGCTGAATAATATGTGATGTACTACTCGTATTCTAAACAACATTGTGTTCTGCTGTCCCTTCTCTTGAACGTGGCCAAGTAAACACATGCTGATTAGAGAAATCATATAGATCTCTCACTATTTTCCGTTTCTTTTGAGTGAGCAGCCTTTGCTCATATACACCAATTCTGTCTATTAAATCATTGACGAAGAACTCAGTACTTTCTTCGCCGGCTAATTCAGCTAGTTCACGTTGTTGGTTATAAATTTATTTGGTTAAATCCGTCTCATGGATGAAAAAAGTCAACCATAACTGTAAATAAGCTTTGCTTGTATCCAAGTTTATCTGTTGCCATTTGGCCAACAGTACCGGGTATGTGGTGCCATATGAGGGCATATTTAGCACTCAAAGCCCTCTAGGCACTTTATTCAAATTTATATATGCCTCTAGTTGGAACCTCAGGCATTGCAAAGCTTATGTTTATAAATATTATTTTCTATTGCACGTTTTAAATTGTGTATAGAAATGTCATTGATACTATGTACAACCGATACCTGTCGAAATGCTGCTATTTCTTCTGTTAGTAAATGATTACGTATTTCTTTCAAAAAGTTAAAAAGACACAGATCAATTTTTACATTCTCCATTTGATTTCCTGAAATTAATCCATCTTTATTTGTGTTTCCTTTTGCCATATCACACATGTAGACTCCAAATACCCAAAAGCGAGCGTCACCTTGTAAATACACAAAAAATCCCAAGTGAAGGAAACACGTTCGAATAAAGAATACAACTGAGTAAAACACTGGTTAAATTTATTCCAATACTTGACAACGGTAAGTGCTTTCACAATAACTCAATATTGCTTCATCAGACTAAGAGTAACAACTGACATAGATTCTTATGTAACATTTCTAAATCTCAAAATTCAAAATAGCCATTCAGAAGCTAGAAAATCTAAGGTCAATGTTTGTCTACAGGACTAATAGATAAATCACTATTTGAATTTTTTATGGTAGCAGAACCTTTAATACCTCAAATAAAAGGGCTACCGAAAATCCAGAAAAATGCATATAAACCACCATTACGCCCCATAGTTGCAGAAGCAGGATGGTTAACTGAGCCAATATCAGTATACTTAGATGGGGAACTTAAGGATTATCTTGATGAATGTCCTATAATATTAAAAAATACTGAACATTTTCTAAGAGATCTGTATAAGGAATATCATGAAAATTCCATAGCTGAATTTTTAGTAACTTTTGATGTCACCTCCCTATTTACTTGTATTCCAAATAATGAAGGATTCAATATGGTACGGAAATTTATGATGAGATTAGGAAAGATAACATCAACATGCATCGATTTCTTATGCATGTTACTGAGGATAGTATTAGAACATAATGTTTTCATCTTTCAGAATACATGTTATTAGCAAACAGCTGGTGTCACTATGGGCACCAGATGTGCAAATACTTATGCCAATATTGTTATGGCAGAATGGGAACATCAATTCATATTAAACAAGGAGAACTCACATATAGGGTTTTATCAATGGTTCGTCAATGACCTTTTTCTTATTTGGGAGGGTGATGAGGATGCATTAATAGAATTCCATAATTACCTGAATAATACTAGCCCTTTTTTGAAATTTGCTATGAAGCATTCTACTAAGTCAATGGAATTCCTTGATGTTTCAGTAACAAAAATAGACAATTTGCTATCTACCAAACTATATAGGAAAGCATGCTATTGTCCAACATATTTGCCTAGAAACAGTATGCATCCGAGATTCACCTTCCAAAGAATAATGAAGGGTCAGCCTTCAGAGTATCTCGGTTATCATGTGAAGAGCAAGATTTCACATCAAGTATGATCCAATTAGCTACTGAGTTTGAGAACAGAGGCTATGACAGAAACGAGAATACTCGAACTTGTAGAGAGGTGACTAATGAGAGGATGGATCATGCCCATCCCTATTATAGTGATAGACCCATAAATAGAAAAGTGAAATCTACATTGGATCAGGTACCATTGATTCTTACATATACTCAGAATATTTCTAATATACAACAGATTGTCAAACGGAATTGGTCCATACTTCTTACAGATCCTGAAACTGCAGCTATAGTGGGGCGTCAGCCTACTTTTATATATAAGAACAAGAAGAACCTGAAACAATTGTTATGTAATGGAAATGTCAATATAACATCTTTCCCACTGAATAATTTGAATGGTACACGTAAATGTGGGAAATGTCCTCACTGCCAATATATAGATGAGTCTAGATTTTTTAGACACCCTGAGACAAGAAAACTTTGGGAGCTAAGGACCCAAGCTGACTGTCATACAAAAAATGTAGTA
This sequence comes from Protopterus annectens, assembly GCF_019279795.1. Lineage (NCBI taxonomy): Eukaryota > Metazoa > Chordata > Ceratodontiformes > Protopteridae > Protopterus > Protopterus annectens. Next base: position 440,409,505 of record NC_056735.1, on the reverse strand, counting down.
TATTGTGCACATTGCATATGCTGTTTTAAATTTTATATAGGAAAAACAAATAGACATCTTAGAGAACGTATTAGGGATCATATATATTGTACTAATAAGGGTTAAGAATATAGTGCTTTAGCCAAACATTTTTTAAAAGAAGGACCACAACATACATTTTCATTTCAAGTGTTGCAAGTAGTGGATGAAAATGTAAGAATGGGAGATATAGTTATTAAAATGGAAACCTTGGAATTGCAGTGGATTTTACGTTTGGGCTCCCATAGGGGACACAGCCTGAATGATAGTGTCCCACTGAAACCTGTTCTGAAGTCTAGAAGGGTTATCAAATGCAAGAAAGGTTTATAATACTTACATATAGTTACACTATGTAGTTATATATTAAGCTCTGTAAATTGCATATGTATTTGTTTTGGTGTTTAGAAGAATCAATAAATGTAGGTTCATAGGTTCATAGGTAGATACTAGGCTATCTGCCCTAGGGCATTTATCAGCCTAGCCAGAGTGTATTTGCCTTCCGCCTCCCTATTAGATTAGCCTACTGTGCATCTGTAAAGTAGGTCACAGAAGGTACCCTTTTAAGATTAGTTTACTGTGCTTCTGTCTAGCAGGGACACAGAAGAGATCCCAGGGGTGAATTTGCGATTTCCCATCCACACGTCCAGATTTCACTTGAAGAGTATCAGCAAGGGGCTATGTCTAACATGAATTGGGATTCTATTCCAGAGTGAGGGGAGCCTCTGGGAAATTAATCTGTCCCTCCAGCATGTCCTATTTATTTTTGTGCTGAGGTTTAGGTCCCTGGAGCGTGTAGCTCTAAGGGACTTGGATTTTTTGAGGTAGAGCATGTCCATTAATTCTGGGTTTGACATGGCTTTGTAGGTCAGGCATAGATCGCCTCTGAGTAGGCGGTAAGCAACTGAGTAGAGCTGGAGTTTCTTTAGTCGAGCTGCGTAGGACATCTGTTTGTAGCCCATGATCTTTTTGGTGAGGTACTTTTGGGGTCTCTCCAGTTGCTGCAGGTGTCGGGTAAGGTACATCCCAAAAGGGGCATTGTATTCAATTATGGGCCTGATGATTGATGAGTAGAGGGGCACAATGACCTTTCTTGATCTAGATGCAAACCCTTTCGTGATAAGGTGGGCTATATAGAAGGTCTTTCTAACCACTTTGGCAACGTGATTATCAAAGGTGAGATTACTATCTACGTTGGTCCCCAAAATCCCTAATTACTTCTTCCATACTTAATGGATTACCACCTATGTGGTAATTTGTGGGCGCCTTGTTTTTCCCAAAGGGGATGACTATGCACTTTTTAGCATTTAGCTTGAGGCCATGGCTCTGGCACCAAGCATCCGTCTCTGTGAGACCCTTTTGGAGGATGCTTGTGTCAGCTGGAGATTCGATTATGGCCCCCAGTTTGCAGTCATCTGCTAACTTTGTCAGCCATAATCCCCCCATGTTAGCCTGATCCTCATAGAAGTATATACCGAACAAGAGAGGTCCCAGAACTGAGCCCTGTGGGATGCCACTTGTAACTGGTTTGGATTCGGACATGGCACCTGCGATTCTGACCATGTGGGTTCTATCTCTGAGCCAGTTTGCAACCCATCTTGTGATATAGGGGTTGATATTTAAGCTGGTAAGCTTATTTATGATGCCTGAGTGGGGTATTGTGTCGAAGGCTTTTGTGAGGTCCAGGTAAGCTGTGTGGACTACCTTGCCCTCATCTATGGCTTTGGTAACTGTTTCAAAGAAATCAACTAGGTTTAAGAGGCAAGATCTGCCCTTAACAAAGCCAAATTGGGTAGGGTCCAGTGTCTGGAGGCTCTCAATGTCTTTGTTTATGAGTTCCATGATAATACGCTCCATAGCTTTACAGACCAGACTAGTCAGGCTTATGGGGCGATAGTTTCCGGGGTCCGTTGTGGCACCACCTTTGTGGAGTTGGACCGCTGTAGCTGTAGGCCTTTCTTTGGGTACATATCCTGTAGTAAGGCTAAGTTTGAACAGTGACTTAATGTGAGGGTTCCGTTCTTCTTGGAGCTCATGTGAGACAGCCAGGGACACCGTCCGGTCCCATAGATGCTGTGTTTTTTGCTTTGGAGAGGGCAGCTTTCACCTGTGCATCTGTGATGTCAGCGAGGTTACATTCAGTTGGGATAGGCATTTGCTCCTTTGGGGGGGGAAGGGGGGGAGAAGTTTGCACTGAATCTGTCTGCCAGGATGTTGGCTATGTCTGTAGGTTCAGTATATTTTGTACCATTTTGCAACAATTCAGAGCATATCTGGGAGTTTCTGCCCATGCTCCTGACATAACTAAAGAAGACCTTGTGATTATCTTTAGTGTCTAGGGCAATTTTTCTTTCGAAACTGGCCTTTGATGATTTTATGAGGGATCGAAGTTTCTTGCTAATACTGATCAGAGATGCCTTTCCTTTTTTAGGATTTTGCTCTGTCATGTAGTAGCTTCCTCCTTCTGTTGTATAGCTTATTTATGGCCGGGGTCCACCAGACCGGTCTCCTGTTTTTGAAGGAGTGAGTCTTGTTTTTATTTGGGATAGCACAATCCATGCATTCCTGCAGGTGCTCATAGAATGCATTTGTAAAGGATTCTGCGGATTGGGCTGTATTATCCTCTGGCCCAGGGGCTTTGAAGGATTCCACCTCAGTCTTGAGAAGTGCAAAGTTGGCTTTTGAGAAATTCTTTACAGTGATTTCCTTGGCTGCGGGTGGGGACGGGATATGGATGTCCAGGGAAAATTGTTTCTGGTCTGATCTTACCAATGAGGGGTTTACCTCTGGTGTGGAACATAGAGTCCCCTTGTTAGTGATGACCAGGTCCAATATGTTGTTCCCTCTTGTGGGAGTGATGACCAGTTGTTCCATTGCGTTAGAGTTTATAAATTCAAGGAACCGTTGGGTGAGGGTGTTTGGGCTTGAGTAGTTTTCCCAGTCAATGTTTGGGTAGTTGAAGTCACCCAATAACATAGTGTTTGGAGAGACCTTCATATTCTCCAGTGTTCTCAGGAATGCCAAGTGGGGTTCCTGTAATAGGGAGGGTGTTCTGTAGCAGGCTAAAAACTGAAAGGCAGTTTTGCCCACTGTTAGGTACACATGGATGGTTTACGATGCTTCGTGCAGTGCCACTAACCTGGAGGTGTAGGTATCTTTGATGAATATAGATACTCCCCCCTCCTTTTGTGCTTCGGTCTGAGTTTTTGGGGCTGAAACGCATGGTATGAGTTATAACCTGGTAGTGCTGGGGTGTTCTCAGGAGCCTTGAAGCAGGTTTCTGTTACTGCACAGACATTGATTTTCTCCATATTGAAGAGAGCCTCGAGTGCGTGCATCTTGAGGTTTAGACTTCTGGCATTGAGTAGCATTACCTTTAGTTTTTTTATCCTTGGGTTGTCTATGACACGTTGGAAAGGTTTATAATACTTATAGTTTACATACAGTTATATTATATAGTAATAGAAATCTGCAAATTGCATATGTATTTGCACTTATTATAGGTTGTATTTATATTTAGATATTGTATTTATATATGTATTTTTAGCCACATTTATAATTATAAATACATAAGATATATATTTTTTTATATTTTTTATTTTTATTTTATTCCACTTATTTTATTTATTTTTGTTGAATATTTATAGCATTTTGTATGTATATAACTTGAACTGCAGAAAATTTTTCTTAGAAGCTACAATGTCATTTAATGTATTGTGTATACAACTTAGACCAGGAATTAATTACTTTGTCTTTAAATTGTAATTGACCTTAGATTTTCTAGCTTCTGAATGGCTATTTTGAATTTTGAGATTTAGAAATGTTATATAAGGATCTATGTCAGTTGTTACTCTTGGTCTGATGAAGCAATATTGAGTTATTGTGAAAGTGCTTACCATTGTCAAGTATTGGAATAAATTTAACCGGTGTTTTACTCAGTTGTATCCTTTATTCGAAAGTGTTTCCTTCACTTGGTGTATTTACAAGGTGACGCTCGCTTTTGGGTATTGGGGGTATACAACATTTGATATTAATTTATGTACTGTAGTTGATATACTTGTGAAAATGTACTGGAGACTCCAGGATTGCAGTGCATGGGGAAAGGCAACACATGGTAGCATTGTAAATATGTGACGTATTGCTCAGATTGTTAAGTTTCCACATATAGTTTCATGGCATAAAGAGTAAACGGACATTAAACAGCAGTAATGCATGCTAAATTTTGCTTTGCATAGTGTAGCAGTGAGAAGTGGTTTTGTGCGACAGTTGGCAAAGTGTCTGCACATGCAATATACACATTTCCATTATTTTCCTGGTTTGCATGTAGTTAAGCAGTGTGCAAATTCGAGACACATTGCTAAATGTTTGATAGTTAATAATGAGTGTATGAAACACCTGCTGCTTAGCTGACTCTGTGGCGTGAGGTGTAAATGCATTGAAACATTTCTTTTTTAGCCCGGATGATAGTGGGTTCAAATTCAGGTGCATCTAATACTTTTAAATAAGCAGTGATAATGCAATAACATCAGTTCTTTATAGTACATGTGTGCTGTGTGTTGTCATACTGCAGCAGGTTTAAGCGCCAATGCATGAAGGTAATTGCAGCATTGTAGAGCTGCTCAGCATCACATGGCATTGATGTACAGTGCCAAACTCTGAGCAAACATAGAGGCCAAAAAATGAAGGAATCCATTGATTTTTCTGCTACCTTATGTGTTTTGTGTGTTATTCTATTTTTTGATCAAATGATAGGTGTTAAAATGGTGTAGAGAAGAAAGTGTTGAAATTGGGAGGAGCAATGTGAAAGCAATACAGGAATGTGCAGGAGGAGGGTAGGAAAGAACCACAGCTATTCATTTCTTCAACAGTAAAAACTGATAATATAGGCAGAATATTAGCAGAATTTGGACTGTCATCTCCAGAGACAGGGGTGACAACAACGTAATCATGTTGCAGGTGGACTGCATCATGTGTGTCAAAAAGACTCATGTGATGAATGGAGAGTTACATATGGGACAATATTTTTTTTCTTGGACAGGTGCCCATTTTTTTAATTCAGTAAGAGAGGAATGTTGGATATGGGACGTAGGTATGTCTGGGTCAGGTTAGGTGGGTAGGTGAGGCAGCAAATGCAAACAAAGAAGGCAAATAAGACAAGATGCAGGGATGGTGAGGGATAGAAAATGTTGGGGGACACCATGATTGGGGTGAGGGAGGGGACGACCCAGGCTGACGCTCATTAAACTTGGAAACAGTGAGAACTGAGTAGTCACCCAGTAGACTGTCATCACTGTCCCCTTACTTTGGTGGTGGCTGGATGCTGGATGTCTTCACCTGCCACAGACCATGAGGGAGAGCAGACTTTTCATCCCTCATAGCATAACAAATGGTGTGATGCACAGCCCTATGCACCAACCTTGGCATCCCATGGTGGGTGATAAAATCCCCACCTCCATCACTGCTCTTGGAGGGTACCACTGCACCAGCTATCAGGGCAGAACTACCTGATGGCACAGGTAGTTCACGGGCAACAGAGGCAGTGCTGTCAGGTTAGGTCCCAGACATGCTGGGCGTCTATGCTGGAGCTGGTGGAGCAGGAGCAGGCTGATCCACTGTGGATGGCCTACCTCACTATGCCGTGGAGCATTTAGTGATGTGGTACAGATAGATGACATGGAGACATTTGTTGAAACATAATAAAAAATAAAAAAGAGAGACAAGGGTTGGGGTGAGAAAAACAAAAAGATAAAATTAGTACCATCATATATGACATATAATGCCTTAACATAATTATACAACTATTTTATCTGAGGTATGAAATGTAAATATACCTCATAACAAATACACACTGTAACTACAGATTGAGAGTAATCCTTGAAACCTGCCTGTATTGCACATATGCATGTTCCAGTTACACAGATTACAGTTAACAGCAGGACATTTGTGCCACTTATTTATTTATTTATTCATTCATTTATTTATTTTTACATTTGGTGATCAACTTAGTCCAACTGGGCAGAAGCCCTTTCTCAGCAGATACCTGGGGAGAAAAGCCCCAGCAATATTAGTTAAATAGTTACAACGATAACATCATATGACATAGAGAGTATGTTACAGAAAATTACAATCAGTTATATAGAAAAAAAAAATACATTACAGACAGGAACAAATGTGACATAACTTTTGAGGCAAAACTTTAAATGTTAGTGCTCTGTTAGTATTTTGAAATGAGTTTTAGTGTGTCATACACAGAGGAGAATATGAGCAAAAGGACATGAGTAAAGCAGTATTTGAGTCGTTTTATAGTTTTGGGTGCAAATTTTGTGACAAAGTGTAAAGGTAGAGAGTAATAGAAACTGTCTTGCTAGGGATAGAGGGAAGGTTGTTTTACGTGGGTCATGACATGTGAGGTCATGGAGCTACAAGCATGTTCCCATAGTTCCTCTAGAGAAATGCTTATGGTTGTAGATGTGACACAGTTTGACATGTGTGACTACCTCCACTTGTATAGAGTTCAATTTAATGTAAATATTATTGACTCATTACATGCAAGTTATGCCTCCAGGTGCATCTGCAGTTAACACCTACTGATGCCTCTAGGTGTCAAATATTGTCTGTTCATATTTGCATCAATTATTCCAAAACCATGCTATGTACAAGATTTTAAAAGATGTCATTGTAAATCTTACACAATTGCAAACTCAGCTGCATTAATATTTGACATCTGTCTAGTGCAGGTAAATACATATTAACTATGATATTAATTTATATAGATATAATGTTTACATTTTTCTAAATATCTCAGCAACCAAGTAATACAGACAGAACTCCTTAGCCTCATGTGAATGCTCTCAACTAGATGAATAAAACACTGCTTACAGCATGTGTGTAATTTGAGTGGTTGCTGAGATATTGTAAGTTGTTTACAAAACATTACAAATGTAATAGCTACTGTGTTCACTGTGACATAAAATTCAGTTTAAGACCAAGAGCCTAAACTGCCACTATAAAAATAATATGTGGTGAAGGGTTTGCCATGTATACTTCCCTCATAACTCCTATGGTTTCAGAGATATAAACATTTGCTTAAGAGGACATAATTTGATTCTGTCAAAAGGCTTAGGCTCCGCTCATTGGAAGTTACAGTGCAAACTTCTTGAGCTCAGGTGGAGTGAATGATTTAAAGAAATGCAGCACTGTACAGTTGTGATTAATGGTATTTGAGCCTACAGCCTCTGACTACAGTCTAATATTTGACTCCTAAATTTGGTTTGTGCTACAGACTAATGCATGCATACTTTCTTTCAGAGTTTGGATATGCATGCTCAGTTTGTTACAACTGTATAAAAAAAAACAAAAATCTATCTAACTTTTAAAGCTACAATGACACTTCCCTTATGTCACATACATACTACTTGCTTCCCTCACTCTCTCTATTCAAGCAACATGAGCCTATCTATTGAATTCATGTTCAGTACTAGCTGGGGAAAGAACAGAAAAGAACAGAAGAGCATTAAGCATACCAATCTTGCCTGTATGTAGCTTTCTAAACATTACAAGTACACTCTTATGATCATACTTACATAGCTGTGGGAAGTCCACAGTCTCAAATTCATTCAACCAACAATTGAGGATATCCCTTTTATACCTGTGTAGGTCACTAAAATGATGCATACACTGCTCTCTGGTGCATGGGATTCCAGTACTACTGGATACAGCCTGAGCCAAATTACTCCACGCCTCAGACTTGTACTGGGAGCCAGAATAGTCACCCCTGCAGAAGTCTTTGGCTGTGGTACTTTACCAGGAGTCCAGTAAATATCCTGGGCTCCAGACAACCCACTTTGGTGCCCTAATCTGGACAGCTTCCCCTCTAATAGCAGATATGTCTAATATCTGAAATAGAGCAAAGGCAACTGATGCTTTCCTGCCAGATCCAGTTATTGCATTTACCGGTAGTGCCAAACCTAAGCAATAATGCCAACCACATTTACATTTGATGAAAGTATAGTTAATGCACATATAAATGGCAAAAAGTTTTACCCTCTGTGTTATTGTTAATTGTGATGATTTTGTCCTTATCTTCTGCTTAACTTCTAGGACTATCTGGCATATGGAGCATATTATCATCTGCACATGGTAAGGTAAACATTTTTATGTCAGTACTGAGCAGTTCAAAGAAAAATTTTAGAGTTTGATGGTGTCAGGACTGTTGTGTGTAGTGTTGTACTGTCTGTGACAGTGGCACCACTGTTAGCTTGTTAGCATATATTGGACTATATTAGTGTAGGAATTAATTATTTTCTGTGTTTGTTGCGTATTATCAGAGCTGATCCTGGCAGTGGAAGTGTGGGACTTCTACCACCTGATGTCAGAGTGTAAGATGACACTGATGATGATGGTGGCCAAACAGAGGTACAGTAGGGGTGATCAGAGGTTGAATCTGACACTGAGGATGAAATACAGTCATCTCCTGAAATTCCATTGGACACAGCCATTAGGTCTATGCCTAATCATTCCAGTAAGCCCTCAGATATTGGATAGGTGCAGGATGAGACACTCAATCAGGGAAGTGCAGCTACTGTGGCTTCAGTGTCTTTTAACTTGGCCGCAGCCAAAGTGTGGGTGAGTTGCCACACAGGATGGTTGTTAGGGGTGCTTGGAAGAGACCTGCTGTTCATCCTCCACCTAAACTAGGAGTCTCTTCCAGTGTCACTCAGCATATGCTTAGAGCCATCATGGAGGTACAGTCACATTCCCATAGATCCTCCAGATAAATGCTTAGGGTTGTAGATGTGGCACAGGCTGACATACATGACTGTCTCCACCATGTTGCCAATTCAATGGATCAGATGAATGACACATTGGAATGGGCAGTGTCTGTGAAGGAACATCTGCTGGGAGAGTGATGGCATACATGTGGGCATAGGTCAGCCACATCATCTGTTATTAGCCAATGTGGCCATGCCCAATCATGCTCCCATAGTGGCAGTGCTTCCACTGCTCCATCAATGGTTGAGCAGTCCACACCCAGATGTGGGAGGCAATCATGTTGTGGTCGTCAGCATCCTCTTGAGGGAAGCTTGTCCAGCAGATATCCATCATTTTCAGGTAGCAGCAGTATATCTGACCACAGACATGGACATGCTAGTGCAACTCCAGGCAAAGCCAGTTCTCCTGGTTAGGTACGACAATGATGAACTTCCACCTCTACCATGCATGGTTCACACCTATCTGACATAAGATGTAGAGCTAACACAGAGCTTGACTGTGTTCATGCAGACACTCACATACCAATTTCACCTGGATACCCCCCCTCCCCCCCCACACACACACATACACACACAAAATAGTTACATGGTTCAGCCATGAAGCTTAAATCTCATTTTGTCCTACTGGCCATTTGTTAAATTATAAAATGTCTGCCTGCTTCTCTTTCTTACTCACACATACTCAGTGACCTTTTGTGTCAGCCTAGGCTTCCTGCCCCCCCCCCCAACAACCTGTGCAAGTGATGACAACTGTGATATATCCTTGTTTTCTATCTTTTGGATGCAGGAATACATAAGCGTTGTGTCTGATGCTCATGGTGCATAGTTAACTTAGTGTTTAGTATATCTGCATTTGTGGTGTTGAACTGTTAATTGTACCGTTGACATATACTGGCCTTGGAAAGTTAGACAGTTGATGGCATCAAAATGATTTTCTGTCATTATTGTTAATAATCTTGTGAGCGTTGTGAATTCTGAAACTGAAATATGTTTCATTACTTTCTAACTTCTCTCTTTAATGATTTTCCCAAATGTATAGTGCTAAACTGAGGGCAGGCAGTGACCATCACTACTTTTGAGAGGTATAACAATGTGAATATTTGATGCCAAGGCCTACAACTTAATAATGGACACATATAAGTCACATATGTCTGTGCTGTTACATGTTAAGGTCATTCTGTACAAATCTCCACCTTTTACTTGCTTACAGTACCAAGTAACAACATCCAGGGATATGACAGTCATTCATATTATTAAACAATGCACTCCAGGTTGCACACTTACCTTCCAAATCCAGCAGTTGCAGCAGTTTTAGTTCAGTGCTGACTCTCCCTGTTGTAAGCAGTACAGAGCCATTACATGGGTAAATAATGCTTGAGAGTATTACCTGGCATCAGTGTTACTATATGTATGTACATAGGAGGAAGGTTTTAGGCCCTTAGGTGGTGAGTGAGTGAGTGGGCTATGCAAGGGCATACTGAGCATGCCTACATCTGCCTACACCCACAGCAGCTGCTGGTTCCCCCTCTGACTCCTCACCTGAGTGCAGCTGTGGTGACATTATTATTGGCGGTGGGATGCATGTTCCTTTCCTTTGTCGATTCTGCGGAATCTATTTTTTCAGGATGATGTTGTATAACATAGGACATACTGTGAATATTTTAGTACATGTATGTGGATTGTACTGCAGGGCTCCCCCAGATGTATCTAGGCACTGGAACCGCAACTTCAGCAGCCGAGACACGCGCAGTATATTTCTGGTTTGAGCATATGCCTCATTATGGCATTCTTCAGCAGATGTGTGTGCATTTCGATTCCAGTGCATAACCTGCATCCTCCCCCCAGTAAACATCTCATACAGTTGGGAGGTGTGCTAGATATATGAGTTGTGGTAACTGCCTGGATTGCCCTCACACACATTCAGGATTATTCCCTTGGTATTACACACAACTTGGCAGTTAACAGAGTGGAAGTCCTTTCTGTTAATGTAGAGCATCCCCTGTACCCCGGGTGGTGCCATAGTTTTTACATGTGTGCAATCCATGGCTGGATGCTGATGCCTGTAACACCCCCAGCATGCACCCTGATGGTCTCTGAAATGTGCTACACATACCTTTATCTCCACTGGAATGGGTTCCCCTCAGGTTGCCCTTGCTCGAAGTTGAGGACTACAAAGGGTGTAGAGTTCCTTTAGTGTGTCTCTATCCACCCTATAGAACTCTGCAATTTCCACATCCTGTAGATTTTGATACGTTAACTGGGGTCTGACAACTCTTCTTCTTCTTGGCCTTAGTCTATTAGCAGCAGCAGTAGCATAGTCTTTAGCCTGTTATACATACACATGAATTAAAGCAACAACAGCCCCTTACATTGCTTCTGTGTAGACTCTTTTCAGTGGCAGTATTCCAATAGGTTTTGGAATTTGCAGGGAAAACCAGCACTGAGTCTACATGGTTACTTTATAGCTTGTTGAATAGCTCCTCCATCTTGGATTGGTTGATTAGCATACAATTCAGCTGTTTATGCTGTAATTTGCATGCCACAATGTTTACCTTATTTGCGATGCTCCATGTGCCTCTACATATTGAGCAGAGCAGCTTACTGAATCTAAAACAGTGTGCTACATGTTGTACACACTGTATAAAAGGATGGTGTAGGCTTTATCAAATCTATCTGCTAGACTAAATCTTTAGAACTGCCTCCCTCTGTATCCACAATTCTCCGAAACCCAACTGCATCGGTATGGCTGAAATTGTCTATATATTGACCCATTGTACTTAAAAGCTTGGGAAATATTGGCTGAAGATAGATAACTACTTGCCAGTACTGCAGCAAGTGGGGTGCTTGTAGTAGCCATA
>NC_056735.1:440322861-440392861 GCF_019279795.1 Protopterus annectens | reverse complement strand
TATATGCTTCAAATATCACAACTACAAATTGCACATAGCATCCTGAATGGTAATAATTTCTGAAGTGAGTACTCAAAAATTAGTTTTAATTCAAAAAAATTCGGTAACTTCCATAAATTAGGTGGAAATCACATATGAAAAAAATGAATGGCAAGCAACAGACCACAAACCAGTTTCACCCTATAGCATCATCAGTGTGTTATCAGGCGGTGCTTGTCACCAAGTAATATATAATATCACTGGTTAAAGATACAGTCCTTCAAAACAGGAAAAAATATTCAAATATTGCAAAGTGGTATCTAGAATGAAGCCATTCACTTCCATTAATATGTCAAGGGTGTTTAATATTAGACACTTGATCACTTGTACTAGTGATTGGGTGGTTTATTTAGCAGTGTGTCAGTGTGGAGCGTTCTATGTGGGTCTGACATCCAGACCCTTTAAGCAGAGAATAGCATTGCATTTGAATGATATTCAGTGTAGATGTCCAAGCAGTGCCCTTTATAAACATTTGTTGGATCACACTACTGCCCATTTTGTTTTCGTAGGCATTGATATGGTGGTGGGAGATGGTTTATTGGATAAATATAAACATACTATTCTGAATCAAAAAGAAAGGATGTGGATTATCTATCTAGGATCAATGTTTAAACCAGGTTTAAATGAGTATGTTTAATGTTATATATTTCTTTTATTTGTGTTTATATTGTAGACATTTGATAAGTTTAATTTGTTTTTGGGTTGGGGTATTTGAACATTTTTCAGTCATAAACTATTGAGTCTACTGAACATGATATTTTTTCAACAGAAAAGATAGAAAAAAGAGACAAGGGGCAGACTAAAAGAAAGAAAGTTAAATTGAAATTAGAAGGAATAAGCAAAAAATAATCTCCAGGATTCATAAAGCTTACGCCATGCACCGGAGAAGCGTCGGCGATCTAGCACCAAATATGGCCGTCGAGCGATTCAGGTAAGAGCTGTTTCCACGTGCACTACCAGTGTACACCAGAGCTGCACAGCTCCCGGTGCATGTATGCTAATTACCCCATGTGCAACAGTGTAGCATGCAAATTAAGGTATATAGTGATTCATGAAGTTGTGCAGGCGTAGCGTAAGCATGTAGAAATGTAAGCCAAATAAAAATGGTTTACATGTTGTCAAACATAAAATCGGAGCCATGAAAGTGGACCAAACTTACGTATTATACTGTTAATATATGCCAATGGCTAAATATATAGCCAATGGCATAAAACAACATGCACAACATATAAAAAATAACAAGTATAATAAAGGATAGCTACTGGTGACTGTTCCAGGCAAAAAGGCAAGTGCAACACTCGTAAGTTCAAATAAATAAAAAAGCAACCAAGTCTATTCAGACCACGAACAAATTTCACAGCTCCAATGCGAAAGAATAGTCCATGGAAATAAAAATAGTTTCAGGTTATATTGGAACCTCGATGGTGAGCGCTTTCACTTACAAGCTTTTTCAAACCAGTCGTTCGTGGTCTAAATAGACTTGGTTGCTTTTTTATTTATTTGAACTTACGAGTGTTGCACTTGCCTTTTTGCCTGGAACAGTCACCAGTAGCTATCCTTTATTATACTTTTTACTTAATCTGGCTGTATTACTACTGGTGGTCGAGTGGATACCGTATGCAACTTGTTTTATTCTCATCCTATAAAAAATAACATTTAATTTCATGGCCACACCAACACAAAGTAAAACCGCAGTGCATCGGTGCGCAAACGGGATCTTAAGGAAAATATATTTAGATGTCATAAAACTGTAATGTAACGCAATTCATGATATCCCCATAAAAGTCAGTGGCACACATGCTACACCACAACCATGGTGCAAGGGTTGCTAAGGGTCTGGGACAGTGTTCCATGGGATAACTAAAAATTAGCAGTCAATGCCATGCAAATGAGTCAAGTAATACTGAATCGCAAATGTTCTTCCGGTGTAAGGATGTATCACACGGCATAGCATTACAACACCGAGGAGTGGCCTGGAGGTAAACATGATATCAAGAGAGGGGCGCTCCACCATAGCTGTAAGCACATTGGATCATTGCTAATCCATGCAGCATGTTGCTAAGCAAAGCCGGAGGATAGGAGTGTGGAAGTAGCCATAGCTTTGCTTAGCTGAGAGCACACAAGGTAACCGAACATTCATGTGAATGTGTATGAAAACGCACACAAAACCCAATAAACGGATGTGGGTGGCACGCACCACAGCTGAAACAGGAAGGATACGGGAAGACAATAAGGAAATGCTGCATCATGGTAATTGGAGTACAAATGAGTAATTAGCACCTAGAAACTCACAGTGGGCCATACACAACAGCTAACAAGGCTGCTAGCAGCTACCTGCAGAACAGGAAAGGGGAGGTGCTGTACAGCAAAGAAAAGATAACTGTCACAGCAGAACAAAGTAAACTAGCTGTAGATCAGCTACATAACACATTTCCCAACACAATCCTGGTTTGTGGAAGCACAAAACAAGAAAGGCGGCAGCTGGATGCATGCCTGACAATGGGAGGTGAATCGGGTTGAAAATAGAAGTAAAGGGCAATAGATGAATCACGGCAGACAAGCATAAGTCAACACCAAAGGCCCCACAATAGCAGTACCTGCTGTAAAACCAATAATTAAGATACCCTGCAGCTGGAATAGCACAAACACACCCAATTACACCAGCATCATCCATTGCACAATAGTATAAGGTGTGAAAGTCCCCCCCCCCACACACACACACACACACTTGTGTATTCCCAGACACTCTGCACCATCAGTGTATACAGACAGGGAACTTTTAATATGTATATGTTAGGGGCTGCCATAGCTTTGATTCACCAGCATGTGTTGGAGACTGACGGTGGTGTGGAGGATGATGCTGATAATCATCTCAGGCACTGGAGGAGGAGACGAGTTTTCAGACGCAGGATAACCTACCAGGGGCTACATGATCTGGAGATAGTAGAGCATTACAGGGTGGACAGGGACATCATACAGAAACTTGTTGAGCTTTGCTGGCCATGCCTCAGAGCCAGAAGTAACAGAGGGGAACCCATCCCAGTGGACATGAAGGTATGTGTATGCTTGAGAATACTAGCCACACGTACCTCCCAAAGGCCAACTGGGGATATCATGGTGATCTCACAGGCATCAGCATCCAGAGTACTCCACCAGTTCCTGGATGCCATGTTACCACATGCCAATGAGCACATACACTTCCCCCGAACACAGGAGGAGTTGGCCAGCAATATGCATCTCGTTCACCATGTGGCAGACTACCCGGAGGTACTGGGTGCAATAGACTGCATGCACATACACATCAAGTCACCACCCGGTGAGCAGGGTAGGCGCTACATAAACCACAAGGGATTCCCCTCCATCAACTGCTAGGTCGTGTGCAATGCCCAGGGCATTATCATGGATGTGTGTGCTTGCAGTCCTGAAAGCTATCAAGACTCCCACATCTGGCATGCCTCACAGCTTTATCAGGTATTTGCCAGGGGGTCATCCCACATGGCCACCTGGTGGGGGATGCTGGCTATGCACTGGAACTGTGGATGATGATACCCATCAGAAATTCACACACAGCCACGCAAGAACACCATAATGAGGCAGATGCAGAAACCAGAATCATCAGAGAGCGCATGTTTGGGATGCTGAAATCGTGGCTCCATTGCTTGGACATATCTGGTGGAGCCTTGCAGTACTCTCCAGGAATGTGTGCCCACATCTTCATAGTATGTGCCATGCTACACAATATGATCCTGCGGAAATGCTGCAGCATAGATAGAATGGTGAAGGCCCTCACAGCCCACCACCCTTGCCAAGGGACCCACAGGCACAGGAGGACTCAGCCCATGAACACCCTGTGCTAGCCCCAGTAGGCAGGCGGAGGAGTGCCCAGTATGCCCATGCCATGTCAAAGAGGGAACATATAGCACACACACTGACAGTGTAGGCACTCATGGAATGACACCCTTCTCCACCTGCACACACAGCAAACATGGATGGCATACAGACACACGACCACCTGTAAATTGTCATGTATAGATGGTCTACTGTTTACATCCTACATAGGTTGCTCTCAACTATTGTACACACAGCCGCCATTGGCACAAGGTAAGTCAATACCTGAACAGTATATTAAGCTATCAGTATGTGTCCATACTGTATGTACAGGTTCATAGATACATAGGCAGGTACATGCCCAATCACAGAGGCTACTCATAAGCATAGACAAAATGTGTCTGCTGTCGCCACCCCATTGATCAACAAACTGTCCCTCTGTGGAGCAGAGCCACTTGTGGGATCCCTGGGGTGTAGCTACTGTTCACCACCCTTTCTGCAAGGATTCCCCGGAGTGTCAGTGAGGGGTTTTGTATAATGTAATCAGGGATGTAGTTCCAAATAATGGGGAGTATCCCTGACAGGAATCTTCACAGATGTGTACATGTTACATAGTATACCTTAAACACAGCTTGCATATATAGGTAGTTCTCCACAGAATAATAAACATGGGGAACACACAACCGCTGAAATGTGCGTTAATCACCCTTGCACTACCAGTGCCTACTCTGAGAGGTAAGATATCACTGCCAGGATTAGAACATGCAACCATGTACACATTCATCACAATAACATAACACTAAGCTACCTGAGATGTACCAATGGCAGTCATGTATATTGACAGGATAAAACACAAAAGGTAGGAATGTGTTGAAATAGGACAAACCGGCATGTACGCAATGAAAGGTGTATGTTATATATATATATATATATATATATATATATATATATATATATATATAATATATATATATATATATATATATATATATATATATATATATATATATATATATATATACATCATCATATATAGAGGAGAGATATGTCGATATATGGGGATATACATATATATATGTAGATATATAGATAGATTAACAACATCTACATAACCATGGCAGTACATATAAATGGGATAACTACCACACACCGACTTCTTTACATACTGACACACGTAATCCTGAGGCTTAAGGTCTGAAAGAACACAGTACCGAAACACCAGATGCACAAGGTGTAATCTCACGATGTTAATGGACAGTTAGTCAGTGCTTCTGATGTTGCGGTTTGGGTAGGTTACTGTGTGCACGTGTGTTCCTTAGGGCTGTACTTTGTGTAAGTGTGTGTTCTGTGTGTGGTGTGTGTTCTTGGGGAACTGTAATGTGTGGTTGTGGGTTAGCTTTGTTTGTCTATTTGATCGACCTAGGGTGTAGAATATTAAAGTAGGGGGTGGTGTGAGGGGGTACAGACACCTACATGGGGGGTGTAGGGGGGCTTGGCCACTGCTCATACGTAGTGTAGGATGGTTTGTTTGGATGTGTTGGGTAGCAGTGTGTCTGTGTGTGCATGTGTGTGTTTCATGTTCGTGTTACCTTTGCGAGTTACTGTCGATGTCAGTAATGTGGGGTATGGGAGTCTGTTCCCGGGACTGTGCATTGGAACACTGTGGTTTCGGGATTCCGTAGGTCTCCCGTATACAGCGGTTGAAGTGTTCACATATGTGTATAACATAGACCATAGCAATCACACATTCTGCCACTACCAACCTTTATGAACAAAGGATATGGAGAGTATATGCCTATACACCATTACAAATATGTGCTATGGAAATGAGCCAATGATAGTGTTATCACCTGTTCCACTTTGCGAGGGACACTCCATCTATGGGTGGTTGTGTCCTGACCAAATATATTAAACGTGGCAAATGTCCTGGGATTGTACGACATAATTATGTCCTGTATGTACTGTAATAGTTGCATACAATAGTTATTTCTGTAGCTAAAGTACCTACATGGTACAGGAAACAGGATAAGCTACTAAACTGCTACAAGAATAAGCTTATAATTAGGCAAGAAAGGAAAGTTCTATCCCTTGCACTGACCGTGGGTTTGTGTCAGCCTGTAAAATCAGATGTGTGTCCCGAAAAGGACCTACTATGGACATATGAAAAGGTGGCAACCCTAGCCAAAGAGGGTCAGTCACCAACACAACTACGATGACTGCAAATACCTATGACAGAAATACACAGCTATCATGTAGCAACACGTTATTACATTCAGATGTATTACCGAAGGGATTCAAGGACTAACATCACCTGCATGCTATACAGGAACCACATAATAGTGCCTTGATGAATCAGCCTGCAAATACCATTGTATTAGTCCACAAAAGGATAGGTGTTCAAATAGGGAAGGAACTCTCACTCACATAACGATTATGTATAAAAGCAGTTCCTACACACCTGCATTTGCTAAGCACACCCACTCACATCACCCCCACACCCAAACATATTAGAATACAAACTGTAATAACATCACAAATCATTCACACACTGTATGACATCTGCAGAAGCCTTAACATACCTTGTCAGAGACACACTAACATGACCCTATGTGAAATAGCTGCTGTTATACAATGGAACAGCTGCTGATGTAATAGGGTTTGTTTGCACTAATCCCATTTCAGAGGGTTGAGCATACACAGGGATGTGTTAGCAATTAGTGAGTAACAGCACAGTATGCTACACTTGTACATCAAATCAAGGATGTCTGGTGAGCACACTGTATACCACATAACAGTTCATGCATAGCCATACGGCCTTGAGCTGGCCAAACAACCTTGCCAGACTTAAACATCTGCAGAAGTATCAGGTACAAACAAATCCTGCATAAGTAGCACTGTTCCAAAATATAACAGCTGTATTCACATGTAGAACTAAATCATCTAGCCATTACACACAGTCCACGGGAGTCATGAAGCTAATATATATCTCTGTGTGTCTCCATATAGCTGTTGAAATATATCACAATAACCCATCTAGGCCATCTCCCTTGAAAGTAAGGCAAACGGACAATGCCCAAAAGGAGTACTCGCTTATACACCACTGTTGCCATGGTATCGGCTAATGGAGTAGCTGCACAGCTGATGTGCATCCAATTAACTACTTTGGAACTGCAATTGGTGGAAAGGATACCACATGTTACCGATATGTAACTAGAAAAGGATGTGTTATCACACATTCAAACCATCCGTATATACCAGTGGAACGTTACAAAGAACATTGAAACGCAAACTGAAAAGGATTGAGTCAATTGTTAGCAACACCTCGGGTTACTAATAAGGTATGCAGAACAGTCAGTATGTCTGTGTATGAAGTACTATTCTGTAGTATTTAAAGTGCATGCAATCCATATAGTGGAAACAGTTATCTTGTAGTGATGTATTGTTGAGCATAGTAATGCTTGTAGTATTTGTGTGTACTGCTGTAGGTCACAAGGCAAACACCGCATACACCACAAGAGATGCTATATAAGGGCTTTGAACAGAAATACTCCTCACCAGCCGACGTCAGTGGCAGGGCTGGTCCAACAAGTATGTGCTATAACAGGGGATAGTATATGTTGATATATTGTAACTGTAGCCATATGTATGGGTGTAATACAGAGAATAACATGTGGAAGGTTGGGCCACTGTGCAAGTATGTTTTGCATTGTAGGATATTGTGCCAATAACTGTGTAATGTACAGTATTGTAGGCAGATATGTATAATAAGCTACATAGCATTAATGTAATGGTAGGCAAACATTATGTCAATTGGCATTTACAATACAAAATAACAAGATACATATGTCTTTTAGTGAGCCGACAGTTTATCAGCATGATAGCAAAGTAAAATGGAAGAGCTATTTAACTATCCATGCACATAAGACATTTAATATGTGCAAAGGTAGGTACTAGGCTGTCTTACCAAGGGTATCTGTAAGCCTAGCTAGCATGTGTTGTCTTTTGACACCCCCATAGGTTGGTTCCCTGGGCCTCTGAATGGCAGAGCCAATAGTTCCCTGTGACTCTGTCCAGCAGAGTCACTGCAGTGATCCCTAGGGTACATGTCTGTCTACCATTCACACATCAAGGTTTCCCTTGAAGAGTGCTCATGAGGGGCCCTGCCTGATGTACATTGGAATCACAGTACAAAGCATAGGGAGTGTCCAGGTCAGGAATCTATCCGTCCAGCACGTCCTTCTCATCATTGTGGTTAGGTGTATATCCCTAGAGCATGTGGCTCTCAGGGCCTTCTGTTTAGGTGGAGCATATCCAGCAATACAGGGTTGGACATGGGCCTTGTTTGTCAAGCAGAGATCACCTGCGAGTATGCAGTATGCAAATGAGTATAGCTGGAGTTTTGTAGATTGGGCTGCATAGATCATCTGTTTGAGGTCAGTAATCCTCTTGGTGTGGTACTGGTGTGGTCTTCCAAGCTGTTTCAGTTGTCTTGTAAGGTATATCCCAAATGGGGTGTTGTATCCTTTAATGGGTGTGATATGACATGTGTAGAGTCACAATGGCCCCTCTGATCTGGATGCGAACCCATTAGAGATTGGGGGAGGCATGTAGAAGGATATTCTAACCACCTTGTCATTATGGGTATCGAGGGAGAGATTGCTATCTACTCTGTTTTCCAGATCCTGTATTACCTTTTCTGCATGTAGGGGACTAGCACCTATGTGGTAGTTTGCGGGTAATTAGTTATATCCAAAGGGGATGACTATGCACTTTTAGGCATTCAGCTTGACACCATGATATTAACACCAGGTATCCGTCTCAGTGAGACCCTTCCAGAGGGTGTCTGTAACAGCTGGGGAAACAATTCTGTTCCCTAGTTTGCAGTTGTCTGCAAACCTTTTCAGCCAAAGCCCTCCTGTGCTTGTCTGTATGTCAGAGAAGTATATACTGAACATGAGGGGTCCTAGGACTGAGCCCCGGGGGACGGCAGTTGTAACTGGTATACAGTTGGACCTAGGGTATGCAACTCCCACTGTGTGGGTTCTGTCCGTGAGCCACTTTGCAAGCCATCACATGATGTAGGGATTAATGTTCAGGCGGGTGGGTATGTTGATAATACCAGAAGGAGGAATGGTGTTGAAAGCCTATGAGTGATCTAAGTAGGCTGTCTGGGCCGCCCTATCCTCATCTAAAGTCTTGGTAACTGTCTCTAAGAAGTCCACCATGTTTAGGAGGCATGGTCCAGCCTTAACAATGCCAAACAGAGAGGGGTCAAAGGTTGGGAGGTACCCAATGTCTCTGTGACAGTGATCCATGATGTGCACCATAACCTTGCAGACCAGGCTAGTCAGGCCTATAGGAAAATAGGTCCCATGGTCCATTGTGGTGCCACCTTTGTGGAGTGGGATAACTGTAGCTGTGCGCCATTCAGGGGGCACTATGCCCAATGTGAGGCTATTACTGAACATGGTGCATAGGTGAGGAGACAGTACAATCCGAAGTTTGTGTAAAACACAGCCTGGGATGTTGTCCAGTCATATGGATGCTGTGATATTGCCTTTAGAGTGTGCAGCTTTGAGAGGGATCTGCCAGGATGTTGCCAATATCAATTGTTTCTGTAATGTCCGTGCCTTTGTGCTGTAACTCAGAGCAGATCTGATTGTTGACATTGAGATATGTGACATATCTATAGAATGCTTTGTGGTTGTTGTTGGTATTAGTTGCGTAATAGTTTTCGTAGCTAGCTTTGGAGGATCTTATAAGGGATCTCACCTTCTTACTGAGGCTGGTCAGGGATCTCGTCCATGCATAATATTGCTCTCTCATTTGCAACAGTGTCTTCCTCCTGTAGTACAATATGTTTATGGCAGGGGACCACCAGGTTGGTTTAGTTAATTATGAATATAGCGCCCTGGTTCTGATTGGGATAGCACAAGCCATGCACTCCTGTAAGTGCTTATAGAGTGCATTTGTGTAGAATTCAGCAGTTGTAACAGTACTGTCCATCTGCATGGGTGTCATGATGTCCACCACATCTGTCTTAAGAAGCATGCAGTTGGCCTTGTAGACATATTATACTGTGGTTCTCTTAATGGGGGGTAGGTGCGAGATGTGGATATCAATGGTGTTCAGCACATGGTCTGATCGGACCAACGAGGAGTTATCTTCATGTGTGGAGCACCAGTCACTCATGTTGGTAATGACTAGGTCTAGGATATTGTTGCCCCTGGTGGGTGTATGGATATGTTGAGTCAGGGCATTGGTGTTTATGAATTCCAGAAACCGTTGAGCTAATGTGTTGGTACACAAGTAGTTTTCCCAGTAAATGGTGGGGTAGAGTCAGTAACGCTTATGTGATGAGTGTGGTATTGTGCAACTGTGTACCTTCTCCACATGACAGTCAGGGTCAGGCTTGGTTGGAGAGACCTTTACCTCCAGTTTGGCTAGATGAGAGCATCTCTCACAGGTTGTAGTGTTGGGTGGTAGGTGAAGAGACTTGTCTGTATACATGAGGCAATGTGTACATTGCCTCAAGATGTCCAGAATATTCAGATAGACAGGTGAGAACACTAGCAGTTGACTCTTGGACATGCCTGAATATAGGACTGCATTCACCTAGATAAGTGAGGAAAGTGAGTACAAGAGCTACATTACTCTACGCAAGTGAGAAAAGTATGTACAAATCCTGTTCACCCTTACCTGTAGGTGATGTGGAGAATTGAGTGCTATAGTAATTATTAGCTTACATAGTGTTTACAAGTCCGGAACAAGTGTTTAGCTTGAATAAGCAATCCAGATAGGGTCTAGGATAATGTAAACACATGACCCCCTCCCCCAAACAGGGACACAAGCATATATCCAGCTCTTGTACTCACTTTCCTCACTTAGCCGATACAAGCATCCCCCAAAAGGGCCTCATAGAAACAGACAACTGGTGCCAAAGCCATGGCCTCAAGCTAAATGCCAAAAAGTGTATAGTCATCCCCTTTGGCAAAAACAAAGTGCCCACAAATTACCACATAGGTGGTAATCCATTAAGTACAGAAGAAGTCATTAGGGACCTGGGGACCCAAGTTGATAGCAATCTCTCATTTGACAACCACATGGCCAAAGTGGTAGAAAAACATTTTATATAGCCCACCTAATCATGAAGGGATTCACATCTAGATCAGGGGAGGTCATCGTGCCTCTTTACTCATCCCTCATCAGGCCCATAATTGAGTACAATGCCCCTTTTGGGATGTACCTTACCAGACACCTGCAGCAACTGGAAAGACCTCAAAAGTACCTCACCAAGAGGATCAAAGGGCTCAAACAGATGCCATATGCTGCCCGGTTAAAGAAACTCCAGCTCTACTCAGTGGCATACCGCCTGCTCAGACGCGATCTCTGCCTGACATATAAAGCCATGTCCAACCCGGAATTAATGGACATGCTGCACCTCAGAAAATCCAAATCCCATCGAGCTACGCGCTCGAGAGACTTGAACCTCAGCTCTGAAATAAATAGGACATGCTGGAGGGACAGATTCATAACCCAGAGGCTCCCTTCACTCTGGAATAAAATCCCAGTCCAGGTTAGGCAGAGTCCCACATTGACTCTCTTCAAGAGGAATCTTGATGAGTGGATGGGAGATCGTAGGTTTACCCCGGCTATCACTTCTGTGTCACTGTTAGACAGAGGCACGTATACTAACCTCAAAAAAAGGCATAGCAAAATTAATTTAAAATGTGTGGCGAAAGCCAAACACACTCTGGCTAGGCTTATAAATGCCCTAGGGCAGATAGCCTAGTATGAACCTATGAACCTATGAACCTATGAACCACAGGGCCCCTGTACCCACAACTATGCAGGTACAAGCTGCACTCAGTCTGCATGGGACCTGCCCACATCACAGGTTGTATCATACACATATGGCAAAGCAAGATTCTCTCCACGTACACATCATGTAAAACATAGCTCCATGTTAGGTTGTGTACACACTGAATGGTGCATACTAACAGGTATCACAACTCACAAAGGGGGAGACACCACTGATAATGGGAAGTACTGCACTACTACCCTGTTGAGTCTGGTCTGGAAGGCCATGAACCTTGATCACTTAAGTGATGTCAGCAATACAGATGTAGATGACAGTGTGGTTGATGTCACACTGCATATCATAACCTTGCCAGGTCATAGGACATCATCACCCATACTGTGTACCACCTACACTCAGTATACTAGATGTACATTCCTATGTCACAGGAGTGTTTTGCAACAGGACTGCTGGCACAACCAACACTACAGAAGGTGTCTGAATAATACGTGATCATCACACCAGTGGCAGCTACAGTATGTCAGGTTTAATGAATTCTATTCCCCCTCATTGTAGTGCATACCTCACAGACAAACAGAAGGCATCTGCCTATTGAAGTATGCAAATGGCTATGACCTAGGAGCAATAGCTGACTTGCATTGTCACGCCTATGTTAATAACCCTGTACCCATAAACTACCACCTAGGCAGCAGTCATGATAATGGCCACTTGTGTGTGAGGGATGCAGCTGGGCAGTTGTCTTTCCTGTGATAGCTACATCACCACACCTGTCAGGGAGTCATATGTGGCAACCCTAATAATGACAGGGTGCCATTCATGAATATAGAGATCATTGTCCAGCCATACAGAACACTCAAGTGACCCATATCAGATCACATATTTCCTTTAAGGAGTATTGGCCATGTGCAGATGGCCTACACCAGCCTTCCCATTCCCCATCTCCACTATGTAGCATGATGCATACCCTGAATAAATCCATGTCCAACCCAGTGATGTTGGGCATGCTACATGTACTTATCCTGATCTCAAACACATACTTCATTGACATCCACCTACCACATGCTTGACAGATTCTTGTCCCATACACTTGACATAGTCCTGCCATACTATGCATTCCTGTCCATCAAAGCTGCACATCGCTCCCCTCTCAGACATGGTGTGATGACTGCATGGTAATGCATGGTATATGTATCATTAACTCTGTGGATCAGTAATGTGGCACTGCTCCACCTGGCCCCATAGACCTGCCTGTCGGCTGCTGCCAGGTAACCTTTCATCCTAGATGCATACATGGCCCATGGCATATAGCCCACTAATTGACTTTGACTGTACATGCTATAGTTGATATCCATCCCTGCAAATACAATCGGGCTAGCCAGTGTCCCATGTGTATCACATGTGCAACGCAGGTGATACATGGCAGGATGTTGAATCACTGTACAGTGCCATGTAGATGTATATGGCAGAACACATACACGTAATTCCTTATGTGAGCATGCCTGCAGGGTCACCGGTCATGTCTGTTAAGGCAGTGTAATTCCTTATATGTGAGATATACACTGCATCAAGGTCGACTGCGTTAATGTGGACACATCCAGCCATGTGCTGATAGGTAGGAACACCAGTACAGGCAAACAGACATGCCCACATCACGACAGCAACCACATGGAGTATGAGCAATGTAATCAGGTCACACACACACACACACACACACACACACACACACACACACACACACATACATATATGGTGATAATATCCACTCAACATTGAGTGTCACATTTGTGCGACACAAACACGTCAGTATCATGTAGGTTTGCAAATACAACTATTTAAACTGAATTAATGCGATGCACATGTATGTTCAGCTGTAGCTCTGTATGTCTCTGAGGTACTGTGACCTGTCTCCATCATTATGTCTTCCAGGTATGCTGCGTGCAAGGAGGATTGGAGGATGACGCTCTCATCCCATACCTACTCGACAATCACGACATCCTGTTCAGCCATGTGCCACAAGATGCACAGCAGCGGGATGCCCTGTGGATGGACCTTCGCAGGAGGGTTAATGATGTGGCTGGCCACAACTGCACATACCAGCAGGTGTGCAGACACTGTACAGACCTCATTAGATGGGCGAAACAGCGTGCAAATGCAATCACAAGGGAACAAGGTGCAACATGTGGTGGACCACAAACCCAGCCCCCACTCACACGTACTGAGGAGCTACTGGCCAACCTGGGCACACCTGCAGAACCACATCCACACCACAGCCACAAGCCTTAGCCGATATTGTGGAGGTGGGTGTCTCTCAACCACTGAGCCTGGAGTTGACTGGTAAGTCAGTACTACACCTATAACAGCTATATTCCATATAGCTGCATGTGTCAATGTACAATATGTAATGTAACATCATATGCAAGGCATGTATACACACATGCCACATACTATAGTATGCTACTCTGTGTATGCACACATGTGCATACACCATAGTATAGTCTAATGTACTGGTGTATGTGTTATGCATATTGCTCCCTGTAGCCTTTATACAGGGGTGGATTATGCTCAAACTGCTATGTTACTCCTGTTTAGGTACCTGTGGCGTTCCACTGAGACAGCAGCCTGTTGCTGATGAGAGGGTTATTATTTATCAGGAACCGTAATGCACAAATCTATCTGCCATGTGGCCATTCACAACATGTACACATAATGTATGGTCCTGTCACAATATACAGGTCGTACCTGCAATGCATCACAATGACTATCCATGTGCAACACTTGCAAACTATGTGAATCATCTCACCGACATGAATCCTCACAAACTTTATTGCCAGATGTGTTGACAGCTGTGCATACAATGGTGGAGGTGCTGTTCACTTTAGGAACGTACAACAGATCTGATCTACACATGTGGTGAATACAAACAGTACTACACAGTGGCCTGGAGTGTGGCCAGCACACAGGTTTCAACGGTGTGGATCATAGCCCTGCTATGAATGTCACACAATGTGATGTGCTATCTTGACATGTCCATGACATCTATTGGCCTGGCTGCTACACTGCCTACCTAACCTGAAAACATATCCCACATACCACCCTTTATCTGCATAACCCTGTTGTCAGTGGAGCATATATATCATATGGGACAACACAAACATGTGAAATAGATGCCCATCACAATAATTTGGACAACACATGTAAACACATGGCTGTGGAGGATGGCCAGAGACATGGAGCAACACACACAGTAGACATGTTGTGCTTGTGTGTATACCCTGTCGTACAATGGCTACACATGGTTTGGCTACGGCCTTTGTATAATTGTCATAATCACTAGAGATCCTACAGGCCTGTGCACATCTTGTGTAGGCATAACATCAATCCACCACATAAGATGTGTTGAACATCTTGAGGGTGTTGCAACATGACAGCAGTCACCTGTACAGTATCCACATCAGGCCACAGATACAGTACATTCCCATTGCTGGTGATGGACATAAATGCCATACTAGCTCCTTGTGTGTGTGTGTGTGGTACACAGATGTCATGTGGGACATGGTGTACCGACGTGTTCGGCATGTCTGCCCATAGTTGCCAGGCTGCAGCAATATGGTTGCAGATGTGCAGGGGTGTCATCCGTATACTCATCAGTGACCTGTGTCACAACTTCCACATCATGGTTTAGTGTGTATACACCTCAGTGACATGGGTCACATTCCACAGTATATATGTATTGTATCTGAATACAGTCATGGCTATGAACCCTGTCTCTAACTCACACTGTATAGCATTAGAGATGGCTCATGATTCCTTGCAATGGCCATGCCCATCAGCTAAATTTGCAGTATATTTGTAGGGTGGACAGACAACACTGAATTGGTACACCATTGCCCCACTGTATATTTGACAGGACACCATTGTGCTAAACATGTATGCATGTCATTGCACACATCAGCAGATCACATGTCATACTACATGTGATTATCAAGGTCATATGCCACACATCAGGCAGGTGTACTGTTAACCTGTGCTGGTCCACATGGTGTAACACAGGGATGTATGCTAACCACTACTACGATTGTATAATTTGCATGCCGTCTGCTATGACACATGCATGCTGTTGTGTGCAACAGGGATGTATAACTACCACTATTATTGTCTGCGCTGCATGCCATCTGCCATATCACATGCATGTGTGTGTGTGTGTGTCTGTTGTATAGATTGTAATGTACAGTTCTTGTCTGCCCTCACAGGTGATGTAGGTGCAGTGCCCACCTGCGGTACATCAGATGTTAGTTTCCTCACAGACTCTAGCAGTGATGATGAACGTATGATTGGGACATAGGCAGAGTTGTCAGGGGCTGAAACTGTGCCATAGGTTACCATTCCATCTATATCCACCTCATCCCCGCACACAGATCCCATACCTGCACATACCCCATCACCAGTAGCCATAGAGGAAGGACAGTTGTCATGTGGTAGCTTGGAACAGGTAAGTGTGGGGGGCTATGGAAGGTGTGCCTGCACACCATGGTGTCAGCCAAACTACTGGTAGTGCCCCACACAGGTACGTGGCCAGTGCTACTCATAGGAGGAACTCTAGCCGACATGATCCTGCACGACAGAGCACAGCAGCTGGTGTCACCAGATGCATGTTTCAGGCTGTAATGGAGGCACATGCACGTGCTGAATGGTGCAACAGAGAAGATCAGAGGCTACAGAGGGCTGCTGTCCGTTCTTTAAACAACAGTATCCAGGCAATGGTAAATGCTCAACAGCAGATCACTGATGCTTTGGATAGATGGTTGGGTGACATGGTTGGAGTCCTTGACCATGGCATGACAATCCGTGAGCATGAGCTGTCTGTGTTGGATCATCTGGTAGGAGTGAGGCATCGGGCATGTGGACGTAGGCCTGCTACATCACCTGTGTCAGGTCTACATGTATGAACTACCTCATATGCCCGCTCCCATAGTGGCGGTTGTAGCAGCAGTGCATCTGGTGCTGTGCTGTCCACACCACGACACAGCAGGCCACATGCACATGGCCTGGGATGGTCCCAACAGGGACACGGTTCCAGTGGACAAGTGAAATCAGACAGTACCCAATCTGCACCTCTGTCTGGTAGTGCCCGTGCAGCCCCTGGCAGGCACAGGTCACATTTCCGTGGCCGGACACCATGAACTGTAAAACCTCACCTGTACAGTCTGCAGCTGTCAATAATACCCCTGTGTAGGCTAGACACATGGAAGAACTGTGTGCAGACATACATGCACACACTGGGCACATATGTAGGGCACCGCAACACACACATGCATAACATCCACACACGCCCAATTAGATCAAAGGCCCAAACCCACACTCATGATGTCATCCAATGGTGCAGCCTAGGCCTCTCGCAAACATTAACACCCTGTGCATATGATGATGCCTGTGCCGCATCCCTGACATCCACACATTCGGTGCAGGGACATGCTCATATGGTCTTATGCACAGGGTGAACAGACTAGGATGATATGTGTAGTTTACAAATGTTGAGGACTGTTGACAGTCAGAAGATATGCCATGTAGTACAGGTGTACAATACTGTTGCCAGCATGTGTCTTGTGTAACAACAGTGCAGCTTAGGCCTCCGGCAAACATTAACACCCTGTGCATATGATGATGACTGTGCCGCATCCCTGACATCCACACATTCGGTGCAGGGACATGCTCATATGGTGTGATGCACAGGGTGAACAGATTAGGATGATATGTGTAGTTTACAAATGTTGAGGACTGTTGACAATCAGAAGATATGCCATGTAGCACAGGTGTACAATACTGTTAACAGTATGTGTCTTGTATGTTGGTCATGATGTTCTGCTGTCCTTCTTCAGCTCTAATTGCACATGCCAGTGGATGTCAATGTTTTCAGTTAAGTGCCCCATATGTCAATGTGGATTACTCACGGGTATGTATGTATATACCAGCATGCACCATGTAGCTGCCACATACCAGTGAGAATGTCCTATGTTACAAACATGTCTACCGTTCCAAGAGCATGATAGCTGTGTATTAAGCTACTGTGGCCACAGATGTGACATCCATAAAGGGTGACATCACAGGTACAGTTACATGGAATGGTGAGGTAAGAGAGTGGTTTAGCTGATTACAAGGGTGGAGGCCAGTGGGAAGTGTGATGCCTCAATGGGAATCAGTAATACACGTTCCCATGACAGGATGCCAACACACAACTGCACCCACACACTCAGGTATTGACACACATGTATTCAGTGACACTGTAACACACGCACACTCGCGGCTTCACCGACACAGTAACACACACTCACACACAGTTGCTACTGGTGGGATGAGGACCCCTTGCCTATGTGCAAATCATCATTAAAATACTGTGCACCTACATGATGTGCCACAGAGAATACACATGTACAGGTAGTCAGTATGGCCTAAGATCGGGGACATCAACATGGATAGTTGAATGCATCGCCTGTATGGTGGGAGGGGTCTTATCAGTTCAGTATGGTAGCATACATCCTCACCCCAGCGACCAGTCAGCCCTACATGCACACACTGTGGCATTCAGTAATTAATACACCTATGTCATGCACATACAGATACCTCACATGTGTGAGATACACACCCCTACCTATGTCCTGCTTTCCACATTGCATTCTGTACAGATGTGTACACTAGTGTACATGAGAGTGAGTAACAATTGAGATTATTCCCCACAATACGTGACATATATGGACACACAGGCAACCACACATGCCAGTATTGTGAATATCAGACCTGCCTAGCTCATGCATGTATGTCAGATGCACAGCAGTAGTGCACATGTTACAAACTGTGCTGACACTTCCTGTGCCAACAGCGCTGATATATGCACTAGGGACGTCATATCTATTAACAGGTGTCAAGTGATTTACCTTCGCTGTCACCATGACCACTGTCTACGTTGTGTGTTATGTCCTTCAATTAACGAAACCATTGCTTACCGGTTACACAGGGTATTGCTGGACTGCTTGTGACACACCTGTGAGCTGTCCACAGCAAACATCCATCTGCAAAGATTCCCCACCACTTACTTATTTCAACACATCTGTCTATACCTGTGGTACATCTTTCTGTACATTCAGCATATCACCATATACAGTTGGCAATGTTGAGGCTGCATTGCAGCTGCATGATGTACTAGGATACATGCCGCCTTCATACATCAGCAACTGCACACACATGTTATCTGAATGCACCACACTACATGTATAGGTGTGCAGGTCCTACAATCCTGACATTTGGTCATGTTTGTAGGCATTGCAATTGGTGGTTATGTGTAATGACATACATGACACATGGACTGCTGTATGATATGATGGGTGACCAGTACAGAGGGGATGTTACCTCTGTCAACATTGATATCACACCTTATGTACTGTTAGCATTCAGCAGCCATAGACCTACATTCAATGTGCATGTGTGTAATGGCTGTAGCCACCTGTTTTCACAAAGGACTACAACGGCTATGCTATTTACAGGTATGTTGTGTGTGTGGCATGTATATACCCTGGGCAGGTACATGTATGTCATATCCACACATGAGGGTGTGTACTGGTGTACAGAAACAGACCTCTGCTAATGGTGGACAGTACTGAGGGCCTTTGGTATGTGTATAGCTGACCTGGTCACAGACAGTGGTATTGTTGCATTGCATAACACATGATGCAACTGTGTCAGTACATGTGTACTGTCTACAGTTGATGTAGAGCTTAGTACAGTACACAGGTCAAGGGTCACATGGTGGTGTACTTGTCTGTCATACAACATGTATGTTTGTGTGTTGGTGGTCCAAGGGCATGGTGGTGTCCGCAGTTTACATCCTAGAATGCAGCATGTGACACTGTGTCCTGCACATGGCTCATCTGTGATGCCTTTCATGGGGGGACGGGACAGTACATGTGAGTGGCCTTTATGTATGTGGGTACACCACCTGGAGCGGTCTGTACCTGTGTTATGGCCCACATGTCTAGTTCTGAGGTATATGGTGGTAGTGCTAGGTTCTGAGGTATATGGTGGTAGTGCTATTATGCACTACAAGAGACATCAGACCGGTGTTCCTCACTGCACAGATGTCAGTACTCCCCATTGTTGGATATACAGTGGCCAGCTGAGAATATGGACGCTACACATCTAGCACTGGTTAGCATAAGAAAACAATGCAGTTGTCCTGTAGGTGTATGGGAATTAACCTGTGTTTAGGACATTTGCCTTGGAATGGCACTGTGTGGGCGGATGCAACTTGGGTAATATCCACACTCCCTTGTATCATGGACGCATGTGATATGTGACAAAGGCCTGCCTACTGTCAGCCATGTCATCCCAGAATGACAGCTGATTTGTAAAACACTGGTGTCAAATATATGTAGAGCAGCATTCCCGCTAACAATGACAACTACTAACACCAGAGCCCATTACAATGTGTTCTTTACATCTACCTGTAATAGCATGGCCACTGTGGCCCTCTGTGTTTAGCATCAGAGTGCATCCAAGTCAGCCCTGTGCTACTAGAAGTATAAGCATGCCCAGTATATCCTTGTGTAGATTGACACATAGTAGTGTATT
Organism: Protopterus annectens; assembly: GCF_019279795.1. Classification (NCBI taxonomy): domain Eukaryota; kingdom Metazoa; phylum Chordata; order Ceratodontiformes; family Protopteridae; genus Protopterus; species Protopterus annectens. Next base: position 440,372,556 of record NC_056735.1, on the reverse strand, counting down.
CTGACCAGCCCCATGCTACTAAGTGTGTGAGCATGCTCCCGGTGCTATTAAGTGTATGAGCATGCCCAGTATATCCTTGTGTAGATGGACACATAGTGCATTCCGAACAGCCCTGTGCTACTAAGTGTGTGAGCATGGCCCCTGTGCTACTAAGTGTATGAGCATGCCCAGTATATCCTTGTGTAGATGGACACATAACTATGTGTGTGAGCATGCCGAGTGATACCTTGTGTTGTTTATGTGCCTCTGTGTATGGGCATAGCCATTCTAACCCTGTATAGTTGTAGTTGTCGTCCATTCCACAGATGGGCATACTCCAGGTCAGGATGGATTCATACTTTAAACACACAGGTTCACAGGTATGTACATCTTAACTGCCAGCATCCCTGTTGATGTCCGCATTCCCAGATGCTCATACTGACAGCCTTGACATGTGTAGTCTGTGTGGTGCGATTCATATATATGTAGTATTGTAATAGTAATCTGTAAATAGGCAGGTGTTCCGTACCCGACACTGGTGTGTGTGTGTGTGTATGTCTGTCCCCGTTTGCCGGTGGACTCTATATTGCTTTTAGACTGCCCACACTCCATACATTTCTTATACCCACTGTTAGCAAGGCCGATGATGTCACCCATCTACAAATGCACCTCTGGGAGGGCTGTGTCCCAGTAATCTCGGTAGCGCATTCTGTAACTGCGTAATGCTGTAGTGTAATAAAGTAGTTAGGTCGGTGTTCTAGTCCCACATTTGCTGTGTGTGTGTCTATCCCCGTTTGCCTGAGGACTGAGTAATACTGTTATACTGCTCACACTCCATACATTTCTTATACCCACCGTTAGCAAGGCCGATGATGTCACCCATCTACAAATACACCTCTGGGAGTGCTGTGCCCCTGTAATCTCGGTAGCGTGTTCTGTAACTGCGTAATACTGTAGTATAATAAAGTAGTTAGGTTAGTGTTCTAGTCCCACACTTGCCGTGTGTGTATGTGTGTCTATGTCCCCATTTGCCTGAGGACTGAGTAAAGCTTTTATACTGCTCACACTCCAGACATTTCCTATACCCACCGTTAGCAAGGGCGATGATGTCACCCATCTACAAATACACCTCTGGGAGTGCTGTGTCTCAGTAATCTCAGAAGCGCGTTCTGTAACTGCATAATGCTGTAGTGTAATACAGTAGTTAGGTCGGTGTTCTAATCCCTGATATGCCAAGTGTGTGTGTGTGTGTCTGTTTGCATGAGACAAGTACAGTGCTTTGTAGTATTCACTGTAGCATGTGCCCTAAACGCGTGTTGCCGCAGTGTGATACAGGAGGGGTTTGCATACAGGACATGGCAAGTGTGTGTTTGTCTGTCAGAGCCTGTGTAGAGGTGCCCATGATTATCTTACCATTGGACATGTTTGGGAGCGGGTTTTGTAGTTTTCCTATATAGTATCTGTCTTATGACACATTGGCCATCTCACAAGGGGTATAGCTGTCAGTCAGCCATGGCACTGTGTTGACAAGCCATACCCATACATCTGGCAAAGGGCTGGTGAACTAAGTATGCAACCCTACTAGTACCTGGTATATGTCCCGCTCCCATGTGCCATGTACATACAACCTTGCCTAGGATATGCCACTAGGTTGCGAGTAACATGCACACTGAGGGCAGATAGTAGGCATGGTGTGACCGTAGTGGCCTGCAGAGGACATGGCTCCCTGTACAGCAGTACAATAGGCACATATATGCGGACATTGTGCCTTCACTATGTTCCACACTGAATGGCTGCAACATATGTGGTGCCATCATATGTGATCCACAAAGGCCGGACAATGCTGTACACATGTGCCCTGTATGGACCCATGCCAATGACACCACGTAATATCTGTCCATTCTATAAATGCAGGTGCAGGACCAACCTGCTCACTGTAAGCAGGTTTTGCCACACCAGGCCAGTATTGGCATATCGGGGTATAACAGGCTGTGTACATTACACGTGTCTGCCAAACCAGGTACACCTGTACATGTCACTGTACAGTATTGTGTGACATGCACATCCCAGGCAATGTCTATGTGAAGGACTATCAAACACAGACATGGCATGCATTACAAAGCTATGGCCCTACACATTGGTAACCAGGATGTCAGGCAAGATATTGCAGTAACCATCTGTGTGGGACATTGCAGACACTACACCCCTGCACTGCACACCATTGTTGGGTGACACAATGGCAAGGATTACCCCTCACCAGCCTTGTACAGCCATCTTGCACAGCCAAACACTACACACCCATGGAGCAATGCATACCTGGATGACAGTACTGGCACCCTGTGTCTGCATGTGGGTTGTGATGCTCCCAACCACAGTCACCCCCAGTATAAACCTCGTTGGCATACGAACAGTTGTCAAGCACTTTCACATGGCCTAGCCCATTGAACCTCCAGATATCCCATGTGGTGCATGTTGTTCTGTGCATTACTGCGGTGTAGCAAACTAAGTAGTTACATTGTGTATTTGCCACCCTGGCAAAGATGTCAGTGCGTGTCCATTAGAGTCTGGTTGTGGTGACAATGGCATCCATTCATGTGGACTGACGTGTGCCACACATAATGTATGTCTACTATATCTGTTGCAGATGGCAATCACTCACCTACACACATGTTCTTACAGCAATGCAACATGCCGCCTCTGTGGCACATGTAGTAACGTCATGCACATGTAATAGTAATGAGTAGTCAGGGGTTTGCCCCTGTAATATTCAGCATGTGGCAGATTATGGTTAAGTCTCCCAAACCCTTCCCTGGTGTACATTGCCTGTCTCGCACACACACTCTCTAGTGGATGTGAAGATGTACACCTGCACAGCAGCAGCATGTGTATTATAACAGATGGAAATGGTCAGGTGATGGCCTCTGCACCTATTGCAGTCCTCCTGTAGCTGATTGCATGTGGTACAGCTGTGATGGTTTTTCCATAGCCATCTGCATGATAAACACAGTACACTATCTAGGGGAACATGTTATTATCTGGCCATGACAGTCGCTGTGAGTGGTACCTGGATGTGGTGTTCTGACACAGCATCGCAGATGATATCTGGATGTACCTCAATCATTTTCAACAGTGGGAAATAGCCTAATGACAGGAGGGTGATGTGCCACACAACTACAGCATGTAAGTATAGCTATGCTGCATTGAGACTACTGACTGTTTAACATGTGTATGGTAATGGCTATTCTGCATGTTAAAATACAGATATGACAGTACTCTGGGGCCATCTGTGAACAGGTCAGTGTGTACAACCATTTGTTTCCTGTGTTACACAATGAACACACTTCTGTGCACAGCAAAAGCATGGTGTGGAGATTGCAGACAGTACATGATGATAGGGATGTGTTACTGCCATCGCATCCCTGATTGGACATATGTCACATGAGACAGTGGTATGACTGCCACTGTGTGGGATTCCCAGTGACAAGCCAATGATGGGCAACTGTTCATAGCTGCGGTCACACATCTACTACACATTGTACAGTTACCATGTGGTATATATGCATGTGTTGTGCTCCCTCTGCAAATGTATACCATCTGTTGGGTTGCTGGTGATATCTATGCATACTGCCGTAGGTAATCCTGTATGCTGTTTTCTATCACTAAGCCATATGTGGGCTTAAAACACAACACCATAGGCTGAATGGGTTGGTAGGTCCCGGCAGATCCTCCTGTCCCACTTCAGCTGACCATGGCACTGGGCACTAGCATATCTGGGGCCCAGTCATTAACATCAACCTCTGTTGGCTCTGCACCACCTTCTGGTGGTACCACCACTGGGGATGGAGCAAGTTCCCCTTGGGAGCGGGACCAGACAGGTACATATCTGCTGTCATGCGGTCCCTGACATGTTGCGTAGGTGGCTCCCTAAGGGGTTACGAAGCCACATACGCCAATTCAAGGGCAGAGTGTCACATTTACAAGGTGATGCTGCCTCTCCTGGACAGCCCCCAGCACTGCCTCCTTTGCAGCTGTGTAGGTGCAGTGGCAGTTGCCCATGGCTGGAGACCTCTGTCCCAGTGTTCCCATGGGCTTTTGAATGCCAAAGACCCATCCCCATCCAGGGTGCACCCCCCCCCACATGTGTCATATACCAACCCTGTATGCTGTCATTTCTGTGCTCCTATCTATCCTCCACGGCCATACCTACACTCCTTCCCCAACATCTGACCCTCACCTACAGACACATGAGGCCATTCAGCTCCTAGGACACCATCTGCCCTATACATAGCTGTCCTTTACACACACGTGCCCACTGGACACATGAAACCCTTGTAATATGTATCATAACATACTACTGTTATCCTCACCACTGTCCCTCAGGCGCATGGTCCTGGTATGCACATCACTCCTACATGGTTCAGGTACACATGAGGAGGATGACCCCATTGTAAACAAAACACTACCAGTCCCTCTATGGTTACCCCATTTACCTTTATGATGATGATGATGTTGCACACAGCACATTGCAGGAGTACTGTTCACACATAATGGTTGGACAGGTACTGTTGTGTTAATGCACATTACATGCACAGAGTGATGCATATGACCAATGTACAACTATTGTCTGTCTGAGGGAGTCTTGTGGTCACATACAGCAACACAACTACATAATACAGGCGTCACTGGTATTTCCCGTTTCATTAGTTTGTAATGGTTTGTTGCCACATGGCATGTTCCTGATACATCTCTATATATGTATGTACTTATATGCTGGACATAAACACTCACATGTAATTCTACATGATGAGATACATTCCTATACAGTTGAATGACTGCGCTGTATGATATCCTCTGGTTACAGCCTCTTAAGCTTAACCAATGCAATGCTCACATACTGGTAGCCAAACACGCTTACACCCGCTCATTCCTGCACCTGCTAATGTACCGGCATTGGTACTTGCATCTGTCACTCACACCTCTGAGTGTGAGCGAGGACCACAATATTACCTTGTGATGCCTATTACATTGTACTACATGACTCCAGTATCGGGATTGGCCACCCATTAGGCAACAGCATCATGTTCGACTGTACGGAATCTGCGGCCTGTCCAGTGACACAATCATATTTGTGTGTACCTCATACAATGTGCTCCCACCTTGTGATGCCTGTTACATCGGAATACATGAATACAGTATTGGAACGGCTGCCTATTAGGTGATGGCATGGCATTCATCTCTACGGAATCAGCGGCCTGTCCAGAGAATCACTCATATTCATGTGTTCCTCTTAGGCATACCTTGTAATGCCTATCACATCGGACTACATGACTGCAGTCATAGCTGGCCTTAGGCATAGGCCAACTAAGCGGCTGCCTAGGACACCGCTTTAGTGGGTACACTTTACCAGTATTCATTTGGTGCAGGCAGACCAGGGGCACTGGGTGGTGTGGGGTGCCATTGTGCCCTCTGCCTAGGAGACCAGTTGACCTAAGGCTACTCCTGACTACAGTATCGGGAATGGCTGCCTATTAGGTGACAACATGACATTCAAATGTATGGAATCAGCGGCCTGTCCAGTGAATCATTCATAATTGTGTGTTTCTCTTACAATCTGCTCCCACCTTGTAATGCCTATCACATCGGACTACATGACTACAGTATCGGGGATGGCTGCCCATTAGGCAACGGCATGGCTTTCGACTGTATGGAATCAGCGGCCTGTCCAATGAATTAATCATATTTATGTGTTCCGCATACACTCTGCTCCCATCTGGCTGATACATGGGAACCAAGACCCTGCATTACAAAAGAGTAGTTGGGTTGTGGTAGCCACATCCGTCGGACGGGTCATGCTACCGCATACCTATTATAGGTTTACCACTTCTCAATTGGCCAAGGGAGGACTTTAGGGTTACCACCTGTCCAACTTTGCGAGGGACTGTGCGAAAATAATCAAGACATAGCACATGTCCAGATTACAGGACATTATTATATTCTACGTTTCATTAATAATTGCATACAGCAGTTATTTTATATGTGACACTTCTATATGTTATGTGAAGTAGCATAAGCAATTGAAATGCAACTAGATTAAGATTTTATTTGTGCAAATAAGTGTAATCCCGTACTATGCATGGCTGTAGGTATGTTCAGTCCTGGAATGTCTGACATTTCTACAGAATATGTCCCACTCTGGTCATTTGGAAAGATGGCAACCCTATAAGACCTGTATGTAGAGACATCAGACTTTACAGGGCAACACACCCACAGCCAGTAGAAAGGGGTGTACTTCACTGTTTCGCCTAAATAAAAGGTTACTCTTGTAGCATTATAGTTGCTTATACTGTTACCTATCAGAGGAACATAAATGTTTTATGCTACTACTACAGACAATATAGGTAGTCTTTGCCCTAAATCACAGGACATTTGCCTTAATTACAGTTATTATGCAGGACACAACTGCCCACAGGGAAGTGTCCCTCACAAAGGTGGACAGGTGGTAACTCCAAACCTTTTATTCTATCAATCCTTTAAGGTAGTTGGCGGAACATGCGCTTTCTCTCACTATCAGACCTCTCATACGAATGGGGAAGAATAAACACTGAATCAGGGACACTGCATAATGACCTCAGGGACACATTTAGAAGGTTGGTGCTATTAACCTGACACACTGATGGACACAGAGCACATATGTATTCATACACATTGTTTGAGGTGCATGCAGTTTATGACTCTTACATGTTGTCATAATTCATTACATGTATTCTGCCACCTTTCCTCCTAATATCACTAGTTCTAGGATGGTTTAGTTGAGACCGTGTTATGATTCTGATTCTTAATCATTGATGTCCCTGGTAATCGGGGACAGTTCAATGATATGGTCCCTATGTATTCCCCCAGTGGTTTACGGACTGTCCAATAGATGTGCTCTTATAGTTTGGGAGGTATGGGCGTCTGCTATACCCACATCAGAATATTACTTACACCCATGGGCCAGTCCTAATACATGTCTGCCAGCCAACACCTGCATGCCAAGCCCCATAATCGCATACCCATAGTTCCCCCACTTGCCATTACTCTACAGCACTCATCCTTACTGTAGGCGCAGGTGGATGTAGGTGGGATATGAACACACCCCTACACACTGACCTCTCTCCCCATGTTGGGACACATGTCATACTTTGTGTCAACCCATGTGTTATCAGGCTTGCATAACTTACTATTCCATGTACAGCTACATCCTGGTCGTAATGGTGTTCCCCCATTGGTTGAAGGTACCATATTTTTGGTGTCCCGCAAGGGACGTCGCTGTCCATGTTTAAAGTGTAGACCTTGTAGATCTCTTCCACTGGTAGTTTCCTGCCAGTGGTCTGGGAACCAGTGTTGTATTTACCTTTATTGCGTGTCTGTATGTCTCACTGGCATAGATGAGGTGGGTGATAAGTAGACTTTGTTGAATGGACCTCCCACCAACGTATGTCTGGTCTAAACATGTAACCCGTAATTGCTGTAACATAAACTAGGTATATACATGTGTATATTTACTGTAACATATGTATATATATATATATATATATATATATATATATATATATATATATACATTAATATATACAGACATATTTGCATATGTATTCATACATGTATATTCATATATTGCTGTTTTTTATATATATATATATATATATATATATATATATATATATGTGTGTGTGTGTGTGTGTGTGTGTGTGTGCGCGTGTATGTATATGTGTGTGTGTATAAATATATATATATGTATATAGATATATATATATATATATATATATATATATATATATATATATATATATATATAAGTATATATATGTACATCAGTTTGTCAATACATTCCCCGCTCATATGCACTTACACATGCATAATGGTGTTTATAAGCTTCACCAGCATACTAGTGCCTTATTCGTTATAACACCAACACACTCTAGTTATCTTGTTATCGGTATGTAGCACATTATACAGTGAACGGATGTCGCTATATATTCATGTACGGATTACCAATGGTAATTGGAATGTGATAGTGTGATTCGACCTGTCTCTCTACTGCACAGCCTATTATTCCATGTACTGTCGATGTTTATATGGGCACATTCCTACTGTGGACGCAGGTGGATGCAGGTGGGATATGAACACACTCCTACACACTGCCCACTCTCCCCGTGTCGGGTCACATGTCATACATTGTGTCAATCCATGTGTTATCAGGCTTGCACAACCTACTGTTCCATGTACAGCTACATCCTGGTAGTAATTGTGTTGCCCCATTAGCTGGCAGTACCAAATTTTTGGTGTCCCTCAAGGGACGTCGATATCCATGTTTAAAGTGTAGACCTTGCAGATCTCTCCCACTGGTAGTTTCCTGCCGGTGGTCTGGGAACCAGTGTTGTATTTACCTTTATTGCGTGTCTGTATGTCTAACCGGCCTAGCTGGGGGGGATGGTAAGTAGACGTTTGTTGAGTGGACCTCCCACCAACATATGCCCGGTCTAAACATGTTACCTGCAACTGCTGTAACATAACCTAGGTATATACATGTGCATCTCACTGTAACATATATATATATATATATATATATATATATATATATATATATATATATATATATATTTACATTAATATATACAGACATATCTGCATATGTATTCATACATGTATATTCATATCTTGATGTTTTATTTATATATATATATATATATATATATATATATATATATATATATATATATATATATATAATTATATATATGCACATCAGTGTGTCAATACATTCCCTTCTCATACACACTTACACATGCGTAACGATGTTTATAAGCTTCAACAGCATACTAGTGCCTTATTCATTATAACACCGACACACTCCATTCATCTTGTAATTGGTATGTCACACGTTATACAGCGTACAGATGTCGCTATACATTCATGTACGGATTACCGATGGTAATTGTAATGTGATAGTGTGATTTGTCCCATCCCACTTCTGTACAGACTATTATTCCATGTACTGTCGATGTTGGTATGGGCACATTCCTATTATTTATGTCAACAAATGGAATGCATGTGTTACAGAATTTGTACGTCAACATATATTGTTTGCATGTGAGTATGCATATATACCTATTATGACCTAGCTGACCTCCACGGGGCAGTCCACTAGAACTGGCTCATCCAACACTGACACACCTGGATCCATAATTGCATAGCCATAGTTCCCACATCTGCCACTACTCTGCAGCACTCATCCTTACTGTGGACGCAGGTGGATGCAGGTGGATATGAACACACCCCTACACACTGCCCACTCTCCCCGTGTTGAGACACATGCCATACATTGTGTCATTCGATGTGTTACCAGGCTTACACAACCTACTGTTCCATGTACAGCTACATCCTGGTCTTAACTGTGTTACTCCCATCAACGGAAGGCACCATATTTTGGTGTCCCGCAAGGGACATTGCTGTCCATGTATAAAGTGTAGACCTTGTAGATCTCTCCCACTGGTAGTTTCCTGCCGGTGGTCTGGGAACCAGTGTTGTATTTACCTTTATTGCGTGTCTGTATGTCTAACCAACCTAGCTGGGGGGGATGGTAAGTAGACGTTTGTTGAGTGGACCTCCCACCAGCATATGCTTGGTCTCAACATGTTACCCGTAACTGCTGTAACATAACCTAGGTATATACATGTGTATTTCACTGTAACGTATATATCTATATATATATATATATATATATATATATATATATATATATATATATATATGTATATATTTTTTTTTACATTAATATATACAGACATATCTGCATATGTATTCATACATGTATATTCATATCTTGCTGTTTTATATATATATATATATATATATATATATATATATATATATATATATATATATATATATCAGTATGTCAATACATTCCCCGCTCATACGCACTTACACATGTGTAATGATGTTTATAAGCTTCACCAGCATACTAGTGCCTTATTCATTATAACACCGACACACTCCAGTCATCTTGTAATCGGTATGTAGCACGTTATACTGCAGGCAGATTTCGCTATATGTTCATGTAGAGATTACTGATGGTAATTGGAATGTGATAGTGTGATTCGACCAGTCCCGCTTCTGCACAGCCAATTATTACATGTACTGTCGATGTTTGTATAGGCACATTCCTATTATTTATGTCAACAAATGGAATGCATGTGTTACAGAATTTGTACGTCAACATATATTGTTGTCTGCATGTGAGTATGCATATATACCTATTATGCCCTAGCTGACCTCCACGGGGCAGTCCATTAGAACTGGCCCATCCAACCCTGGCACACCTGGATCCATAATTGCATACCCATAGTTCCTCCACCCCACCCGTGTTAAATTTAAACACGTAACATCCATTATCCACTTGTTATCGCAGCCATGACACACCTTTACACATTTCCCTCTCCAGAGATTTTGGGGCCCTACACACATTCTGTCCCGCCTCTTGTATTCACAGGGTCTCCCACCATGTATATCTGCACATACTTGCCTTTGCTGGTGTTATTGAATATGGCCATTTGCGCTTTCCAATTTTTTGAGGTCCCACCATGGGACTACATTCCATCTGTGTGTAAAGTAGACCTAGCATTTCAAGTGATGTTACTCTCACTGGTAATACCCTGCCTGTGGTGTGAGTAGTGGTGCTCTGCTCACTCCTGGGCAGCTTTTTATGACATACGCTAAAAGCACTTTATAATACCAACATCGCTCTTAATTCCCTTCACATCCCTTGTGTATGCTTTACTGTTACAATGTCCATTCTTTATATATATCTAGATATATATATATATATATATATATATATATATATATATATATATATATATATATATGTATATATTTCTCATGTTTTAAATATATATCTATACACACATATATGTGTGTGTGTTTATATATATATATATATATATATATATATATATGTGTGTGTGTGTGTGTGTGTGTGTATATATATATATATATATATATATATATATATATATATATATATATATATATATATATATATATCTTACATCTTTACATACAAACATACATTTCCTATGCTAGGAGCTGCTTACACCCACGTAGGCGCACTCGCCTATGCTCACTGTGCGTTACATATGTTTACTGTCACTTATTTATGCTTATTTGTGCCTTATACATTATGACAATACCACTTTGACTGAATGGAACTGGTTAATAGTCCCATTCAATACACACGTTCACCTTTACATGTTTAAATGTCGGCTTTACAGGAGAGCAACATTCATTCCACAAGGAAAATGATATGTGCTATTGTAGACCTTGAACCGTGAATGCCTTTTCATTAGGCGGATGCTCTAACCACTACACTGTTGGTGTTCTGCTTCATTTATATGTATACCCATGGTGCATAGTTACCCAAACACACGCCTCATCACTTCACTTACACAGCAGGCATCCATTTACCTGATGGGAAAAACGGACTACTACACATGCATCATTCCCTAGTCCCTACTGCACTGGACTCGTGCCACATGTTGACTCGCTCCGAGGATATTCAGACCTCTACAGCCTATAGTCCTGGCACATACATGTGTTCGATTGTCAGGGTGTTCTTATGGTCTTCCAGGTTTAGGCTTGTCCGACTGGGGACCAGGACTGCCCTGTACCTAGTTTAAAATCAGACTTAGCAAGGGGAGATTGTTTGTTCCACTTTTAGCATACTACCTGTGGTTGGGGATGCAGAGGTGTGCTCACTGATGGCCATCCTGATATATAACAGCACTAACTATTACGTGGATTTCCTGTATTGTGCCCATGTTCATTCTTCATATTTATATATATATATATATATATATATATATATATATATATATGTGTGTGTGTGTGTGTGTGTGTGTGTGTGTGTGTGTGTGTGTGTGTGTGTGTGTGTGTGTGTATATCTGCCTGTACATACGCATGCATCTATACCTACATGCTCATTTACATTTCCCATACCGTTGAATCACTGCCACCTACCGTCGCGCATACCCGCTTGCATACCCGCTTATGTCTCGGGTTGCCACCTTTTCATATGGCCAAAGCGGAGCATTTTCGGGACAAACATCAGACTTTACAGGCCAACACATACCCATAGTCAGTACAAAGGTTAGAACTTTACTTATCTCCCTAAATTAATGTTTATTCTTGTAGCAGTTTGTTTGCTTCATCTGTTTCTTGTAACTTTGATTATTTTACATAAATAATTGTTTTATGCAACTGTTACATGACATATGGGACATATTTCCTACTATCACAGGACATTTGCCATTGCATTATATTTGGTCTAGACATAACTACCCAAAAAGGGACTGTCCCTCACAAGGTGGGGCAGGTGATAACCCTATTTACATCTGCTTTACAGTGCCTTAAGCACCCTATATCTGACTGCCACTATGCGAATGTGTAAGTTATATATTCCCGATAATGCACGTGGGGAGACATGCATCACAGTCAGGTGTTTAATCCCGGGTCATAGGTTCTGCAGGACCGGCTGCAGGCTGAATAGTCTTGTGGACAGCTACTGCTCATACTTGTGTCCAGATGTATACAGGACTGGACATTGTGTCGTGACACCAAATCTAATGTTTAGAACAGATACTTATCCCATGAGGGATATCCAAAAATTGTGGAGAACGATGACCATCTTTGCTTTTCAGCTGTAAGGTAGGGTTATACATGCAAGGGATACATAGTTTGCAATCCTGAGAATGCCTAGGGTGAGACTGCCTACTAGATATGGGTAGGGTTCACTATGTGCAGATATGGCCGCACCTATCTAGCAGCCCGAGTATGGCTGGTTTTGGTGGACATTCAGGAGGGGGGGGTGGTGTGCTGTGAAGGGGATGATGGGTATTCAATTATGTATCCAGGTGTGTTGGGGTTGGATGGCTCAGGTCAGGCCAGACCATTATGTGCCGGTAATGTTTCTGTACATTTGTATTGCACATTTTAATGTTCACATGTTTGTGGGATTGTATTGCGGATGTGTATATTTGTTCTTTGGTTATCTTCCTGATTCACACACCACTCCCTCGTAGACCTCCAGTTCACCTATTGTGCATCCAACCCAGTCTCCCCTTGGCAAATTATTACATTACCCGTCACCCCCCACCCCCATATTCCACAATCAACATTCATCCCTTTTCTAGTTGATGGCCCATGGCACAGTCAACAGAACATATTGCGTACACTACATATCTCTGGGACCAATATGGTTGTGAGGTCTACACTAACATTTCAGATCAACCACATGCTGTACGTTACGCACATAGGTACTCGCAAATACTTATCTTTCATGACAAGGTAGGTAGACCCGGGTAATACCCGTTCATCTATGGGCCGTCCTGGCAAGGACGTCTTGGACCGGGAATGGGCAGATATTGAGCGAATGCTCTGACCATTGGTAGGGTTGCCACCTTTTCATATGACTTGGATGGGACATTTTCATGGCACACATCTGAGTTTACAGGCCAACACATACCCATGGTCATTACAAAGGATAGTACTTTAGTTTCATGCCTACATATAAGCTTTTATTGTTGTAGCGGTGTAGTTGCTTATTCTGTTTCATTTACTTGCTTATTCTGTTTCTTGTAACATATAGGTATTTTATATATGGACATACGCACTGTATGGGACTATTTCATAACATATGGGACATAATTATATCCTACTATCGCAGGACATTTCACATTTATTATGAATTTGGTATGGACACTCCTGCCTAGAAGGGGACTGTCCCTCACAATGTGGGACAGGTGGTAACTCAAACCATTAGGCTAGGCTTGGCAATTCGCGGCGCACTAACACGATGCATTTCGCTTCCACTTGGTATAACTAACGACACTACAATGGGGGTTTTAAATATCTTTGTTTGAGGGACGGAGACTCAATATTTAGCTACGTGCCTTTGTGTTTACTTCTTATTGTGGCGTTCACAAGATATCTTGTATGCTTTGCATACATTTTAGTGTTCATGGACACTGACAGTAGTGATTACTATTAAATGCAGGCTGTACTAGTCAGCATTTTAGGTTGCGCATATGCAGTTGACATGGTCACACCTCCATGCAGCTCTTGGACACGTCCCCTGCATGCGTGCACATTTCCTATGCACGTGGCCATTATGGCAGCGCACCTTCATTAATATGCATGTGGTGCTGCTGCGCCATCTCTACGCCGCATGGTCGGCACAAGTCTAATGCCGTCCTTGCGCCGAGCTTCAAGAATCCTGGGGAATGTCTAACTGGGTGCATGATACTTTGTAAATAACTTACATCCACAGTAGTTCTGAGGCCTAGACCCATGGAAGGACATTATTTACACAGTAACACACACCCTAGTTTGCATTATTGCACTTAAAGAATGGTCTGTCTTTAAAATGGTTTTATTTATTTATTTTTATTACTATATTACTATATATATTTTTTGATGAAAAATACTTCCTCCGTCTAATGTTTTAAACTTGCTGTAGCATATGTAAATGTTGTTGGAGAAAGTATTTTACATCTAAAATATCAGTATGGAAAGTATTTAATGTCTACACACTCTCTCTCTAAAACATGTGCACATACACAAACATTCAGAAGTAGTGCATCTTTAAAAACATACAATTAAACTCATTCAGTAATGGCAGGCATTAAATGCGTCTTACCTCTATTACTCTCAACTGTGAAGAATGTCCAAATTTTTACCTCATTTTTTGTCCATTAGTCATAAAATTTGTAGTTTGTTGGCAAATCATTGGGGTGTAGGTCACTAAATAATGAAATACATTTGGGTTTCACACTTTATTTCCTACAGAAAATGCAAGGTAAAACAAATCCTTTTATTTTCTCAACTTTATAATTTTATAACAGCAATCTGTTCCTATTTTTGAGCCTTTGCCCTCAGCCACCCATTATTTTAGGCTCTATCTAGATTTCTTGAGCTAAGAGTCTGAGATGTATGCAGACCTCTTAATTTTAACCGTTTATGCTACTCCTCAACCAGTCTTTGTCTCTGTCTCTCTCTCTCTCACACACACACACACACACACACACACACACACACACACACACACACACACACACACACACACACACACACACAAACACACACACACACATTCACACACACATACACGCACACACACGCAACACACACAAACACACACACATTCACACACGCATACACGCACACACACGCAACACACACACACACACACACACACAGGCAACACACACAAACACACACACACACATTCACACACACACACACACACACACACACACACACACACACACACACACACACACACGCAACACACACAAACACACACACACACATTCACACACACATACACGCACACACACACACACACACACACACACACACACACACACACACACACACACACACACACACACACACACAAACACACACACACACTTCCATTTCTTGCATGCAAGCATGCGTACACTCATACACACAGACAGAAGCATAAATGTATTCACACACACACACACACACACACACACACACACACACACACACACACACACACACACACACACACACACACACATATATTTACAGTCACTAAACAGGTAAAATAATGGTTCAGTTGATCTCACTCACGCTTTTATGCATGTATACACTCAGACACATAAACATAAAGACACACACACACACACACACACACACACACACACACACACACACACACACACACACACACACACACACACACACACACACACACACACAAACACACACACTTCCATTTCTTGCATGCAAGCATGCGTACACTCATACACACAGACAGAAGCATAAATGTATTCACACACACACACACACACACACACACACACACACACACACACACACACACACACACACACACACACACACACACACACACACACACACACATATATATTTACAGTCACTAAACAGGTAAAATAATGGTTCAGTTGATCTCACTCACGCTTTTATGCATGTATACACTCAGACACATAAACATAAAGACACACACACACACACACACACACACACACACACACACACACACACACACACACACACACACACACATACACACATCCATACACACACTTTCCTGTTTGTTTGTTTTTTTCTACATTGCTGTTTGTTTTAATTTTACACTCATTAAACAGCAAATGTCTGCTAAGCAAGTGTAAAATAATGGTGGCCATTAGCTTCATTACAGTCTGAACTCCATGGCAGCTTAATATGCTTCTGTGAAGTGGCAAACTCATTTTTCATCTGACATTACCTGTACATTAACACCCTGCTTTCTCCAGTCAGCATTTAATTTACACTTTGCCTATTCTCTAAAGTAAATTACAGTAAGAAAAAGTAGGAGAATGACTAAAATTAACAACATGACTCAGGCTGCTGGGGTACAAAAACAGCTAAATGAGAAGTGTAAGCTTGCAAATGACCTGAGAAGTACCTCCCTGGACTACATGAAAAGAGACATTGAAGAGCTCTCTGATCTTGTAGCGCAGGCAGGTATGACCCTAGCCCTGAGTAGCATCCTGCCATCGCCCAGAATGATACCACAGTACAAGGACAAAATGATTGACTTAAACAATTGGCTAAGCTTCTGGTGTCATTCTAAGGGGATTGAGTATCTGTCTGCCTGGGACGACATGTTCGACAGACTACGATGCTTTGCCAGAGATGGCCTGCACCTGTTGCCCCTGGGATTCTGGATACTGGCTAAGGCTCTTATCGCCCCTATAGTGCCTTTTCTAGGCAAGGTTCAAATGACAAATTCACCAATGTAACAAGAACAGGCAAGCAAAAACTGAGGGTAATGCTACTCAATGCTAGAAGTCTAAATCTCAAAATTCACTCACTCGAGGCACTCCTTAAAATGGAGAACATCAATATCTGTGCAGTGACTGAGACCTGGTTAAAGGCTCTAGAGAGCACCCCTGCATTACCAGGCTATAACTCATACCACACTTTTTGGCCATCTAACCTGGACCAGAACAACAAAGGCGGAGGTGTGTCCATATTCATTAAGGATATCCACACCTCCAGGCTAGTTGCGCAGCATAATTTATCTGAGATTATCTAAGTGCAACTAACTACGGGAAAAACTGCAATCCAAATTGTAGCTTGCTGCAGATCCCCCACCATGCCCCAGTATTCCCACACCTCTTTTCTTGATATACTGGAAAATATTAGGGTTCAACCAAACTCCCTAATAATGGGCAATTTCAACTACCCCACCATTAAATGGAAAAGCTACTCATGTACCAACTCCTTTGCTCAACGCTTTCTGGAATTCATAAATTCCAATGCCCTGGATCAACTTATCCACACCCCCACCAGGGGCAACAATATCCTAGACCTAGTCATTACCAACATGAGTAACCGGCGTTCCACACCTGAAGTCAACTCCTCATTGGCCATATCCAACCATAAGCTAATCACCCTATATATTCGCATCCTGCCCCTACCCACCATTATGGAAACCACAGTAAAAAATTTCTCCAAAGCCAACTTCATGATTTTTAAGACAGAAGTGGTGAAGTTCATGACATCCATGCAGATGGACAATACAATTACGACTGCTGACTCCTACACAAATGCACTCTATAAGCACTTACACGAGTGCATGGATCATGCTATCCCAAACAGATCCAAGACGCTATCCTTCACAAAAAGGAAGCCAATCTGGTGGTCCCCTGCCATAAACAAACTCTGTTGCAAAAGAGAGTGAAATCTCATGAGTGGAGGAGCTCCCTGGTCAGCCACAGTAAGAAGTTGAGATCCCTTATAAGATCCGCCAAAGCTAGCTATTAAAAAAATATCACCACTGATTCTAAGGGCAACCACAAAGCATTCTATAGCTATGTCAAGAATCTCAATGGCAACACCCACATCTGCTCTGAGTTACAGCACAATGTCATGAAATTACAGAACCAACTGATATTGCCAACATCCTGGCAGATAGGTTCAGTGCTAACTTTACCCCCCCTCTACACACACACCCACGAAAGGGCCCATATCTATACAGGAAGAATGCAGAGTCCCTGTAATCACATCTATTCAGGTAAAAGCTATACTCTCTAAAACCAAAAACACAGCATACATGGCACCGGACAACATCCCAGGTTGCATTTTACACGAACTTCAGAATGAACTGGCTCCCCACCTTAGCACCATGTTCAATCATAGTCTCACATGAGGCTCTGTGCCCGCTGAATGGCACACAGCAACAGTTATCCCACTCCACAAAGGGGGAGACACCACTGATCCTGGGAACTAAAGTCCTATTAGCCTGACGAGCCTGGTCTGCAAGGCCATGGAACGTATCACCATGGAACTCATAAACAAAGACATTGGTAACCTCCAAACTCTGGACCCCACCCAGTTTGGGTTTGTGAAAGGCAGATCATGCCTTCTGAACCTGATCCACTTCTTTGACGCAGTCACCAAAGCTGTAGATGAGGGTAAGGTGGTTCACACTGCCTATCTTGACCTCGCCAAGGCTTTTGACATCATCCCCTATTCTGGAATTATAGCTAAACTCACTAAACTAGGTATAAATCCCTATGTCAAAAGATGGGTTGCCAACTGGCTCACTGACAGAACCCACACTGTAAAAGTTGCAGACTCCAAATCTGACTTCAAACCAGTGACAAGTGGAGTACCACAGGGTTCAGTCCTGGGACCGCTCCTGTTTGGTATCTACTTCTCTGAAGTACAGGCTAATACAGAAAGCCTCTGGCTAATGAAGTTCGCAGATGACTGCAAACTAGGAGCCATAGTTGAGTCCCCAAATGATGTGGACATCCTACAGAAGGGATTCACTGAGACAGATGCCTGATGTCAGAGGCATGGTCTCAAGCTCAATGCCAAAAAGTGCATTGTCATCCCCTTTGGTAAAAACTCTGTACCCATGAACTACCACATAAACGGCAGTCTACTTAACGCCGAATGTGTGATAAGAGACCTTGGGACCCAGGTGGGCAGTATTCTCTCCTTTGATAATCACATTGCCACAGTAGTCAGGAAATCCTTCTATGTGGCACACCTCATCACAAAAGGGTTCTCATCCAGGAAAAAATAGGTCATTGTTCCCCTCTACTCAGCACTCATTAGACCCATTATAGAGTACAATGCCCCATTTGGAATGTACCTCACAAGACATCTTCAGCAGCTGGAAAGGCCACAAAAGTATCTCACAAAGAGGTCTAAAACAGATGCCCTACACTGACCATCTCAAAAAACTCCAGCTTTACTCTGTAACATATTGCCTACTCCGAGGAGATCTCTGTCTAACATGTAATGCTATGTTAAACCCAGAGCTGTTGGACATGCTACATTTAAAGAAATCCAAATCTCTCTGAGCTACACACTCTAGGGACCTAAACCTTGTCACCACAATAAACAGGACATGCTGAAGGGATAGATTTCTGTCCCAGAGAGTTACTATACTCTGGAACAAGCTACCCATCTATGTCAAGCAGAGCTCCTCATTAGCACTCTTCAAGAAAAATCTTGATGAGTGGAAGGGGAAATAAGAAATACACCCCTGAGATTACTTCTGTGGCTCTGTTCGACAGGGGAACAGGAAATTAACTTTCTAGGGTGGCATAAATCAGGGAACCTTGTTGGTTAGGCTTACTTAGGCCCTTGGACCGATAGCCTAGTACCTATCTATGAACCTATGCACCTATAAATGAAAAAAAAAACATGAAAAATGTGATATTAATAAAACTAATAGTGATGGACTATTCTTTTGTAAGAAATGTATTTCTAATTATTGAATTAGAATTGGGTGATCCTTCAGATCTTGTCAGAAATGATTAAGTAGAGATTCAAATATTAGAGGACCTGATACTTATAGTTGCAGAGAGAATAATGAACATTCCATAGTTTTATACTTCTAGGACGAAAAATAAAGGGTGTGAGTAGCGTCTTACCATGCCTTAATGTAAGGAAATATGAAGCATTTTTTTTCATGTTTGGTTCAAATGATATCATCTTCAAGGATTCATTGACTGTTAGTAGACGACTTGCAGCCCACTTAGATAACATAGTTTGTGTTAGGAAGTATGTCTCACAAATCACATGTAAAAATGAGTCAGGACAGTTAGAATGAAAAGACTTCAGGTAGAAACCTACAGGAAAAATGGCTTATTTTAAAAAGTGGAAATGGGTAGAATATCCAAGCCTAATTTTGAGTGCATGTCTTTCAGACAGGAAAGAGACAAAGGTAGATAAATTTTGCAGTAGATATATGACAGTATTTGACTAATAGAATACAGGATTTTGCCTGGTCAGAAATATAATAGTTCACAGATACCAAATTTTGATTTATCTATTCAAATGCTAGGAAAATTAGTAATAATTTTATTGGCAAATGTCTGTATTCTCATAAGACTGACTTTTTTATTCTTTGGCAAACATGGTTAAAAACAATAACTAGAAACCATTTGTGTCAGGGTATAAATGCTTTAAACAGGCATCCCAACAAAAAGAAAAAATAGGTGGATGGGTTATTATGGGAATGTAAGATTGTTAAAAGACCTGTGATTATTACATCTTTGAAAATAGAATCAATACTGTAGACTGTGCAATTGTGACAATAAAGACATCCCAGGAACAAATTGCAATTGTTGAAGTTTATAGACTGCCAAAGTCAACCGCTTATGACCAAGAGGAATTCGAACATTTCTTGCATGAAATTTAGGATGGAAAATAATAGTAAATGGTGATTTAATTTTGCCAGAAACAGTTTTGCTTTGACAACATTAGTAAGGACATTGTTTTCAAAGTATATTCGGGAGCAACAGTTGTTGCAGATTGTAAACAAACCTTCCAGGGAACAGAATATACAGACATTGTTCCTTAGCAGATGATTATTACTTCATGTCAAGTTTTACCACTATTAATGTGCATTCATTTTGGTGTTATAAAGGTTAAAATACTGTTATTTAGTTCTGTCAAACTGGAATGCAAATCAGTGCACAAATCATTAATAACAATGTTGAAGCAAAACTGTTTCTGCTTAAAACTAATTGGAGACATGCATTCGGTAGAAAGAATGTGACAAGGTTTGAAAAGGGAAATTGAAAGCAAAATGTCAAAAAGAATGTTTAACATTAGGATCTAAGCACACAGGTTCAGAAGGATATATTTCCATAGGAATGTGATACTTCTTCGACATGAGAGAAAAACTATAAGAAATGGAAATGAGGTTGAACAATAACTTTGAAAAATAAAACAAACTGGACAGACAAATTAAATATAGGTCTGAATTCATTAACCTTCACTGCATAGTGCTAAGGGAAGTTGCAAGAAGAGTGGGAACAAGCAGAGTGTATGTGATGTAGGACACACAGCTACATGATGAATCTATCAGGAAAATAACGTACAGTTGTGATTTATGCTAATGGCTATATAATAAGCTGTCCTAATGAAGTAAAAAAACATGGCCAAGCAATTCAGCAACTTATAATTGATGTGTAATCATTTCAGACAGACATTAGCAATTAGCACTGTCACATGCTTGCATTCAAGTAGAGATAAAATCAAAAATATGCTAGGGGTTACTGCAGCAATCATACATTTGTATCTGTAAGAGGCTTTTATATCACCTGCTGATGCCAACACTGCACAACATCACCAACGAGGCACTGGGTCTTCAGACCACACTTAACCTTTCATGTCCTCCATGACACTGTCATAACAGACTGCTAATGTGTGGAAAGGGATACCATACAGCAAACAGTCAACATGTGTTGGCCTCATCTGAACCTCGTGGGAGCTGTGGGGCACCTATTCTAATGGATACTAAAATATGTATTTTAGCTAAGGGGACCTTTCAGTGACAAGCTGGGGACACAGTTGGTGTATGCCAGGCATAAGTCTTGTGAATTATTCACCAGTTTCTTGATTCCATGCTTAAGCATGTGGGAGAGCATATGTAATTCCCCTATACCCCTAGAAGAGACTTCATGCAGGATATCTTTACTATAAACCTTTTTCCTGAAGTGCTGAGTGCCATAGACTGTATCCAAATTGAAATAAAGATCCAGCCTGGCAAACTGTGTATGCAGATTCAAACCACAAAAGGTATCATTTTGAGAACTACCAGGTGGTCTATAATGTGCATGGTATAATCTAAAATATATGTGTAAGCCACCCAGGCAGTTTCCATGAATCATACATATGGCGGACAAGTTATCTTTACTAGCAGTTTTCAAGGAGTGACTTCCCATTGGGAAATCTATTAGGAGATGCTGAATATGCCCCAGAACCTTGGCTCATTACCCCAATGAGAAATCCAGATAACACCACAGAGCAAGGTTACAATCATTTCCATTTGCAAACCAGAAAAATCACAGAGACTGTGTTTAGGCTACTGAAGTCATAATTCTGTTGCCTGGAGTCATCTGGCAGAGCCCTGCAGTACGACCCTCTCACAAGTGCAAAAATTCCAGTTGCTTGTACCATGCTACATAATATAATACTGAGGAAGCATATAGAACATGGTGTTAGTGCCTAGGGCCTGCATTTCCTGCTATTACAGGCAGTGGCAGCTGAGACAGATGAATCAGAGGAGGGGCCAGCAGCAAAAATTGAGTATGCCAGTTAGAGGCGGGTACAAAATGCCATGGCACTAGCTAAGAGGGATTGCATTGAACATAGCTTTACTACATAGCTAAATAAGAGCTAAGCAGATAAAGATACAGACATAAAACACAATTCATACAAAAACACCAGACTGTGCTTACCCATGCATATGCTGACAACTCTGTGCATCAGACATAAGCAGCCCAAATCAAAGCACACAAACATCAGGGCACAACATTTGCACAGGAGTGGAAGAAAGCTTTACCACATAACTATACAGTGCATATGGAAACACAGACAAGCAACGGCAATGCGTACAAAAACACAAGAATGTGCTTATCCATGTATAGGCTCAGCACTCTATGCATCAGACATAAACAGTTCACATCAGAATGTGCAAAGGGCAGTGCACTCATCATCATTTGCAGAGATGGTGTGCAAGCTTTACTACATAGCTGTATAATATCTAAGCAGGTGCCGACAAGTAATAATGATGCACACAAAAACAACAGACTTTTCTTTCCCACTCATAGGTTGGCATCTCTGTGCATCAAATATAGGCAGCCAAGTCAGAATGTACAAAGGGCAGGGCAAAATTATTATTCTGCACAGGTGGGGAGGGGGGTACAGGAGTGCATTTTTACACAGGGAAGTATGTGTGTCTTTGTGTGTGTGTGTGCGCGCGTGTGTGTGTGTGTGTGTGTGTGTGTGTGTGTGTGTGTGTGTGCGTGCATGCGTGCATGTGTGTGTGTGTGTGTGTGTGTGTGTGTGTGTGTGTCTGTGTGTGTGTGTGTGTGTGTGAGTGTGTGTGTGTGTGTGTGTGTGTGTGTGTGTGTGTGTGTGTGTGTGTGTGTGTGTGTGTGTGTGTGTGTGTGTGTGTGTGAGTGTGTGAGTGCTGAGGTGTAACACAATGAATAATTATATTTATGGATAGTGTTTCAAGGTTTGAGGTTAGGATTAATGAGTTGAAGTGCATGATTCACTATGTAAGAAGGATCTGCTATTGACATCAGCACATGGGGCACCACTACTCTATGACCCACTGTACAGGTCTAAGGCATGCATGGCAGAGTATTCAGCTTCCAGTCTATAACCCTGACTAAGAAAACTGGCTCTGCCAGGAGTGGTACTGGCTGTCTCATGACACTGGCTAGATGATGGTGTGCTACGTGTACTTGACTGATATCTACTGGAGTAGATGACAACATGAACATCACAGCTACATAGATGCATTCTCTTGGGAGTGACCCCCTCTGCAAAAGATGAATCAGTGGATACACTTCACCTATCCATAGTTAGATTTGCTAAAATCTGATGGTGCGACAGATGACTGAAATTGAGGGTGACCCCTCACCCCAATAGTTGATCCAAAACAAACACTGCGTGGTCCAATGTGACATACATCCTGTCCAATGAGTCACACACAATCATAGCTATCAGGAGACACTGGCAGCCCTTTCTCTGTATTCAGTCTGTTACAGATTCCTCTGTGGAGATCTATGGATAGCATTTCATGTCATGAATGATCCACTCCTATGTGTTTTCCTATTCCTTTGCAGTACTAATGGTACATCAAATACTTGGGTAAAGGAACTAAACTTTAATTTGTAGATAAATAAGACATGTTTCCATGATAAATTCATATCCCAGTGTATGCATCACCTCTGGAACAAACTTCTACTGCATGTCAAGCTGAGTAGCACCCTTGCTACCTTCAAGGTAAAACTAGGTAATTGGATGGGCGTCTTCAAATTCTGGTTTAGCCTTATCCATCCTCAAATTCCTCATCTATCTTGTCTTGCCCTCCTTGAGGCTAGAAGACAATTTTGAATATATATATATATATATATATATATATATATATATATATATATATATATTTTTTTTTTTTTATATATATATTTTTTTTTTAGCTAGGCTTGAAATGGTCTGCAGACTAAGCTCCTCATACTCCTGGCCATGATGGATATCATCAGATTTTGGCATATCTTTATCTGAGGTCACAGCATTTCCCATAGCTACAGTGTCCCCATCAACCTGTCTACTTTCAGATGTAGTGTGTCATGGGTATGCACAAGTAGAGAGAGACTATGGCCATAGACTGAGGAAGGAATGTGTTGCCTGTATACTCTGGAGCCCCTGACTATGCCTGTTCATCCCTGTCATCATCATGAGAGGCTAAATATTTGCCATCTTATGGGGGTTGTTGCACAGTACTGGTGCCAGACAACTCTTACCCTGGGAATACACCAAACCAAAGCATATCCAATGTGAGTGTGCCAAAGCACAACTACACATGCAAGTGATAGCATTACAATTATTAAGAAAGATAGCTACATTTTACCATGTCCATACCTTGTGCAAGTTTCTGCTGCAACTGAATGCCAGATTTACCATTACACATTAGGTGAGATAGATATTACAAACATTAAGGTGACTAACAGCTGCAAGTACGGGTCATAGTAAAGGTAAGCCTATATATCTGGGACATTACCGGTAGATATCTTTTGGGCTCTTTCCATCTGTCCCAACATCCATCACAGAACTCTGCAAAGGTGTTACTGACTTTGATTGCCTCCTGCACCCTTATTCTCTCCACCTCCGTAACCCATAACCCAGCGGGTCTATATTAGTCTGTCGAAACGGCTGATGATCGAACACCAGATGTTTGAACTGTGAAGTTCGAACATTGATTATCGTGAAGGCGTGGAACACTGAATTCTTTCCCAGGGAAAGAATTTGTTGGGCCGTTTCTGTGGCTTCACGATTATCAGGACTGTGGTGGGAAGTTACGGGTGGGGTTCAGGTAAGTGTGCGATTGTGTGGACATTAGGGTTAGGGCATGGGTTAGGTGAGTTAGCGTTAGGGCGTGGGTGAAGTGGGTGTGGGATAGTGACAGACATTAGGGTTAGGGTGGGATAGGTGAGTTAGGGTTTGGGAGTGGGTCAGGTGAGTGTGCGATAGTGACGGACCTTAGGGTTAGGGTTTAGGTTAAGGTAAGTGGATAGATAGTAGTGCATGTACAGTTTAGTGTAGGGTACATGCTGGATTTTAAGTGTTTGTGTGTGGATTGCTGGGTTTTTTTTGGTGTGCTTGTGTTGTGTGCGTGTTTCTTGAAACAGCGATCTTTTTTCCCTAGGAAAAAAAATCGCTGTTCTAAGACTTTGATGTTTTTGTACTTCGTGGTTAGAAGTTCGAACATATGGTGTTCAAACTTCAGTCGTTTCGGTGAACTGATATAGACCCTAACCCAGCTGTAGTTGCTTTTCATCTCAGCCTCTTTTTATGTTATTTCTTGTTTTTTCCTGTAATCTTCTTCATTTTTTTCTGTTAGCCTCACTTCAAATCTTTATTCTATCTTATCTTCTATGAGAGATTGTAACCTAATCCCTTGAATCTCAAGTCTTTGATCCTAAAACTGTGTAAGCCACCAATTGTATATAATGTAATGAAACAGTTCAAATAAGTGTTTTTCCAGGGGCAGGCTTACTTGCATCCCCGTGGTGGGGTTCAACCCCCCATTATATGTTTGAACTTATACATACAGGCTCTATAGTTTTGTAACCTTGAGCAAGGGAGAAACTCCTCAAAACAACATGCCACAGTCTTTAGCACTAACTTGTTTTCTTGTGACACAAGAAAGCAAATATCTTTTGAGATCCCTCGCCTTGATATCACACAGGGTAGCCTGTTTTTCATGGGGTTGCCTACTTTTCCACACATTTCTTTTAAATCAGCAGTTGCCCAGGTGACCCTTTTCTGACATTTAGTTTCCTTCCTTACTCCTCTTATCCCGCATTCTCTGCAATAATTGCTATATTTATGTGCTTTTAAGTACCATTTTCATGATGATCTCGGGTAACATTTAATGAATAGTCTTTCATCTCAGTTGTTCCAATAAGTGATACTATAATTTTAAAATGAAAAATAATAGTGTGTTCATTACAGGCATTCAGTTTTCTAAATCCTTCTATAGCTCATTTGGAAGTTCACCCACATGACACCCTTCACATTATCATTATTTGTTTAGATTGCATCTACCTCTGTATTTATCCAAATATATGAATGCTAGTCTCAGATTGTTTGTTCATCTGTTCTTGTCCTGCCTTCATGCACATCCATCTTACAGATGTGCTAATCTTTCCTCTTTTTCACTGAGAAAACCATGTTCTCTCTGATTGAAAACTTCTGTTTCACTGATCATAATTTTTGATATATTTCACACCTTCCGCCAGAATGATACAGATTAGTTTATTTTACACATCTAAGTCCTTTTTGTTCTATAATCCATACACATTCTGTTTCTACCCTGCCTCTCAAAGGTTAGTGTTTGTTTTCTTGTGAAGGGATTTTTTGTTTCTTCTCTTACTTCATCTCTGATGATTCCACACAGTTTTTATTTATACTCCTCCTCCTGCATTACTTTTCTTTGTCCCTCATTTGTATTTTTCCCTATCTGACTGCAACACTATTATCTAATTTAATTCTCCCTTGCCCATATTTAAGATTATAGGGCACACACTTTTACTGTTGCAATTACTTTTCTTTCCAACATCACACTTTTTTCTTTCATGTTAATTAATATTTTCAAATTTTGTCTGTCCCGGGTCTTTTTTCAATTGTGCTGTCTTTGCTTAATACACTTAGATTTCAGCTATGCATTTTCCATTCAGTCTTCACCTCTTCTTCTCTCCTTTGTCATCTTCCTCTACTTTTTTCCTGCATGACGTAGACCATGTTGCGCTTACATATGCTGGCCTACATTGCTAGTTTAGTATAGCGCATGTTTAAGTATTGACTTAGACGATGTTGCACTTCCACATGATGGTCTACTTTGCTGGTTTAATGTAGTACATGTTTAAATATCTACCCATTCTGCTTTCTTGATTTTGGAAAAATTGGCTTATGCTTAGCTACACCTCTGAATTTTCCTCTCCCTAGTTATTTTATCTAGCAGGGTTATTTGTTTTCTCATGCCATTCCATTTATCTTTCATATTTTGTGGATCATATTTTCACCACTACACTTTATTTCATTTTTGTTCTCACTTGCCCATGGTGTATCTTACTTCTCATATGTCTCAAGTGTCTAGATTTTTACAGAAAGTCCACATTTTGCCACATATTTTTGATCTATTCCTGATAAAATGTGTAGTTTTGTGGTAAATCACTGGGAAGATCTGAGGACTGAAGTCACTAAATAGTGACATACATTTGAATTTCAGACTTCAAATCCCTCAGAAAATGTATGTTAACACAAACCCTGTAACTCTAGCAACTTTCTAAGTTTATCAGAGCAATATTTAAAATCTGTCCTATTTTGGGGCCTTTGTCAACCCATTATGTTAAAGTTTGTGCACATTTCTTACACTAAGAGGTTGAGAGGTATGGTACCTCTCCACTGCATTGCAGTTTTCCATGTACACCCCACTATCTTAAGGACTAATTTATCTGAAGCCAGCTTTAGATTCTGTTGTCTTGTTTCTGATTGGCTCTCTTGTCTTCTTCCATAATGTAGGTAGCTCCCTAGGTACTGCTATATGTGTCACTCCTGCAGATCCTGATTGCACCCCAGTTTTTTTTTTTTACTTTATCTTTTCCTTCCTTGTGATTATCATGGCATGATATTTGGAATCCTTTATACTTCCTTTTTATACATCAGGATTTCCACAATTCCTTGCTGATTCTGTGTCCTTTTTCCATCATTGCAAGGGGGTGGTCTTCATATCAGTGGGATTTCTCCTCCATGTATTTAACTACATAATCTGTCACATCCCCTGCAGAAAGTCTGAACCTTGATTCCAACATTGCATTGAAGATATAAAGTGTGTCCTCCCCTGCAAACATTCTGAGCATTGATTCCAACATCACATTGAAGATATAAAGTGCATCCTCCTGAATAAATTGTGCTACACCTGTCCT
This sequence comes from Protopterus annectens, assembly GCF_019279795.1. NCBI lineage: Eukaryota > Metazoa > Chordata > Ceratodontiformes > Protopteridae > Protopterus > Protopterus annectens. The sequence goes on along the minus strand of NC_056735.1, from coordinate 440,343,970 downwards.
GTTATCTCATATGACTGTCAAGTTAACTGGAACGCTTATCAGTGCTTTAACCTATGCCTGATTCACCTCATCCCTGACTACTCAGTGGAACAGACAACATATTTGAACTTGCTCAGCACAGATATTTAGCATTATTTTTCTTTGTGCTGTTTCCATGTAAGGTGCCTAGACTTAGATGCTTAGCTGTTTGACACATGCATACTATGGACATCTTCTACATCCGCCATCATCTCTGGCATATGACATAATTGTAAAACTAGTACTCTTGTATTATTTCAGAAATTCCTATAATTACTCATTTGCTCTGCAAGATCCATTTTCAAATAACTGCTGTTTTGTTTGTAACACTTGAACTTTTCTCTCCTACTAATCCAGTCCCTTTTGGCTAGGGGACTGCAATTCAAGGAGAGGAGTGTTAGTAGACCCAGGCCCAAAGCATGGGAATTTGTATTTGTATAATAATAGCTACACAGTGAGTATCATCACTCTACTGCACATTATAGGCACATTATAGTAGAAAACACTTATGTTGAATGTCATTTATCGGACAATGGCATATGAGTTCTGTGAAAGTGGTGGTTACCTGCTCTTGGCAATTAAGCATGATGGTGGTCACACCAAATGGTGTAGTGTGATGTTACTGCTATGTAGGCTCTGGCTACCTGCTCTGGGTAACTGTGCACAAAAGGAGGTCACACTGAACAGTATAATGTTAGTGCTATGCAGGCGTTAGTTACCTGCACTGTGCTACCGAGCACAGTTGGAGGCTACACTGAACAGTGCAGTGTGAGTACTATGCAGGTACTGGCTACCTGCTATAGGCCACTGTGCACAACTGATGGTCACACTGAACAGTTTAGTGTTAGAGCTAGTGCTACACAGGTTCTGGAGACCTGCTCTGGGCCACTGTGGGCAAGTCATGGTCAGCTACAAGAATGTGTCCACATTACTGTGTAGAGCACTGTGTACATTGCATTATGGTCTGTACTTTAGCTAGAGTACAGTGATCTTGCTGTCATCCTCACCTGGTCTTTATCATAACCACAGTGCCATGAAGCTGGTGGGTGGCTGCTTTTGTCTGTGTTATAAAACACTATTGAGCACTGCTGTGGTATGAAACTCTTAATTTCAAATCCTACTCAAAGTTTCCCACAACTATTTTATACCTAATGGCCTATTTAGTTTCTCCCATTGTTTAGATTTCATTTTTTTAAATAGCATGACAGGAATGGACCTCATTCTTAAGTCAGGATACAATTAAAGTTCAAGAAATGAGTTTTCCTTCAGTCTTTATGTTTTTTTTTTCTATATCTATAAATCCCACCAACAATAATGTGCCTGCTTAGAAGTGTTATGTTAGCCTTTGTATACAAATGCATGGTACTTTTTTATATTTATCTCTACAGCATTTTTTACATGGAAAAACAAGAACTCTTTCATCTGCATTTTGTCTGCTTTCCCTTAACAGGCTGTGGTAATAGCCATGCATCCCATCACCCACCTTGTTAGATGTGAGAACATGCAATCAACACTTCAATGATAAAAGGCAAGAGAATGGACATAGGCATTTAAGTTATTTATCCATTTATTTATTTGTTTCTTTATTTATTTATTGCATTTGTTTATTGCATTTGTTTACAGGACGATTCAACTGAACTGACAAGCTGCCCCTTTTCAGTGGAGGCCCAGTAACAAACTCTCCACAATAAAATGAGTAAACAGTAAAACAACAATTAATACATTTTAGATGATAAGTATAAATACATTTTAGGTCGATATAAGTTAGTCACAGTTTGATGAATATTTTTTACCCCAATATGGAAATAGTGCACAATAGAATAATAATGCCATGCAGTGATACAACTGAGGACAAAAAAATAAAAAAACGATTATTTATGACTGGCACATAATACAATTTGTTAAATTTTATGACAGAAATATTTATGCAAATTGTGAGGGTGACAATAAGCATGTGAGATTCTTTGAACTACAAAGAGGAGTAGGCCACATTGTGGTTATACCAGGAGGAGTATGAGATCCATCTAGTGATTAGAAAGTCTATACAGAGAGTATATCAAGTGTATGTTGACCTACAGTAATGATAACTTAAAAATCTGTGATGTTGTTAGAAGATTTTGGCCAATTTTAATCACTGATGACAAGATCAAAAGAATGGTTAGTGATACTCCCCACTTTCTCTTTAAAAATAAGAAAAATATTAAAAGACTTCTATGCAACAAGGATGGATTTGTTCATAAGAAGTGCTCTGAAAGGAAAGGCACTTTTAAATGCCTCAGATGCAAGGCTTGTCCATACATAGACAGTACTAGTTCATTTACCCATCAGGTGACAGGAAAGGTGTATTTTTTTCACCATTATGCTGACTGTAACACCAAACACTTGATTTACTTAGTGACATGCTGCCAGTGCGATGCCTATTATATTGGCAAAAGAGATCAGAGGTTCAAGGATCAGATCCTGAGACATCTCAGGGATATATCTCACAAAGACATGAATAATGCTTTGGCAGCACACATTTCTGGTAATCCCATACACCACTTCAAGTTTAAAGCCTTGGAAGTTATGGCCATTAATAATAGAGCAGGTGATGTTAATAATCGTACAGAACTACATGAGATTAACTGGATAGTAAATTTGCAAGCGCACCATCAACCTGGGTTAAATACTGTCGTTCCACTAAAACCGATATTGAAAGCTAGTAGGAGCATGTTTGGTTATAAATAAAAAGCCTATATTTTTGCAAAAGGTTTAATATCCTCATGAAGAGAGACACCACATAGTGACCACTGATTTTATATAAAGAAAAAGAGTTGTGTGAAATTAAATAGCTATTGGTTTTGTTATTGGCCTTAAACAAAGAAATCCCAAGGTGAATGCAACACAATTACACCATCTGTCACATTTATAACATTCTATGAACATTTAATTAGAACATTTGTAATACATCTAAAGAATGACTTTGCGTAGTGAACATCGCAAGTTTATAGAAAAAAGAGTGTGTGTGTAACGTTAAATAGTGATTGTTTTTTAATTTTATAGCTCCACTCGCTATGTATGAAGAGATCCTATGGTGAATAGAGAGCAGCCGTACTATTTGTGTAGCTGCTAGATTTGTACTTTGCTCAATAAGGGATCATTACCATCTAAACCACCATTGGAGTAATGTCTTCTGTAACGGCCACTATAGACCTGTGTTAGTCAATTCTATAGCTCCGCTTGCTATGTATGATGAGATCCTTTGGCGAATAGTGCACAGCCATACTTTTTGTTTGGCTGCTAGATCTGTACTTCGCTCAATAAGGAATAAGTACCATCTACACCATCAATGGAGAACTGTTCTATCCAATGGCCACTAGAGGCCTATGTTAGACGAGGCATATGAAGGGCAAGAAGAATGATTGGTTTGCAATCCTGTTACTTGATTGGGTATGTACTCGTATGAGAATATATTTCCACTGGAAAGGTTAACACACAGCCTCACTGTTTCATTGGTTACTAACTAAGAGGCTTAACGAAATGTACTCTAAATTTCTCATCTGGTTGTTTAGCTGTACTTTCTAATGAATCAGTACTTAATGTATTAAAGACTGGATAACAATTTTAAAGGCTGTGATAGATCTATACTGGAGGAGATGTGTAAACGGCAAGAATAGCGATTGATTTGCAGTTTTGCCGCTTACTTAGTTATGAGTATTAATGAGGTTTCAACACCATTGGAGAGTTACTCTATATAGCAGCCCTTTTGGACCTGTGCTGGATAAGGCATATAGAGGGGAATAGTAGTGATTGGTGAATAATTCTACCAACTGATTGGGTATGAATAATGATTAATGGAGCGCTTTTCAGCCACTATTTTGGCTGACATCTTCATTTTTATCCAATGCGGTGTTAGTATTATGGACCTATGTTGGAGAAGGCACAATCAAGAAAACAATAGCGAGTGGCGAATAACTCTATCATTGGATTGGTTTTGAGAGATGAGTAAGGAAGCATATTCTGGCCATTAGTTTGGTTGAAAATATTATTCCTCCTCCAGTAAGGAAGCAATATTATCGTATTAGTTATTGGCCAATACCTTGATTAAGATGTCGGAAGTGGGTGAATGACTGGCTAAGCTTTCCTTTTTAAATGTTAAAATTGAAAAAAGCTTTATGATCTGACGAAAGCACTTATCGGATGTTATTTTTCCTTATTTTAGCATTTGCTTCTTTTAATAAATTATTTGTTTTTAACAAATCACTCGTACGCTTTGGAGTTTCAGAGATTTGAAGGACTGAATTGTCATGGTGGTGAATTGCCGTGGTGGTGTTACGACTTCTTTCATTGCTGTTTTTCCCTTTTTGTCTTCAACACCTTCAGCAGAGATCGGACGTATTTTCTTTTTGCTTAAGGGTCAGCATTTAGGTTATTTCAGGAGAGATGCAAGAGTATAACCAAATATGTTTTAGGTGAATCTTTAAGTGTACTTTGAAAGAAAGACTTATTGTTTTCAATTATTCTAAGATAGAGGTATGGAATTCCAGGTTTTAGAGTGCAAAGAGGACGAGTGTAGGGAGTCTGCAGCAGTATTGTTTGATTTACTTACATATAGCAGTATTTTGTCAGTAGATTGCAGTGATCTTTTGAGATTGTAGATGTGGAGAATAATATTTAGATGTGGCATTTGTTTGGGCCATATATGAGTTTATGTGTTGTGACAAGCTGTGACCAGGTTAAATAGTGCCTTACTTAGTTACAGCCACTGAATTTGCTTTAGAGTGAGGTGCTGCATCCTATAATGATAGTTGGCAACACATTTTGCAGTTTTATTATAGCACTGGTCAAGTAAGGAGAGCTGATTGGATTGTAAATTGATGAGTATGGGGGATGCTTATAAGAACGTAAGGATGAGAAGAAAAGAGGCAATGCTTACCTTAGCCTGCTCTTTTAGGAAGGATTTGGCTCTACAGAATGCTCTCAGTTTTGATGAGTTTTCTTTACAACCTGTTTTATGTGCTGGTAAGATTTTAGGTTTTCTTCAGTGGTAAACCCTATTATCCTGGCATGAGCTACCATTTCTATCTTTATATCGTTTGATGATAGAACTAAGAAGGAGTTTTTTTTTTAAGTCAGACCGCTGTTTAGTGGCAAATAAGATATGTGTGGATTTTTTATGGGGGAGGAGGTTAGAAGGAGCTATGAGTCAGTTATTCAAGATTCAACCCAAGAGAGTGGATCCTGGGACCACTAATTTAATTTAACCATGTTTTTTTTTTGTTTTGGCAGAACAAATGATTGTGGAATTGCTGCATACTGGATGATCGTTAATCATTTGGTAGATAAATGCAGGTCATTAATGAATATGTTAAAAGTAGTAGACCTAAAGTAGATCCTTAAGGGACTCCACAGTTATTAGGAGAAAGGAAAATTTTGTTTTGCCAGATTACAGCCTGTTCTCTGTTTGAGAAGTAACTGTTAACCCATGACAGTGAGAGTTTATTAAAGGCTAGAGAAGGCATTTTGCTTAGTGTTTTTGGTGTGACCCAGTGTGGAAGGCTTTGGACAGATCAAATAATTTGGAAGAGACAAGGATATTGTTGTTACTGGTTTGATTTACCACTTTAATAAAGCTTTAGTAGTGCAGCGGCAGTGCTATGATGTGGACAGGAACCATACTGTGTAGGGGGAAAGAAGTGAATTTTCAGTAATGCAAGGAAAAACACTTTGGATTGTATACACTTTTCAAGCATTTTAAATAGGAGAGGTAGGATGGCTATGGGCCTGTAATTGGACTGGTCAATGAAGTTTCAACCTTTATGTCAGGGGGAGTACGCACAGAGTGGGACACTGCTTTCCTTGATAGACTGTTTTATTTAGATGGATACAGGGTATGCTAGATTATTTTATTTAGAGGGATACGGGGTATTCCAGAGCATCTACAGCTATTTTGATGTGTTTAGCTGATAAGGTATCTGCCTTTTTTTTTCTTTTTGATTTGCTACTCTGTTTTTATGGCATTTCTCTTTATCATATTGTTTATTAATAAGTTTGCATTCTGTTGAAGTTTTGACTCATTTATAGGATCATAGGAAGTTACTAGGCTAAATGGCCCTTGGGCCCTTACACACCTATCCAAGTTCTTGCCCTTATTTCCACAATCAGCATCTATTGCCCCTATCCAAAACAGATACAGGTGAAATCCTGTGGTGAATTTACTGTCACCCATCCAATTGTCCAGATTGCGTTTGAATAGGGTCAATGAGGTACTCTATTTTGCCATGAAGTGGGAGTCTGATCCAAAGGCATGGTAAACCTCTGTGAGACAAATCTGTTCCTCCAGCTGGTTTTATTAATGTCACATACCAGGTTAAGGTCTTTACAGTGAGTAACCAATGTACCATTTGACTTACGGATATGCAGCATTTAACGCAGGGTCAGATATTGCCCTGTATGCAAGGCAAAGTTCTCCTCTACGTAGTCTATATGAAACAGAATAAAGTGGCAGTGATTTCAGACGATACCCATAGAACAGATGCTGAAGACCTTGAATTTTCATTGTGAGGAGCCTTTGGGGTTTCTCTAATTGCTGCAGGCTTTTAGAAAGGTACATACCAAAAGGGACATTGTACTCAATTATTGGTCTGATAAGGGAAGAGTACAGGGAGGTTATAACTTTTTTTTTTTTTTATGGAGGCAAATGCCCTTACTTATGAGATGAACAATATGGAACACCCTTCTTACCACTGTGAAGACATGGTGGTCAACAGTAAGGTTGCTCTTAACGTGTGTGCCAAGGTCTCTTAACACAGAGTGCATATTTAAGGTGTTACTATTGATGTGATACAATGCACTTTTTGGCACTGAGCTTGAGGCCATGGCTTTGACACTAGGCCCTTTTGTAGGATGTCCACATTGTTAGGAGTTTCGATTATGGCTCCAAGTTTGCAGTCATCTGCGAACTTCATTATCCAAAAAAATTCTGTGTTAGCCTGTACTTCAGAAAAGTAGATACCAAACAGGAGAGGACCCACGACTGAACCCTGTGGTACTCCACTTGTCACTGGTCTGAAGTCGGATTTGGAGTCTGCTACTTTCACAGTGTGGGTTCTGTCAGTGAGACAGTTGGCAATCCATCTTGTGACATAGGGATTTATACCTAGTTTAGTGAGTTTATCTATAATTCCAGAGTGGGGGTGGAGTCAAAAGCCTTGGCAAGATATAGATAGACTATGTGAACCACCTTACCCTCGTCTACAGCTTTGATGACTGCATCAAAGAAGTCTATCAGGTTTAGGAGACATTATCTGCCTTTTACAAACCCGAACTGGGTGGGGTCCAGAGTTTGGGGATTACCAATGTCTTTGTTTATAAGTTCCATGATGATACGTTTCATGACCTTGCAGACCTGGCTCATTAGGCTAATGAGGCAGTAGTTCCCAGGGACCTGGTTGTTCCCCTTTTGTGGAGTGGGATAACCATCGCTGTGCGCCATTTAGGGGGCCCAAAGCCTGAGGTGAGGCTATGATTGAACATGGTGCTTACTTGGAGTGCCAGTCCATTCTGTAGTTCATGTAGAACGCAGCCTGGGATGTTGTCAGGTCCCATGGATGCTGTGTTCTTGGCTTTGGAGAGTGTGGTTTTTACCTGTGCAGCCGTGATTACAGGAACTTTGAATTCTTCCAGTATAGAGGTGGGCCCTTTAGGGGTGAGAGAGGGATAAAGTTAGCACTGAACCTATCTGCCAGGATGTTGGCAATATCAATTTGTTCTGTATATTTAGTGCCATTGTGCTGTAACTCAGAGCATATCTGAGTGGTGCCATTGAGATTATTGACATAGCTATAGAATGCTTTGTGGTTGTCTTTAGAATCAGTAGTGATTTTGTTTTCATAACCAGCTTTGGAGAATTTTATGAGGGATCTCAGCTTCTTACTGAGGCTGACCAGGGAGTTCATCCAATCAAGGGATTTTACACTTTTTTGCAACAGTTTCTTTCTTCTGTTGTAGAGTTTGTTTATGGTAGGGGACCACCAGATTGGCTTCCTTTTATTGGAGGATAGCATCTTGGTTCTGTTAGGCATAGCACGATGCATGCACTCGTGTAAGTGTTTATAAAGTGCATTTGTCTAGGATTCAGCAGTCGTACCTCAATTGTCCATCTGTATGGGTGTTGTGAAGCTTGCCACTTCTGTCTTAAGAAGCGTGAAGTTGGCTTTGGAGAAAATTTTTACGGTGGTTTCCCTAAAAGGGGTGGGATGTGGATGTCTAGGGGGCTTAGCTTGTGGTCAGATCTAACCAAAGAGGAATTGATCTCTGATGTGGAACACCGGTCGCCCTTGTTGGCAATGACCAGGTCTTTAGCATATTAACTGTTTTCTGTCGTTTTAGTTGTACTATGCTTAGAAGTGTCACAACAAATACATTGCAATAAACCTGAAATATAAAGGACCTGTAAATAGATATAACAATATAATTTACAAAGTGAAATACTAGAAATTGCATTGATATCCAATTATCTCGTGCTACCTGTATCGTAGTTGTCAGACATATATAGGTAATTTTCATAAAGCCAGAATATGTGAAAGCAGACAATGAGAGCAATTTGTTTGAAATTGTATAAACACAAACTTATACTTCTATTAACTTTTTTCTGAGGGTGGCTTTGTCCACCCCCCCACACACACACACACACACACACACACACACTAGGAGTGTAAGAGTTGACTCCTACTCCTCCATTACTTAAAATCAAGTTCATGTTATTTAAATTAATCCAAAAACAATCAATAACTGTAAACCAATAATGTAAAAGGAAATAAAACAATACAGAAAAACTTGGAATAAAAAAAAAACACTGCTTCTTCAGTAGCTGCCTTTCACCCACGAGGCAAATTGACACCCAACACTCCTTACATAATTTAATTGTCATAAAACCAAGTGGTAAGGGCAGGCAATGCATATCACTGTCCTCTATGTGTCCAGAACATCACTGAAATAAATAAATAAATGCATAAACAGATATAACAGTATCCTCTATTTTATGCTATACTGAAGTTTGTATAAATATGAGTGAATGGATGTTCAGGTATGCTTTCCCTCTTAAAAACACAATTTTTTTTCTGATTTCCTCTGTGTTTTTCTACAATATCAGTTTGTTGTTACTGGATTTAAGATTACAATACCCAATCAAACAACATGCGTCTTTATCAACCCTGAGATCATCAAATAAATCTGGTTTTGAGCAAATCACTTTAAAAGGCAATCATCTAGAACTTAACCATCTCATACTCTGCATCAGGCGAGTCTGAAAATTTAAGTGTAATCAACAAAATCATCCAACTTCAAAACTTGCTGCTACATTCTTTACTTGTTTTTGCATTAGAAAGACACCCCACCACCACCACTGCCTTTTCTACCACATCCGTAATACTTAAATATGCTAACCCTGAGATTCTTGTTTCCTAGAGAAGGTAATATTGTCTGTACAGAGCATTCTCAGACTTTGTCCATATATCCCCCTAACCACAGCTAAGGTTATAAAGTCAAAGAAATCACAGTACAGAGTTTTTAACTAACAGATGGAACCGTTCTAAAAGCCTGACATTAGAGCATCCTGATGCAAATGTTTACACACAATACAGTGGTTAATTCCCACCATGATTTCAGTATTATTGCTTTGTAGTGCATAGAGTGTTGTGATTGCACTCCAACATCAGGGAATAGACAAGCCTCTTAAGCACCATTCTGACATCACAAAGGTGCTGAACATGTTTTTGTTAAGTTCCCTCAAAGCTGTTAAGCTCTAGTTTCAGGTCTATGACGTTACCAGTAGTTAGCTGTTACCAGTGGTTAGCTGCCACCAAAAAGAATGGTAAGAAGTTGGAAGAAATTAAAAAAAAATGATTAGCATTTCATTCAGTCAGCTGAAGTATATAGAAGGTTTTTAAACCTAGTTTATTTTCCTGCCACTCTTCTGTAGTTGTTCCCTGTGTGGTAACAGTAGGTGTGTTGCAGCTTTCAACTCTATAACAAACTTAGCATTCCTAAACTGTTTTAGTGTATGGAATCACACAAAGCTCTGTGCACTACAGAGAATTCTGCCTGAATCTTTCTGATCATATCCCAGCTTATGTGCTGTCACCGTGGATGTCAATATTTACTCTTGAGGTGAACATGTCTTAAAACACATAACAAGTTAGTTATGATCACAGATTTGGTCATAATCCTCTATACATTTAATTCTCCAGAAGATTAGGAGTAGGAGAAAAGTCAAAATGGCAAGAGGCAGGCAATAGACTGAAGCACATGGAAAATGCTGCCTGTATAAAACAACATATCTGTGTAGGAAATCATCACAGGTAATATAATAAGCATCATCTACTCTAAAGAAGAAATCATGTCTCCAAACTGTAATGAATATGGATGTTTATGTTGTATAAAATTAGTGCTAATAAGACTAATGTATGATTTAAATTAATTGATTCCAAAAGGAAATCCATTCTAAGTTTGTCTTATAAAGGTATGTAACTCTTCTTTAGTTAATAAGAATTATTGATAAACTTACCAAACTAGGCACCAACCCCTATATCACTAGGTGGGTTGCAAATTGGCTCACAGAAAGAACACACAGTGTGAAAGTAACGGACTCCAAGTCATACTGCTGACCAGTCACAAGTGGAGTCCCACAGGGATCGGTTATGGTTCCTCTCCTGGTCGTTATCTACTTCTCAGAAGTCCAGGCCAACACAAAGGGACTCTGGCTGATCAGGTTCACAGATGACTGCAAGCTGGGAGCCAGTATTAACTCGCCAAGTGATGCAGACAACCTAGAGAAAGGCCTCACTGAGACCAATGACTGGTGTCAAAATCATGGCTTAACACCAAAAAAATGCGTCATCATGCCCTTTGGTAAAAACTCAGTTCCCACTAATTACCACATCAATGGGAGCCGACTGAACACTGAAGACATTATAAGAGATCTTGGGATGCAGGTTGACAGCAACCTGTCCTTCGACCATCACATAGCCACTGTGGTCAGAAAGACCTTCTATGTGGCAATCTCATTACCAAGGGTTTTGCATCCAGGAAGAAAGAGATCATTGTCTCTCTCTACTCTTCCCTCATAAGACCAATCCTCGAGTATAATGCCCCATTTGGCATGTACCTCACTAGACACCTGCAACAACTGGAGAGGCCACAGAAGTACCTCACAAAGAGGATCCTAGACATTAAATACATGTCCTACACAGACAGACTCAAAAGACTTCAGCTATTCTCTGTCTCATATTGCCTACTTAGAGGTGATCTCTGCTTGACTTACAAAGCCTTGTCTGACCCAGCTCTGTTAGAAATGCTACATCTAAAGAAATCCCAATCCCTCTGCACCACATACTCCAGAGACCTCAACCGCATTACCACAATCAACAGAACATGCTGGAGGGACAGGTTCCTCACCCACAGACTGCCTATGTTCTGGAATAGACTTCCCATACATGTCAAGCACAGTACCTCTCTGTCCCTCTTCAAGAGAAATCTTGATGAGTGAATGGGTAATAGAAATTTCCCCCAGGCATCATTCCAGTGGCTGTACTTGATATAGGCACTGGGAACTAACAATGAGTGGCACAATGCCAGGGCACTTCGATGACTAGGCTTCTAAAGGCTCCAGAGCTATTAGCCTAGTACACAACTAAGAGCATATGAACCTATAAGATATACAGTTTAACTCTGGTGGAGTGGCATAGGAAACTAAGAAAATAAAAACATTAGGCAATCAAAGTAATATTTAGAGAGTTAATAGGGTAGTGCTTGACAGGTGTTTGAACAACATTGTATGGCTAAGTTGTGCAGCTTAGGAACCGTTACTGGTAGGTTCACCCCCATCCTTGATCAGGGCCATAACACCTATCCATCAAATAAATGTATGCAAGCCCATGTAACCACCAAGATATAACTTCAAGGAAACTGTGGTGCAAAACCACTTATTATGCAAGGAATGTTTGTTCCATAGGTAGTGAATCTTTAAGTTAAGAACCTATATCTTCAAGAAGTCCTAGTTTTGTTAGGGTGTACATGTTGATAGTTTTGGAATATGTTTACCTAATGTTGTCAGAATTTCTAATGTGGAAAAGTTCTAGTAATACAGGACCTTCCACAGCCCAACAGCTGCATCCCAACCATTGTTCTTGGAACTCAGAGACATACTCTGTGGAGTGCCTGAAATTAAATTGTTTAAGGAAAGGTTCAGCAATAATGTAACTTATGCTGCAAAAGTAGCCTGATTGTATCCATGGACAGGCCATCTTATGTTTGATTGTAGCCAAGATTTGCTCTGCAATAACAGTATGAACAGCAGTATTAAATAAAAATTATTGTTTAGATTCTTAGCACTGTGAAGACCCACTTTACCATAGGCTGGACTGGAATTTGCTAGCTGGAATGTTTAACAAAGGAAGTTTGCATAAAAAGTCACTGTGAAGGCAGCAAATGTCTTATCCAATATTCAGAAGCTCTAATGAAATAGGTGAAGTTCATCCCTGGCAAAGCAAGCTGTCCTGTCAATCACTACTTTCCATGTTAACCCATATTAGAGCTCCACTGGAATGCAACTTGCAAATATCCAGTTGATGAAATTAATTATTTTCATTTGAAATTGTGGCATTACAGTTGCTCCTAAGGCCCAGCTGACCAGTGTTCAACTATTAGCTGGATAAACTGATGGAGTTGAAATGAGGGATGAACGTGCCTCTCACGGGTGGGAGTACACTTGCTGATGAAGATCCATAAGTGGAGGCATGGTCCAAATGGCGGAGTTATCCTTGGACATGGTCAACAACTGTGTGTGAAAGCAAACAGGGAAAACTGGTTAGAACAAAAAAAAATACACTGAAGAGCAGATAACCAAGCCCTGAGGACACCCTTGGGATCCATCATCAGCTTCAGCAAATTCCTGAGTAGTCCAGGGATTTAGAAGGTTGGCTGTTAGTCCTGTCATAGACGTGAGGTAATGGGGAAAGACCAATATCATAAAGTCTCAGTGGACCAAAAAAAAAAATAAAAAAATGAAAAGAAATTGCAGCATCATTCTTGGGGAAGACACTGATTAAGATTAATGCCTTCCTTTCCTCAGTCATATAAATACATAGTTTATTTATATCTCTCTGCATCTCATTTTGTCAGAACATATAAAGGACAGTCGCTATAATGTGAATGACCACAATAGTATACTCATACTAGGGATGTAAGTACCTAAGGTTTCTGGTTATATCCCAGATCCTAAAATCAGAAGTACAAATGACCATAACTCTATCCCTGGACAGCATGGTGATAACAGCATTAGTGACACTGTCTTGAGACTACCTTATTACTAATGACCCACTATTTGTGGCAACAACTTTGGGAGTCCCCTGATTGGATTAAGCGTGGAACCTCGATGATTAATTTATTCATTGTTGAAGCTGCAAATTTTATAACATCTGCAAACGCAAGTCTTTTATTAGGAGGAAGCAATGTAGTCTTAAGCTGGTTGCAGACTTGTGTGTTGTATTAAAGGTTATAGTCCAAATTTAATAAACACAGCTCTCACAAATAGTATCATTAAATGATGAATGTAAATGATTGTCAGTAAGCATGAGGCCAGTGTTATGCTAACTCATTCTTTCTAATGCAAGCAGGCTGGCAACAAAAGAGGACATTGCAAATTGCAAAAACATGTTGGCAGAGACAATTATGTAACTAGAGTTTTGTATCTACTTAACTAGTTAACAACTGCAAACAGTATGTAGAATGAGCCCTCAACTGCCCTACAGTTAAACAGATTAATCATCTCAAGAAATTCACTTTCATCTTGAAGAATCTCACAAAACAACAAGAAATGCAGAAAACCATAGCTGCACATGAAAATTTCAGTTCAGGACAAATAGCAGCCAAATTGGGCAGGCAGTGTAGAATCAATCATCCTTTTACCAGGTACCAAAAACCACAGTTGTCAAGATCAAAATCAGTAATAGTTAATTTCAAATAACTCCTTTGCTGTCTGTTCTCAACCCTGTTCGAGGAAGAAGAGATAACAGCAAAATTAAATTTACAAAACAGTTCTTAACCTAGGTGAAACAATGCAAATGCATAAAGAAATTCCATTTAGCTCTATAGGACTCCAGCAGGCTTATTACATGACATTGCAATATTATATCATCATTGTCCATATTATTTCAAGGAAATACATAAATACAGCTGCATGCACCTTGTACCAGCATATGCCATGGCAATATTAAAAAGGTACAAGGTACTATATGCATATCAAATGTGCAAATACTAATGCCAAATCTATGCACAGAAGCTACTCTGTGTCTTAATTATTGACTATCACTTCTAATGTGATATAAGGAGAGATGTTTTCCACAAAAAATATGCCTTATGGAACAAAGTATGTTTATTTATGGGGTGATAGATACTCTAAGCAATAGATCCTGTGGGTAGTCTTTATATTAAAAAAAAAAAAAAAAAAAAAAAAATTATGAACTTCATTCTCCAAGGCTCCATCCATCATTTGGCAGATTTTATTCAGAGAGGTTTATACCTTAGCCATACATTTCATACTTCAGAAGATATCACTGAAAATGCACATTTTAGAGCTAGAATTACAAAAAATGTTTATTCAGTGGCTCTCTTGTGTTGTTAGTAAATATATTATTAACACAGTAATATATGATTAAGAGTGAAAGAGATTTACTTTCTATCTTTCACCATGGTAGGAAAAGACCAAGAACATGTTCTAGAATATTCTCTAAATATCTCAAGTTTCATAGAAACTTAGCAATGCCCCCCCACCCCACATCTAGAACAACAATGGTAGTTTTTCTTTATTATGTTAAGGTGAATTATAATTGTCTGTAATCATTTTTTTGCCAAATACAGCTGAAACCCAGTTTGAATTATGCCTCAACAGAGATGTGATGATCCAACACTGAACCAGTAATCAAGGAGTCTCAATTGTCACCACTGGCAACAGTGGGGGATATACATTGGGAAGATGACAGGTACATACACAGTATTTCCGGGCGGAGATCTCTGCTTCAAGTGCAATTTCCCTTAAGAGCACACAAAGACCACAGGCTGTCTGGGGCTGGTTTCTCCCTCTTTCTCCAGATCCCTAATAAGACTCACCACTGGCACAGCTGTAGAGTTGAGGTCTCAGCTGAGTGACCAAGCCAAAACCTCCAGCACCCTCTCTATCCAACCAGTACTTTGTGTCCATCTCCAAGTAGCTGACACATACACTCTTTGAGGTTTGATTTATATGCACACATACCTCAGAAAGGCTGGCACAGGATTAATAGCTATGCCTCTTTTTGCCCAGACTATAAGGTAGTTATCACTGCCCCCAGCCAACTCCTTGTCGGCTACTTTAGGACCCTTAACAAAGGGTGTCCAATCTTAATCCGTAATGTTAATATTAATACAAATTGAAGTCTCACTAAGAGCAAGGCTATTAGGAGTGGCCTACACAGTGTCACCAAATAAATATGCAAGTACTCTCATAACTTAAATATCTCTACAAAGCTTAGCCACAATGAAAGGTTTAAATATATTTAATAATACATAATAAAATAACAAGACAGTAATAAATATATATGCACAGTGACATCAGAGTTCAAAACCACAGGAAATATTTAAAACAACATTGTAGGACAGTCTCAAATAAATGAAGAAAACATCTATGCTAAGCTTTACTATATTCCAGAATGAAACTACGATAATTACTATACCATAGTTAACTTACATAGAAGAGCAAGGCAGATGTGATAAATGGATCTTCTAGTTGTTGTCAGGGCTAAAACAGTATTCAGAATGCAGTGTCTCTCCCAGAGACTTTTTAAATTAATATCTCAAATATCACTGCTGGGATAGTTTGCAGAATGACATTTTTCTTGACATCTGACTCTATTCCAGATGAAATTCCCACTGCTGGAAGCCAGCAGTATTTAGCATCTACGTGTCAAAATACATAGATCTCAGATCTGTGGCAGATGCTGGAAGTCATAAAATGATTACTGCCATTCATGTTTTCAAAACTAGTAATTATTTCACCTTAGAGACAATACAGAAAACTCCCTAGTTTTAGACATTGTGTCTCCTTGCCACATTGGAACTGCAAAATATATCTTATTGTGTAGCCATAAACTAATTTAACTTCAGCTATTTTTCTGAAGTTTTGCCCAACTGAAATTAACCTCCTGTGTTCCAGTTTCCACTGTTAAAATATATATCCATTTACACAGTCACAATAGTGTATGTACATTTGTGTTCTCTTCCAGCAGGGCAAGCTGTGGATACATCTTTAAGCTCAACACTTTAAAAAATATCTTTTTTAACACACGTCTGTGCAGACTTTGATATGCACATGACATACAGTTCTAATACATTTGTAACACAAGCATCTTATCTAGATCATGTTGATATTAGCACATGACATATAATTATTTACAAAATTCCAGATAGCTGTGCTGGCAATATCTCCCTTGGTCACAAGAAGCAACTAAATTGTCCCAAGCTTTACAGAAATCACTGAACAAACTATCAGAGACACAGATTACTATATCATGAGAATATACTAATTTATACTTGGGGGTCGATCATTAGTGAATTAAGGAAAAGAGTAAAAGGTAAGGCAAGGCAGACTGACCTCAAGTAACTAATTCTATATAAAGTGTGTATGACATAGCTGTTGCTCTATGGATTTTAATGGCCTACTGTATAAGAAGCTGACAAACCAGGATAACTTCAACGGCACAAAATCATTAACAGACAATGATACATCAGCAGCCTTAAATGACTCCTTGAACCTATTGCTATGCCTAGGTTGACATATGCGATTTCTAAGTTTATCTATCATCTGAAATATGAGGATAGTGAGTAAAAGAAGCATTACTGTAATGCAGTGTCCCTTCTTAAAGCCATGCTGTTGATCTATCAACAAGCAATATGCTTTTAAGTTGGAAGTTTAATGCACTGCTACTAACAATTCTAGAATTTTGGTTAATAAATGTATAAAGGTAGAACAACAATGGTAGTTTTCCTTTATTATGTTAAAGTGAATTAGAGTTGTCTGTAATCATTATTTTTGCCAAATACAGCTGAAACCCAGTTTGAATTATGCCTCAACAGAGGTGTGATGACCCACCACTGGAACAGTAATCAAGGAGTCTCAATTGTCACCACTGGCAACAGTGGGGGATGTACACTGGGAGGATGACAGGTACATACACAGTATTTCCAGATGCAGATCTCTGCTTCAAATGCAATTTCCCTTAAGAGCACACAGAGACCATAGGCTGTCTGGGGCTGGTTTCTCCCTTTTTCTCCAGATCCCTAATAAGACTCGCCACTGGAACAGCTGTAGAGTTAAGGTCTTAGCTGAATGGCCAAGCCAAGACCTCCAGCACTCTCTCTGTCCAACCAGTACTTCGTGTCCATGCCCAAGTAGCTGACACATACACTCTTTTAGGTTTGATTTGTATGTGCACATACCTTAGAAATGCTGGCACAGGTTTAATAGCTATGCCCCCTTTTGCCCAGACTATAAAGTAGTTATCACTGCCACCAGCCAACTCCTTGTGAGCTACTTTAGGACCATTAACAAAGGGTGTCCAATCTTAATGTATAATGTTAATATTAATACAAATGGTAGTCTGACTAAGAGCAAGGCTATTAGGAGTGGCCTACATGCCTACCCAGTGTCACCAAATAAATATGCAAGTACTCTCAGAACTTAAATATCTCTACAAAGCTTAGCCACAATGAAAGGTTTAAATATATTTAATAATAAATAATAAAATAACAAGACAGTACTAAATATATATGCACAGTGACATCAGAATTCAAAATCACAGGAAATATTTAAAACAACATTGTAGGACAGTCTCAAATAAATAAAGAAAACATCTATGCTAAACTTTACTATATTCCAGAATGAATCTAAGAGAATTACTATGCCATAGTTAACTTACTTAGAAGAGCAAGGCAGATGTGGTAAATGGATCTTCTAGTTGTTGTCAGGTCCAAAACAGTATTCAGAATGCAGTGTCTCTCCCAGAGACTTTTTAAATTAATATCTCAAATATCACTGCTGGGATAGCTTGCAGAATGTCATTTTTCTTGTCATTTGACTCAATTCCAGATGAAATCCTCACTGCTGGTAGCTAGCAGTATTTAGCATCTATGTGTCAAAATACATAGATCTCAGATTTTTAGCAGATGCTGGAAGTCATAAAACAATTACTGCTGTTCATGTTTTCAAAACTGGTAATTATTTCACCTTAAAGACAATACAGAAAACTCCCTAGTTTTAGACATTGTGTCTCCTTGCCAGACTGAAACTGCAAAATATATTTTATTGCAAAGCATAAACTAATTTAACTTCAGCTATTTTTCTGAAGTTTTGCCCAACTGAAGTTAACCTCTTGTGTTCCAGTTTCCACTGTTAAAATATATATACATTTAAACAGTCACAATATTGTATGCACATTTGTGTTCTCTTCCAGCAGGGCACGCTGTGGATACATCTTTAAGCTCAATACTTTAAAAAATATATCTTTTTTAACACATGTCTATGCAGACTATTTTGATATGCACATGATATACAGTTCTAATACATTTGTAACACAAGCATCTTATCTAGATCATGTTGATATTAGCACATGACATATAATTATTTTCAAAATTCAAGATAGCTGTGCTGTCAGTATCTCCCTTGGTCACAAGAGGCACATAAATTGTCCCAAGCTTTACAGAAATCACTGAACAAACAATCAGATACACAGATTACTATATCATGAGAATGTACTAATTTATACATGGGGGTTGATCATTAGTGAATTAAGGAAAAGAGTAAAAGGTAAGACAAGTCAGACTGACCTCAAGTAACTATTTCTATATAAAGGGTGCATGACGTAGCTGTTGCTCTATGGATTTTAATGGCCTACTGTATAAGAAGCTGACAAACCAGGATAACTTCAACAGCACAAAATCATTAACAGACAATGATACATCAGCAGCCTTAAATGACTCCATGAACCTATTGTGTTGCCTAGGTTGACATATGCAATTTCTGAGTTCTTCTATCATCTGAAATATGAGGATAGTGAGTAAAAGAAGCATTATGGTAATGCAGTGTCCGAGCTAAAAGCCATGCTGTTGATCTGACAACAAGCAATATTCTTTTATGTTGGAAGTTTAATGCACTGCTGCTAACAATTCTAGAATTTTGGTTAATAAACGTATAAAGGTAGAACAACAATGGTAGTTTTCCTTTATTATGTTAAGATGAATTAGAGTTGTCTGTAATCATTTTGTTGTGCCAAATACAGCTGAAACCCAATTTGAATTATGCCTCAAGAGAGGTGTGATGACCCCACCACTGGACCAGTAAACAAGGAGTCTCAATCATCACCACTGGCAACAGTGGGGGACGTACACTGGGAGGATGACAGGTACATACACAGTATTTCCAGATGCAGATCTCTGCTTCAAGTGCAATTTCCCTTAAGAGCACACAGAGACCACAGGCTGTATGGGGCTAGTTTCTCCCTCTTTCTCCAGATCGCTAATAAGACTTGCCACTGGCACAGCTGCAGTGTTAAGGTCTCAGCTGAGTGGCCAAGCCAAGACCTCCAGCACCCTCTCTGTCCAACCAGTACTTCATGTCCATGCCCAAGTAGCTGACACACACAGTCTTTTAGGTTTGATTTGTATGCACACATACCTCAGAAAGGCTGGCACAGGTTTAATAGCTATGTCCCCTTTTGCCCAGACTATAAGGTAGTTATCACTGCCACCAGCCAACTCATTGTCAGCTACTTTAGGACCCTTAACAAAGGGTGTCCAATCTTAATGTGTAATGTTAATATTAATACAAATGGTAGTCTGACTAAGAGCAAGGCTATTAGGAGTGGCCCACACAGTGTCACCAAATAAATATGCAAGTACTCTCAGAACTTAAATAGCTCTACAAAGTTTAGCCACAATGAAATGTTTAAATATATTTAATAATAAAAAAATAACAGGACAGTACTAAATATATATGTACAGTGACATCAGAAATCAAAACCACAGGAAATATTTAAAACAACATTGTAGGACAGTCTCAAATAAATAAAGAAAACATCTATGCTAAGCTTTATTATATTCCAGAATGAATCTAAGAGAATTACTATACCATAGTTAACTTACTTAGAAGAGCAAGGCAGATGTGGTAAATGGATCTTCTAGTTGTTATCAGGTCCAAAACTGTATTCAGAATGCAGTGTCTCTCCCAGAGATTTCTTAAATTAATATCTCGAATATCACTGCTGGGATAGCTTGCAAAATGACATTTTTCTTGTCATCTGACTATTCCAGATGAAATCCCCACTGCTGGAAGTAGCAGTATTTAGCATCTACATGTCAAAATACACAGATCTCAGATATTTGGCAGATGCTGGAGGTCATAAAACAATTACTGCCATTCATGTTTTCAAAATTAGTAATTATTTCACCTTAGAGACAATACAGAAAACTCCCTAGTTTTAGACATTGTGTCTCCTTGCCGCATTGAAACTGCAAAATATATTTTATTGCATAGCCGTAAACTAATTTAACTTCAGCTATATTTCTGAAGTTTTACCCAACTGAAATTAACCTCCTGTGTTCCAGTTTCCACTGTTAAAATATATATACATTTAAACAGTCACAATAACATATGTACATTTCTGTTCTTTTCCAGCAGGGCACACTGGATACATCTTTAAGCTCAATAAGTTAAAAAATACCTTTTTTAACACACATCTGTACAGACTACTTTGATATGCACATGACATACAGTTCTAATACATTTGTAACACAAGCATCTTATCTAGATCATGTTGATATTCACACATGACATATAATTATTTACAAAATTCCAGAACCTATTGCTTTGCCTAGGTTGACATATGCGATTTCTGAGTTCTTCTAAGATCTGAAATATGAGAATAGTGAGTAAAAGAAGCATTATGGTAATGCAGTGTCCCTTTTTAAAGCCATGCTGTTGATCTATCAACAAGCAATATGCTTTTAAGTTGGAAGTTTAATG
>NC_056735.1:439959985-439980311 GCF_019279795.1 Protopterus annectens | reverse complement strand
GGGGGACCACCACAGTGGCAGTACAGTATAGACATACAGTTGACATCCACCTCTGCTGTTCAGTGGACACTACAATGGGGGGGGTGACACTACTGTGTACATTGCACATGTGTTTACACACGGCCCTGCCGGACATCATTGTTGCACACATTGCACCTGCTACAGAACGTTTGGACACGGTTACTTGCTGTTCCCTCCATTTCACCTATTCTGCTACTACTCTGTCCCATATGTGCAGGCCATACATATCCTGTTTATGTACATAACATTAGGCCATCCCTCCATCATGCATGCTATGCCTGTGATACTGTATATGATTTCTGAACATATCCATCATGACAGCTTTGTATTACACATAATTGACATAGTCACCCCTACTGCGAGGCATACGTGCACGCCGTATGCACATTCCATATGACATCGACGGTATATGCCCATACACATGTGTGCTGTGACACTATACATACATGTCCTATCCCTGCTGTGGCACTTCATTGTTGGATATCCACTGCCAGCATCAGCGTGGTGGTGGCATTGTTCTGTGTTTGAAATCCCTATGGTGGACCTGGGGTAGGGTTACCACCTGTCCCACTTTGCAAGGGACAGTCCTCTTGGGCAGTTGTGTCCTGACAAAACATATTACAAATGGCAAATGTCCTGAGATTGTAGGACATAATTATGTCCCATTTTTTATGTAATAGTTGCATAACATAGTTATTTATGTATGTAAAATTCCTAAATGTTACAAGAAACACAATAAGCAACTAAACTGCTACAAGAATACGCTTTTATTTAGGCAAAAGAGTAAAGTTCTACCCTTTGTACTGACCATGGGTATGTGTCCGCCTGTAACATCTGATGTGTGTCCCAAAAATGACCCACTTTGGCCATTTGAAAAGGTGGCAAGCCTAACCTGGGGTTATCCCGGGTGTGTACATGTTGTCCCACTGCTGTGCACACGTTGTCCACAGTCGTTGGTATGCGGCGCGGCTTAGCATTACATAACCAACTTTCACCACTCTCTGCCTGATGGACAGGTATCTTTACTTACACACACCGTTCACATATTGTACAGATTCGTCATACGTATCATGCGTTACACAACAGTACATCTCGTGGGTTCGACATAACTTTCCGGCCTTTGGTTCTGTATTCCTCAGTACTTGCTTGCTACTCCTTCTTTTGTATTCGGTATTTGTTCGTTATGAACATACGGTTTGAATATCCAGGGAGTCTTCCTTATATTCGTCGTCACCTGAGGCATGTGGGTTCATCACGCCAATAGCTGTTCTTCGGTGTGTACTTATGCGCATATCACCGGTGATCCCCCTCCATTCGTATGTTACGCGCCGGCACTAGGCCATGGTTCATTCCTCGTGTGGCCGTTGGTTATTTGCAATACCTTCGTGGGGATGGTATGTATTGTATCATGTTTGTGTGACTGCATCCGCTATGTGTGGTGTCAGGTACATTTCGCTGTGGTGTTAGCCGTGGATTGTGTGTGTTGGGTATGGTATTCTGTTCGACATGTGGGTCTCCGTGTCCTGGCGGCGTCTGTCGATGGCGTTGTGCATTCAGATGTGTAACATAGCTGTTATATTCCTGTACACAACGGATGCAAGGATGCATCAGCTGCTGCTAGTGTTTCCCACGCGGCTTGTTGCGGGTATGCCGCTGTCATTGACTGCCTGTATGTTTTGCTACGGTTTTGGCTGTTATCCCTTTGATATGTGCGATGGGGTATATCTGTGGATGTGGGTGACGGGTACGGGGTGTGGGTCTTGCATTTATACATACAAGATATGCTTGTGTGTGTGCTCCATCCCTGCTTGGGGAGCTGCAGGTTAACTGTCTGTTGTTCTGGGAATGTTTGTTTTGTTGATGTCGTGTGGTGTCGGTATCACCTGCAAGTTTGCTTCCTGCACGTATTCCTCCTTCACATCGGTTATATATCTGCGGATGTTCGTCCGTGCCTACTATCCATTGGCATTTTGTCACTGATAGTTACGGTGATTGTGGTCCTGTACTTGGGACGGCCTGTATGCTACCGGTTGCCTCCTATTCGTGTGGTGCTTGCTTACTTAACGGTCGTGGAACACATAGCGGGATTTACGGGACCGTAGGTGGCCACGATCGGTGCTGGGATAGCACATGTGTATTTTCGCCGTACATGCCTGATGCTGTGTAACGTTGCCGAAGTATCGTGTTGAGTCTACCATATGGCCGCCATACATACGGTCATGGTTTGTACATGCGTCCTTTGCATCTCCTGTTGGCTATGGTCCTGTGGTACATTCTGGGACATTTCCGCTTTGCATCGTTTTACGTCGCCACGCGCCTAGCCACTGAGGAGATGTCAGTACTACTTTGTGGGTACTGCTGTACATACGGCTATGGTTCCTGTACTGTATGCCTATGCATGTTATTACACTCCGCCTGTGACATGTCACCTACATACACATTTTACAGTGGCACACACATTACACACACACAGCGGAACACACGACAACCTCACCTCACACATACACATATTGCCGCCATAGCTCTCAACCTTCCATTTCCAAAATGAGGAACACACACATTCATAATGTGGTACAAATGGGCAAAATGTGGAACACATACTAATGGCTTACTAACAACTTCAGCTAAGAAGGTCATAGGATGGTTAAAATATGCTGATTTACTTACAAAGAAGAACCTTTAATGAATTACTATGATTAATTTCTATTTACCAGGATTTCATTTAAATACATTCCTAACAATGAATGTGTGACAGACTATTTCAATGTGGAACTTTGAGGAACTTCAAGGAACATGAACTGTTTTAGACCCCAAATGAGGTATGTTCCTCATAATGACGTACACTTGACAGGTATGATTGCCGCTTTCGCACCGACGGTTGCACACAGTACCTACGTTGGCCGCATCGCCGGCGGCGGTGTGTACCTCCGCACTCATATCCTATGGATATGACACACACATATCCCGTTACTGTACCATGGCCTGGCGATCATCCCGACCCGCGGATATGTATTGATGCAGGTTGACATTTCCATGACTGGCGTTCCCTGCTCTGCCCACCCTCCCGGATGATCGGGTTGTCGTTCACTATGTTTACTATGTGGGGATTTTGCGTCTTACTTATCTGTAAACTTGCATCCCTGGGTTCCATATTAACCTGTTGTACTTTATATCTGTGTATGTGTACATATATTTCTATGTGTGTAATGATATCTATTTCCGTATCTGTGTATGCACATAAGTACATATGTAGTCGACTTGCAGCGAAAGTGGCAGCATACGGCTACGCCGTCTGCTGTAGAACCGGCGTGCGGTTGAGGTGTTGGCGTTCCATGCTCTGCTGGCTATTGGGTGTGCAGTGTTTGGGTGGTGCCTTTGTTGGAGTCACACATAGGTCCGCACATACGGTACACATTACGGGCGGACATGTTTGTGTGGCGTCCATTTCACTGTGTGTGCAGGTAAGGAGGTGTCAGTCCATGGGGCCTACGCTGTCAAAGTATGTGCTATGCGTTCCCTCTTTGCCAGGGCGTAGGCATATTGGGTACACCTCTGTCTACCTACTGGGGCTGGCACAGTGTGTTCATGGCGCTGAACGCCCTGTGCCTGTGCTTGCCTTGGCAGTTGTGGCGGGCTTGGTGGCCCTACACCATTATGTCCCTGCAGCAGCTGTTTCCGCAGAATCATATTGTGTAGCATACAACATACTATGAATATGTGGGCACATGTGCCTGGAGAGTACTGCAAGGCTCCACCGGATGTATCCAAGCACCGGAACCATGATTTCACCATCCCAAACACACGCTCTATGATTATTCTGGTTTGTGCGTGTGCCTCATTATGGCGTTCTTGCATGTGTGTGTGTGCATTTCTGATGGGTGTCATCATCCACGGCTCCAGTGCATAGCCAGCATCCCCCACAAGGTGACCTTGTGTGATGTCCTCTGGCGAATACCTGATACAGCTGTGAGGCATGCCAGATATGGGAGTCGTTGTAGCTTCCAGGGCTGCCAGCACACACATCCATGATAATGCCCTGCGCATTGCACATGACCTGGAAATTGATGGAGGGGTATCCCTTGCGGTTTATGTAGCGTCTACCCTGCTCCCCGGGCGGTGACTTGATTTCTATGTGCGTACAGTCTATCGCACCCAGTACCTCCGGGTATTGTGCCACACGGTGGAAGTGGCGCATATTGCTAGCCAACTCCTCCTGAGATCTGGGGAAGTTTATATACTCATGGGCATGTCGTAACATGGCATCCAGGAACTGGTGTAGTACCCTGGATGCTGATGCCTGTGAGATACCCACTATATCCCCGGTTGGTCTTTGAAAGGTACCTGTAGCCAGTATTCGCAAGCTCACACATACCTTTGTGTCCACTGGGATGGGCTGCCCTCTGTTGTCTCTTGTTCTCAGGCGTGGCCGGCACAGCTCCACTATTTGCTGTAACGTGTCCCTGTCCACCCTGTAACGCTCTACTATCTCCAGGTCTTGCAGCCCCTGGTAGGTCACCCTTGGTCTGAACACTCTCCTTCTCCTATGAGGCCTACGGTAGTTGTCGGCACCCTCCTCCACAACTCCGGCTGTCTCTGACACATACCTATGCATCACGGCCACGGCGGCACCCAACATATACATATTAAAAGTTCCCCGTGTGTTTACACCCTACGGTGCGGCATTTGGGAAATCGCGCTGTGTGTTGTGTGCATTCACACTTTATACTGTTGTGCTGTATACCCGGTGATGTCATTGGGTGTGTCTGTGCAGCCGTATCTGTGGATTATCTTCGGTGTTTTACCGTTGCAACTGCAACGGTATTGCCTTTAGTGTTACATTACAGTTGCCTGCATTGGCTTAGCTTTGCATCTTACATTACTGTTTGTGCACGTTGCACCTACTATTACCTGCAGTGCATCCTGCATGGCATGATGCATTTTGTCTGCCGCCGCCATTATGCTACCTCTGTACTTGGCTGTACTATTTCGGTTCTTTGATCTTTGCATTTCTACTACATCCCCTACTATCTTTGCATTCCTATGTCTCCCCTTTCCCGTTTTGCGGGAGTCTGCATGCAGAGTTGTCAGCTGCCGCTGTCTGCCCTTCCTGGATTGATTGGTGTTGATTGCTCATTACGGCTCCAATTACACTGCTTCCGCATTTCCTCATATTCTCCGCATTACCTTCCTATATCCGTGGTTGTTGACGAGGAGGCCGTCACATGACTGGGTTGGGGAACGTAGTCATCCTCGTGCACATGCATCTGTGCGCGCATTATGTACTCTCAGCGATCTATTTCCTCACAGGTTGATCCTAATGCTATGATGTGCATTGTACAGCCCACGTTTGCTGTCCTCCAATGTGCTTCCCCCTGCAGTCGCACACCCTCTGCGATTGACATGTATTCCGTGTAGGCCACCGGTATACCGCTGCGCCTGCTTGCTCCATCCTTACACCGGCGCCGGTTTTGCGATTCACTATTATCTGCCTCATTTGCATGGCATTGACTGCTAATATATGGTTACGGCGCCGAACACTGCCGCCACTCCTTGACAACCCTTGCGCTGGGGTTGAGGCTTTCCATACATACTATGGTGTGTGGTGGCTGTGCATCTGATGTGTATTATACTGCTCTTTTAGGACATTCTCATATTATTTCATTGTTTTGCACCTTCTGTGCACATATCCGGGGGTCCTGCTGTAGTTTCTGCATAACATTTATGTCATTATTTACAGTTTGTGCATGTTTTCTTTGGACATTCTCGGTGCCTTTCGCCATTGGCATATTGCACCTGTATGATACCTGACGTTGACAGCCTTCCATTACTCCTTGGTCATGTTTGGGTAAATGTAAACCGCTTTTTTGGTTTACATTGCCGCGTTACTACGCCTGCCCAACTTCGTGGATCGCTATTTGCCTTCATTTGCATGGTGCAATACCGCACACAGTGTGTTTAGCATACCTACGCCGGGGGCGGCGCAGGTCAGGCGCACGCCGGTAGTGCACGTGGGATTGGTTCATACATGAATCGCTCGGTGGCCATATTTGGCTTTATAACGCCGACGCTATGTGGGCGCCTGGCGCAAGGTTCATGAATCCCGGGGTTGGTCTATAATTAGCCATACCTGTTCTAGCTCACTTACTCTCTTTTATTATAATTATTTGGTCATGCTTCATACCTTCTGGTATCATTTTCCTGTTGCATATCCGACCTTAATGGTCTACTAAAACTTGAACAACTTACTTATTTCCCCATTTGTAGACTCCTAGTAGAATTTCCCCTGTGCGTGGAGTCTTGCATTTTTTATATATACTGAATAGCTATCTGAACTTCCTGTAATGTACTAGGTCTATTTAATCTGCACTTATCCTTCTCACTTACTAACTTAACAGGCTTTGCATTTTGGAAACACTCTCCTATTCATCCTGTGTCAAACGTTTGACATACTTTAAAATATCATCTAAAAGCTGCTCTTACTGGTAACAGTGAAGTTATCTGTCCTTTACCATTCTTTGCACTATGCACATACTGTTCTCTCTGATTTTCTTTGCATGCCTATTCGATATGTTTCTTACTCCAGTCCCATTACAGCCGCCAACAGTCACTTCTAGTTGTACATTCTATCGATGCTTGTGATATTGTTAAATTCTCCAGCTCATCCTTTGAAAAGTGCATCTCATTCATCAGAAGTGGTCTGTTATTTTTGTTTCTTAAGAATGCCTCCTGCAATTCTTTCAGCCTTCCTCATGTTTTCCTGTACTTTGCCTGCCATTATCCATCTATTTTCCTTCCTCTGCCATTATATGCACCTTTAGTACATGTCATGCTTCTCCTCTTCCTTATCGGCTATCACACCCTCAACTCATCTTGTTGTTTCTTTTGTGTCTTTGTTCTCCACATACAGCAAGCCATTTTTGATGTGTTTGTTCTATCCTTCTCTCTAAAACTTTATGGTTCACATTTCCAATGCTTTTCCACTACTTCTGTATTGTAGTGTTTGCACGAACCACAATGCAACAGTCTTGCTACAATTTGTGCCTCTCTGTATACAGGCCCTCTAATCACACCCAGAAACATGATGTGGGACTGTTTCCAGTTCTATTTTACAGAACCTGCATTTGTCTGCTTCTCCCACATGTTCAATTGACTACTATGTAAGCCAATGTATACCTACGGCACTATCCTGGGTTGTCATTATTAGCTTTTCATCATTTGGTTTCAGTTCACCTTTCCTTAACCATTACTGCATCATATCTTGGTCAACATTAGTTTGTTCCAGAAGATGTCTATACTCTATACTTACAACTATATTTGTGAACTTTCTAATATTTTCCTTCTCATCTGATCCTCATATTCTTTATTTTGCATTTTTGCACATTCAGCTACTGTTTGATTTTTGTCTACTTCTGGACTGATTTCTATTTCCTCTTTATTTTGAAATGCTTTTGCTAAACTAAGCAAAGATATCATCTTAGGTTTTTTCTCCTCATATTTTAAAGCATTCACATTGTTTGGAACCGATGAGATCAGCAGATATGTATTGAAGCCCACAAGTTCAAATCTAAGTATGTAATACATTTTGAAGAGGACCATACCTCCTTTGGAATGGGCTCTTATCAGATAACCGAAGACAGATTTTGTCGAATGCGTCTTGGTCAAACATGAAATGTCAAAAAGGAAAAATGACGAAGTGGCATATAAGCAAATTCTTTCCCTGGAAAGAAGTCACTTGGCCGCTTCATCACTTTGCCATTTTCGGCACTGTAGTGCGATCTTGGAAATGGTATATTTAAGTAAGGGGGCATTAGGGGGGTGGGAGTGAAGCCCCCCACTTTATGCAATGTTATAATGTCTTTTTTTTTTTTTTTTTTTTGGGAACAGCAATTTTTTCCCCTGGGAAAAAAAATCACTGTTCTGGTTGTTCGATGTCTTGTGGATTCAAACTTTAGAGTTCGATATAACAACATTCGATCATTTGATCGTTCGTTGTTATAATATAGACCCTTTGGAACAAGGAATGTATAATCTTGGTATACCCTGATTTTCAGATATCATTTGAAAAGCATGAATCATTTTTCATGTGTTCAAGTCCAATTGATCTAATACTTTTGGGGCTAGTTAATCACCCTAAACTATAAGTTGGAGCAATGAGAGCAAACTGATTTGTAGCATGGACCTTATTCCTATGTATCAAGGCAGTTTTCAGTATTTGTTGAGCTTTATTCTCATTTGTTCATGTTTTATTGCTGATCTTCATCTATACAAAAATATGTATATGCTGCCTCCTGCGTAACTTCCTTAATATCACATTCCTGGCCAAGATTAATATTTTCTTGGCTTTGGAGATTTCCTTTTCTAAATGCTGCTTTTGCTCATTTATCAAGATCAAATGTCATTTTTATATCACCTGAGAATGTTTTTTTTTTTACATTTTGTAGTTGTGCTTTTATCCCCTTGCCTGATAACTATACAGTTCTAAGTCAGACACAAAAAGAGTATGGGATTTTTGGTTTCTGGAAGCCAAATTTTAACCATAGCTTAATCTGTTAAGTAAACAGCTTAATATGTTACAGCCAAGGTAAAACAGTATCAGTGATAGCGCCTTACCCTAGCACATCTCCCTTTGAAATTTTTATTCCTGGGATACTAATTTTTCCCTTTGTCAAGGCTCAACAGCAAAGTGGTTTCCCTCTGTTTTATGGTAACTGTAATGTTGCTGGCCGATATAGGGCATATAATATACATCTGTAAGCATTCCTTTTCCCATAAATGTCGTATGCTGTCAAATGCTTTTTTGTAATTTATCCATGTCATAGCTAGATTTCCATTTTTACAAGTCACTTTTACAAGTCTCTATCATGGGTTTATTTAGAAACAAATAAGCAATTGTTCCATATCACTTCCTTTTTTTGCCTTTATTGTTCTATTTGCCATAAATTTTGTTGTTGTGTCTTTCGTTTTTTCTCGGTTAGGGGTTGCCACAGCGGAACTCTGGTCCGCTAATGATTGGCAGTAGATTTTTACATGCCGAGTTGCCGGCCCTGACACACAACTTTCAATGAAGGTACACCCATTCATGCCTGTCTCCACACAGAAGATGCTCTAACTGAGAATCGAATAGGACAACGTCTTACTGTGAGGTGACAATGCTACCGCAGCACCACCACCGCAGTCATATTTGCCATAACTGATTTTCCTAAATGACTATAAACCCTTTGTGCATCAACCAATATATCATTTATGTAGTGTCAGGAGTAAAGTTATTAGTCTATAGTTCTTAGGATGGCATTGAGGTTCACTCTTAAGGAGGAATATTACTTTTTCTGTTGTTATCCATGTTGGTATCTGTTTAGGATGCATATGTATGAAATTGCAACATATAAATATTTCTGTAAAAATGCTGATAGTGTTAGCCAGAAGTCAACTACTGTATCTGGGACTGAGGTTTTTCAGATAGGAACTTTTCTACTTCATCCCATTTCATATCTTCTATGTTGGAGGTCCTTATCATGTCAATGTCTGCATAGAGGCTGCTGTGCCTACCAGACATAAGTCCAGAACTAGCCCAAGAAACAAACTGCCCTGGTGACATCCCAAATTAAACAGTATATATAACAAGAGAAAAATATTATGGCAAACATCAGGAAGGGTATCTCCCATAAACATAGAATCTGTCCCATTAAAATAAATAGGCAACTAAGAAGGCTATTTAGGTCAAGCAATAAGAACTTTGTGGTTAAAATAGCCTCCCAAGTAAAAGAAAACCATAAGGCCTTCTACAGCTATGTCAGAAACATCAAGGGCAGCACACAGCAATGTTCTAAACTAGTGGGAAATGGTGACACATTCACTGAGCCTGGTGATATAAAGGACCTGTTAGTGGCAAATTTAGTTTCAACTTTGCCCTGATCTCACCCCCAAACATCCCCTGAAAAAGACCCTTAAATATACCCCCTCCAAATACAATTAGGGAGCATGTACTGACTGCACTCACCGAAGCCAAGAACAAAGCCTCAGTGGGTCCCAGTAACATCCTATGAAGTTTTCTGAATAGTCTAAAATATGACTTATCAGGTGCCCTGGAGTCATTATTTAACTATATTCTTAAAACAGGGTTTGTGTCACATGAATGGAGGACTGCAATGGCCATCCCTTTTCTTAGCTAAGGGAGGACCTTCCAAAGATCCTACAGACCCATTAGTCTGACTAGCCTTATTTGCAAAGCCATGGAAAGAACTATCATGAAAATTATTATCAAGGACATAGGAGACCTCCAGGCACTGAGTCTATCCCACTTTATCTTTGTCAAAGGAAGGGAATGCTTAGTGAATCTGGTAGATTTCTTTAAAAAGGTCACTAGGGCAATGGATGAAGGGAAAAATGTGCATACTACCAACTTAGATCAGGCTAAAGAATTTGATGCAATACCCCACTCAGACATTGTCAACAGACTTATGGAAGTAGGTATAAACACATGTATTACACCCTGGATAGCTAGCTGGCTCTCTGATAAGACCCAGGTGGTTAGAATCAGTGAGGCCACCTCCTCAAAGAGGCTAGTCAGTAGTGGATTACCCAGGGTTCTGTGCTGGACCAATTCCCTCTTTGGCATCTACTTCTCCAGTGCCAATTTTAGTGTCAAAGGCTTCCGGCTGACCATATTTGCAGATGACTGCAAATTGGGTTCAGTCATTAAATCACTCATTTGAACACCCTTCAGGAAGGTCTTATACAGACAAACAACTGGTGCCAAAGCCATGGCTTAAATCTAAATACAAAAAATGCAACACAGTACCTTTTGGGATGTTTACTGCCCCAGGTAACTACATCATCAATAAAACACCCTTTAAAGTTGATCTACTAGTCAGGGATTTGGGAACTTATATAGGTAGCAACCTAGCTTTGTCCAAGATAATAAGAAAATCCTGCTATATTGCTCAACTTATAAGCAAGGGCATGGCATCTCAGTTTGGAGAGGTCATCATACCACTGTACTTGTCCCTCATTAGACCCATCATAGAGTTATAATACACCCCTTCGGTATGTACTTGACCAGACACATGCAGCAACTGGAAAATTCTCAAAGTTTACTCACAAAAAGAATACAGAGAGTAAGCACAATGCCTTGTACTAATTACATCAAAGATCTGTCTCTTTACTTGGTATCATTCAGACTTCAGAGAGGTGATCTTTGCCTGGCATACATGGCATTCCTGGATCCTGTTTTAATTAACCTTTTGCATATCCGTAAAACAAACAGCATCTGAACTACTAGATTAAAATACCTAAATTTTACTTGTGACATAAATAGGGCAGTCAGTAAATCACCACCTATATAAATCAATTTTGTAGGTCACATTTTGTTTGTATGGCTACACTTATAAGGGCCCTAGTGATTGTTAGTCCAGTGTGTACCTTGAAACTATTTCTTTTACTTCTTCTATCCAGTTAGCATATTTGTTATGTTCAACAAGGTCTTTACATTTTTTTTCTTCAGAATATGTCTATTTCTTCTTTTCCTGGTGGTGTTTCTATTCCTTTTGCTTTGTTTGCAGATTTTCTATAAAGCATTTTTGGTTCATCAATAAATTGTTTATTTTGTCCTTTCCCTTTATATTTATCTGTATACCTTCAATGTTTTTTCTAATTGTGTTGATATTTTCAGTTTGCTATTGGAAATAGTGCATGGTGGATTGCTGTATGTTTTTACATTCTGTGTTGATTTAACCAAACCTATATTTCTAAGATTTTTGATGAGCTGTTCCTTTTTCTGTGTTCTTCTAACAGTGATACTTCTTGTATTAGTTGTTTTGTAGTTTTTTCACTCTTTGATGCTTCCATGGTAGTTGCCCACTTGTTTTCATCCTTTCCTTTGTTACTCTACATTTTTGTGGTAACACTTTATCCATTATTAGTTTAGCTGTGCAATAGTAATTTATTTCTTTTACATCAAATCAGTTTCTCTTAAAAGTCCTGATTACTGTGTTCATCTGTTTTACCAGTCTTCTAACATTTTGGGACTTAATTTTCTTTCTACAATCTATTTAATTTATATATCTTAATATGTCTATCCATCTCTGTTAAATGAAGCAGGTCTTCCCTTAGATTGCTTTCTTCTGGGTTGATAGCATTCCTGTGTATCTTCAAAGAGGGTGCCAGAAAATCCTGTTGTGACATATCCCTCTTTGGTTGCGTCCTGTTTCATCTGATATTCTTCTATATGTGTTCCCATTGACCTATCATGCCACAACATTACCTGTTTCAGGTTTGGCATTGTCTCCTGCTCCTACCCTGGTTGTGCAACTTCAACTGAACTTACAAGTGAGTTTCCTGCAGCAAGCTCTAAAGCATCACTCCATGGGAGGCCTTCTTCAGAAGCATCCCACTCCTTCTGTTGTTCCTATCTCTAGGGACCCACCAACAGCAATAGTTAGGAAATATCTTTAATTAGCCTAGACCTAGATATTACCCTGCTGGTCTTATTTAATTAAAGTTTTAGAAATATGCAGATTTCCAAGTACTGTTACTCTTAGTAATCATCTTTTTTTTTTCAGACTTCATTTTCTTATTTTAAACTTTAATGTTTCATTTCTCAAGCAATGAAAAAAGGAAGGGCATGAAACAAGGCTTTCCCTTGTCTTCTTCATTACTCGTTTTGCCAATTGAGCCTTTAGCCTATTATGTAAAATGTTATAACCATATAGTAAGATTTTAAATAAATTATCAGTATACTTCCAGAATGCAAATAGTTGTTGATAATATACTGTTAGCAACAATTAACACAGATTCTTCACTAATGCCTATAAAAATCATTAAAATATTTTGAATTTGCATCAAAGTTCAGTGATAATAAAACTGATGCTTTATTAGCAAACAGTCAACATGCATATGTCTTGTCAGGTACATGCTGTAGGGAGTATTATACTTAATGATGGCTCTGATAAAGGCCGAATAAAGTGGCACTATGATTTCCTTGGACCTGAATACCATGCTCTTACTTATAAGCTGGCAACACAGAATGATTTTCTAACTGCTTTAGCCATACGTTGGTTAAAGGACAAATTACTGACTACATATGTTCTCAGAACCCTGACTAATAGATCAGCTTTTGGGAGTGTCTTATATATAGACCAATAAGGCTAGGTGGTCATTTTCCCAAATGGCAAACTCTTAAAAAATATCTTAGTTTTCTAAACCATCTCAAAATAAAAGGTGCGTGTGAGAGAGAGAAAAAAATTAATACTTATCAGAAATGTATAAAGTAATTGAGAACTGTAAATTTCATATTAAAGATTTTCGTATTCATATTTTCATATTAAAAATTCCATAACAAATTTCATATCAATCATTCTTTGTTGGTGTCCCTAAAGATCAGTATTCGTCCCCCTTCTATTTAATATTTTTGTAAATAAACTTCATACTGCTACAACATATGCTACATGCCGACAGTTTAACCCATATCTGCTCTGTCCCACCCATAACAAAATTGCAAGAAATCACTCAAAAATCATTCACTGACATTGAAATATGGCTAAAAACATCTTACTTATGCTATTCACTCCAAAACAACAGCTTAACCACAAACATACATTTCATACTACTGCAAGTAATAACATGAAAATAAAAAACATAACCCAAACTAAACTACTGAGAATCATAATAAATGACAGTCTCAGATATGATTATTACATACTTCATTACATCAAAAAAGCTCACCATACCTCTCAACTGTCCATATATTTGCAGAATGTCCAGATATTTGCCTCATATTCTTGGTCTGTTGATCATAAAATCTGTGTTTTCCTGAACAAATCACTGGGATGATCTAAGGATTAAAGTCACTAAATAATTACATATACTTGAGTTTCAGACTTCATATACTTCAGAAAATGCATGCTAACATAAATCCTATTATTGCAGCAAGTTTCTAAGTTTATAAGAGCAATATTTAAAATGAGTCCGTATTTTTGGGAATTTGTCCCCCATTATGTCAGGCTTTGTCCAGATTTTTTGCGCTAAGAGGTTGAGAGGTATGAAGCTCACCAAAAACTTGACTCCCCTCTATAGGGCTAAACACAACCTGACAGATCAAGCAAGTACTACCTTAGCAGCAATATGCCTCCTTCCTTCTCTAGTATATAATTCCCCTATTCTTACAGATATTAACATATGTATAAAACTAAACAAGTCTCCTGCTACTACAAAATAGCCAGATTTGCAACCCACAAGCCTTATAAACACACCACTGCCTTGCATTAAAACCATAAACCTGGCTTGAACTCCCAAACTACATTACATACTCACAAGTAATCATTGCTCACAGCCTGTTGGACTCTCCAGACAAATGCCCAGCATTACAAAATACTTTATTGTACTATCCCACTAGAGACCTTTGCTCTAGCAATAAACTTTTGCTATGTATCAGTAAGACATTCAACACTGCTGGAGGCTCTCTCTACTCTCATTATATATCAAAACTCTGGAAAGAATTCCCACACAGTTAAAAAAGAAAACTTAAATAGTTTCAAAACTTTGCTTAAATAGCACCTATGCCTGCTTACCTGGAGAGCTTTATTTAGATTACTTTGCCCAACTCTTGCAGCCACTTTGCTTCCCAGTCTTTTTGTATCGTATCGCTCCTTCTCACACTGCACTAATTTCCTAACCTCTTAATTTTTCTCCTTTCCTCACATCATACCACTAACTGCAATTCTCCTTCTCTCCATTTATCTTCCTACTCATTTCCACAACCTGCCCTATACTATCTCTCTTATTTTTTAAGCTAGATTCTGCTTGTCTGTCTGTAAATTATTACTAAACTCAAGAACACCACATTTTGATCTTTTCCCTGCAACCATCCTGCTATAAATACATTAATTATTACTGTATGTTATTTCTCTCTTCAATAATTATCCAATTTATTTTACTTTCTCTCTTTTTTGTATTCAAATGTTATGTCCATGTAAGAAACATTTTAAAATCATGTAAATAAGTTCATTTTTAGATGATTTATCCTGAAATTATAAATGTATGTCATACGTAGTTTAACTGTGGAAGTTTTCTCCCTGGGCCTTAGTTGAAAGTGAGTTTTGCCCAGTCAGACTTTTCCCAGTCAACAAAGACAAACAAATAAATAAATACAGATAACTATTTGGAAAATGCTCTCCAAATGACTGTCTCTATATTAACTACAATAAACAAATGTGATTTTAATATCCTCAAAAACACACACACACACACACACACACACACACACACACACACACACACACTTTGGTTGCTTTATTTTGGAGATTATTTCACAATTTTTACATAGATCCTAGATTACTCCATATAAAATTGGAACTATATACAAAAATAAGTTTTTGGTTGTTGGAGATAGAAATTGTTAATCAAAGCCGATTGGTAATATAAGTTTATGATTGCAGAGGTATGCTACCTTTCTGGGGAAAACATCAATCGTCCTACAAGCATTGAGGTCTGATAAACTCATATTAACTAAATGTTTTGTGTTACTTCATGCTCCAGTTCCCAGATGTTTACCCAAATCTCAGTCCTCATTTATCTGGAGCTTTTTGACAATAACAAGGTGAGTGATTACAACAATCTACAAAAATGAGATTATAACTTCATTTACAGAATTTATAAATCTTGTCTCTGCTGTGTGCCATAAAGAAATGTCTAATGTTAAGATGAAAACAAAATAACGCAGAATATAATTATGGGATAATACTGACCTCATTAATAGAGAAATACTAATCTTTGTTCTCGGATATGTTTTAAGCTGCTTAATGAAGTTTAGTAATATATAGAGCAAGAACTGATGTCGACACTTGTGCAAAAAGTTATTCATTTTATTATGTTAATATGTTTTTCTTGTGCATAAAACCTCAACAAAATATAAAAAAGGAAGTGGAATTGCCAGGCCTCAGAATTATCTGGGAACTACTGACAACTTGTTCATAAATTGGAATCAATAGTATGTTCTCTTACAGATTTACAAAAAGAGATACAGCCTCTTAAAGTAAAATGGGCAGTAGAGGCAAATAATGCTTTTAAACCATTGAAGGAAGCATTATGTTCAGAACCCATATTAGCACTTTTGTCATTAAATATGTTATCCTGTACATGGGCTTTCCAATGGTCACACAGCATGTTCCCCTGAGTGGATAACCAAACAAATGGATGGGGATACTAAGCTCTGTTAGTGGGTGCTTTCATTACAGTCTTTTGGATTCACTGTCAAAAATCATTGAAGCTTGACCTCCCACAATGCAAATGCCCTGTTTGTGGCAGTTGATATTGATGGACTGAAAGTTTTGGGAGATCAGTGCAGGACGTTGTGTATTTCACACTTGAGTATGTTAAAACTCTATATAAAATGCCATGCAAACAAAATTGTAAATAGCACTGAGACAGGATATGTTAAAATTATTTTATATGAGCAGAAATCATGAGGTACTGAGATGTATGCACCTCCAGGTAGATGTGACAGTACTTTTTCTGATTCAGCAAATGCTCCATCATGGTGCTGAGCCTCACCACAAGGGCATGTAGCACAGTGAAGTGCTGGTCATACAGATCTGCTGAATGCTGATGAGGCATTCTGAGGAGACACATATGCTAATTAGCCATGGTCTCTCTCTCCAGAACCACCACTAGGTAGGCATCTACACGACCAGGCAATTCAAGAAATTGATCAGTTTGGTCATCCCTGCCATATTGTGGGACCTTGTTCAACTGCACACCATGACCAAGGTATAGGAATTAGAGGCTGAGGGATGCACTAGACCACCAGGGATCACTGTACATGAAGGTGCCATACTGACACCTGTGGTAGTACAGTGATGGGGGGGCTATACACTAGACCACCAGGAATTACTCAACATGGAGGTGCCATACTGCCGCCTATGGTAGTACAATGGTTGGGGTACTATACACTAGACCACCAGAGATTATTCTTAATTTGCCATACTGGTGCCAACAGCAGTACAGGGATGGAGTTGTGGGGTGCACTAGACACCAGAAATTACTGCTGAGGTGCTATAATGATGCTGTCATCACAATGTGGATTGGGGGTGAATGGACCACTAGACACCAGGAATAACATATGCTGAAGTGCCATAATAGCACAGAAATCACAGCACGTATGGGGTGGCATTGAGCACCAGGGAAGAATCAAGGAATAAACTGCCATACCAGGAGTAACAGCAATAATGCAATTGAAGAGGGGGCACCACCTACACAAAAGCATGAATATTGGAGGATGATACAGACTTGAAATAATGGTATAATTGATAAAAATAAGCATTACAAATTAGATTTATTTCTGTTTAAGAAAAAGGCGTTGACACTAATACGTCCATATATGAAAACTGGTACTACAAAAAGCGTTTAAATAATACGTGGGAAAGGCATAATACATTAGTATTGATTTATACTTGTGCTTACTTCTTGTAAAAAAAAAAAAGTTGTAGAATGTAGGGAAAAGGTCATATTATACTGGGGGTAATGTGGAATTTTACATTTAGTATACAAATTTTTAACAAGTTGAGACATGTAAACTGGTTAGAAATGCATGAAATAATACATTTATTGTTTTATATTTCACATATAGTATACATATATTATTAAAATAATGATATATAAATAACATAAAATGGTATGAAATTTGCATCATATTTATTTAAATAAGTCTTTAATTAATTTGTTTTAAAAAATCTTGCAGCATACCTATTGACCTCTTCTGGCACACCTTTTGAAGATCTCTTGAATACAGAGATCAGTAATGGGGGTACCTGCAGTTTGTCTGTGTTTCAGCGATGCCTGTAGGCAAAGTTGCAGATGGTACCATTCTCTGGATTCAGAAAACAGAGCCACAATGGTGATTTTTCCTTACCTGCACTGTTATGCAAACTCAGATTTAGTGCATTAACTGATTTGCATTTTGCATTCACCCGGTTAATAGTTGAAAAGTTTGAGGGAGTAAGGAGGCTTCCTCTGTGGCAGTCAGTATATAGACATGTATTTATATGTAGCTGTAGATATATATATATATATATATATATATATATATATATATATATATATATATATATATATACACACACACACACACACACACACACACATATATTTCAAGTAGTAATGGTAGTCATATAGATCACCATTACCATGGCTTGTTTCCTAATGTGGTTTAGATGTGTGCTTTCTATGCATGCATGAATATGTTACAGTTAAATGCAGCTACTCAGCTGGTTCAGTAGTGCATTGTCACAGTAGCTGACTTGGGTTTTAAACAGCAAAATAAAATGATGAAACATTTCATAATTCAGCATATGTTTTCAAGTATGATGCAGTGGTTTAAAATGCCCATTGTAGTTGTTCTCTCTCTGCAGTCAAAATCAAAAATCAATACTGAAGTTTAATACCATCTTGAGATCATGAAGCTCATTTTTGTAGATAGGATATTTGCATACCCCTCGTTACGGTAAGAGGAAAAAAATGAGGTAGAATGAGGGAGACGTCGGGAGGTGTCCTTTAACAATTAAGTTTATTTATGAATACATTTAGAGTCAAAAAGACTACCTGATGTCTAGCACAACTTCCGTAGTATATGAAATACATAGTCTATACTATTTAAAATAATGTACTTAAAGGCATACACATAAACTTTTATGAAAAGGGATCTGAATGCATTTAATTATATGGAAGAACAGTGAATAAAGTCCGTACATCTCAGGCATCTGCAGTAAAACTGCTTCTTTCTCTGAGCACAAAAGAATGCTGTACAGCAGAGTTCGATAAAAAAGATGAGGAAATATCTCAGGAGTTTTGGCTGAGTTCATAATTAATGGTCATTTCTGCACCATGAAATTACATAGGCAGAGCACACATAATTCATGCAAATACTACAAAAAATTTATAATTAGATATGAACAAATCTATAGGCTGATTTGAACTAATTTATTAAACAGTCTGTTTCAGCAAAATCTAACACTGTTTGCCTGTACTTCTCTGTATCGTCAGTTGCCATAACAACACCCTATAATTCAGTTTTTAAATATAGCAGCTAATCTTTTCAGTCAGTTTGTCCTTTGTTCATAGGGAAAAAAAAACTATAATTCCATTCCTTTACAAGATATCCAAATTCTTTAGGTGGAATGTCAAGGGAGAAATGTCAATTAAAATTTTAAATGTCCCAAAGCAAAATACTTCCTCATTTATTGCTAAACAAAGGCTTTCAGCACAGTATTCAACTTAAATATTATGTGAATAAGTGCTTCTGTAATAATAATTGAACTGGAACAACCTTTCATAATGCATCTTTATTCAATCATTTGGAAAATAACTGTATGCTTGGATAGTACACTTCATTTTCACATGTCAGTTTAACCCCTTTTCCTCATCAGAGCACCATGTTCCTTGTAACCAAAAGGATTTCCAAATTATGCTTTTGATCTGAGGGTATGGGACATACTGAAATGTATTCAAATATAGTAAAATCAGAAAATAAAAGTTATTTTATAGTAGCACTTTATGTTATATTGCTTTCTTTTTCACCTAGTTGCACAGCCACCATAGCTTAAAGTATATGATTTCATGCTGCTAACAAAAAACGCAGCAAATCATAGAGCTATTACAAAGATGCATATTGGGTATGCTCCATTCTCTGCTTCCAATTATCTTGAAAAGAAAGCAATTAATAATAACATGGCACCTGATATGCAGGCATGTGAGATCTTGTATGTGAAATATGTTTCATTGATACTGCCAGCGGAAGCCCTTCATGTTTATTTACACTGACATATCATGCTATTTAAAGGTTCATGCACTTCCTTATTATAAGTCATCTGGCCTTTCTGCTGCAGTAGATTGGTGGATTTGCAATTGTGGGTGGGCAATGCTTAGGGCATCATATCTGACTGTTTTACAGGAAGAAATGTATTACTGAGTATCAGATAAAAATATCAAGACATAAA
Source organism: Protopterus annectens (assembly GCF_019279795.1). Taxonomy (NCBI): domain Eukaryota; kingdom Metazoa; phylum Chordata; order Ceratodontiformes; family Protopteridae; genus Protopterus; species Protopterus annectens. The sequence continues at coordinate 439,960,305 of NC_056735.1, read as the reverse complement.
GTTATCAGACATTCATAACAATGGAGTAAATGATGTAAAACATACCACCTGCACCTTTCAGTATTCTTCCAAAGTTCGACAATTTGTAACTCAGAATGGCAAAACCTCTCTGCAGCATGTACTATCCTCTTTGTACCATGCACTTTAAATCTTCATGGATATTGAACCATCTGGACATATAGGGTGGTATCCATAGTCATAATAAGTATGCTTTAAGGCTATCCTCATTGTCAATAAAAGAGCAGAGCAAAGTCACGATTCATAGAAGCCATTTACACTAATAGACAATGGCAACAAATAAATACATAAAGTCATGAGCT